>NC_135482.1:67898317-68207692 GCF_052094955.1 Ictidomys tridecemlineatus | reverse complement strand
TTAAAAAAAAAACTTTAAAAAATCAGTGTGTATCCTAGGGAAATTTTAACATCACTCTCATACTACTTAAATCTTGTCCAATAAAACAGTCACTGAGGTACCTAGAATTTTTACAGGCATACTAGCCTCTTTCCAAGGCAGCAAAACAAAGACAGCACAGTTTTTCAACCTTCTCTACTGCATTGATATCTATAATTTCTGCTGCATTTGTGCAGCCTCATTTCTTTTTACTGCCTTTTGATAAGAAGAGCATACTTAATAGAGAAAAAGGTGATCATTAAAGTCTAGTCCTGGATCCTGTGGACTTCAGTCTGCAATAAAATCATATTGGATGTATTTATTCAAAAGATAATCTGCCTTCTAAAAAGTATCTTTTGTGACCAAGTTACACAATCAAAATTTTACTACTAGATGACCACTGTTCAAGTTTCTGCTTTGAAGTTAGGACAAATTCACAAATATTACTAAAGCTAAAAGGTAAAACAAGTACCATAAGAAAAAGTGTTCTGTGAGTTTAACTGTCTAAGACTCATGTGCTTGATGAAGAAAGTAGAAAGGATTTAGTGGAGAAGAAATGTCTTATTTACTGAGAGACTTGAGAGTTTGAGTTTGGAGAGGTCTTGTTCAGAAGGAAGGTTATAGATTGACTACTGCTGGGGTTAATTAACTATAAAGCTATAAATCAACACAAAAAATTGTCCCCACAACTCGACAATTTCAGGGAATCACATACAGTGAGATAAGTTGATTTAATAGGCTTAACCAACATGTTTGGCTAAGAGATTTCAGATCCCTGTATTTGTACATTAGTGCTTCTCAAAACTGGGAAAAATCATTTAGTATTTTACAGAGGACTTAGTGATTTGAATTATCAGAAACGATGCCCCATTTACAGCTACACTGTGAAAGAAAACACTAGTTTTCAGGTTGACCCATCCAACGAATTCACTATAGGGCAATTAGTTGCCTGGTACAGGCAATTTTGAATTAAAAACAAAAACCTTTCTCATTTAGGTGAAAAATCAGTATGGTTTCTTTAAAGAATAACACTGAGAAAAGGAAGGGATCTGAAAGTGGTACAACTGAATACAGAAAGCACTATTTTAAGTGTACACAAAATAACCACTTTCATGCAAACAGACACTCACATATTTGTTGCTTGACTTTACTTCCCGTTCCAAACAGAAGCACATTTTATGCGATGCATATTCTTTCAATGGGGACTTTTTTCCCCCAAAATTTCAGACTGCTTTTCTTTCACTCACTGGGACTGAACTGAGAAGGGATGAAGAATGGTAGATATGACAATCACAAATCTAAAACAATAAATGACTTTGGGTTAATCTCTAACCCAGATATTTTTTAAATTTTAAACTGTGAAATACAACACACAATGGCATAAAATAGACTATTTTATAGCAAACCACTATTGTAGCTATTGCTCAGGTAAAGAAATTAAATGACACTTCCCCCCTTTCTGCCTTTTATGTCCCATCCCAATTTTAACCACTACCCCTCAAGACACTTCCTTTCTTTTTTACTTCCTAAGAAAACATCTCTAAATGCTATCATTAGTTTAAATTGTCAAATTTGAGCTTTGAAATAAAGTACTGGATTGTATGTCATGTCTTCACTCTGCTTGGATGTGAGACCTATACTCTTGGAAGTAGCCAATTCCCTTTATTTTCATTGCTGAGTAGTATTCCAACATTTAATGCCATTTAGGTTGTTAACATTTTGGAATTATTACAAATCATGCTGTGGACATTGTGCTTCTCTCTTGCTGCAACTGGGCATATTTGTTTCTGTTGGGCATTCACTTAGCAGTGCAATTTTATCTTATTATTAAAGATATTGCCACAAAGTAGGATCTAAGTCATTGATACAAATACAGTCCAAAATGGATCTTGGTATCATCCAGAGGTACCTCAAAAGAGGTCAAATTAAACAGGGAAGGTATGCAGTCCTCACCTTCAGCCGAGCAGACCCATTCGTTAACTGCTGCAGTTAAGATTTTGCTTGAAGGAGTTCTGCTCTAGTTTAACAACATGGCATACAGGGATTCATGACTTAACTTTACTTGAATTAACTATTCATTTAGTAAATATGTCTGGAGATTAACTGGAAGAACAGACTATGAATAAGGCAGCCACCTGACAATGGAGACAGAAATAGGTTTATCATTTCCAGTGCTCAAGATACTAAGTGAGTTGAGGGAGAAAGAATTAAGTGTTTGGACCTGACTACTTCATAAACCTAAGGAATTATAACCAGGAAGAGCAGGTGATCAGCTGAGTATCCTGAGAGGGCAGAGAGCACAAGCTTTGGACTCAGGCCCAGTTGTGAGATCTGGATTCTATCATAATGGAGTGATCTTGTAGAAGTAACTTCATTTTTCAGTTCAATAATGAGGTTAATATCAGGATCTCTTCTTCAGGGTTCTTAGGGAAATGAAGGGAGGTTTTAAAAATAAAATGCCTGGCACACAGCACTCAGTGTTAGCCTCTGGTTCTAAGTAGCGACACACTTGCTAGAGCAAAAGACAACATGCTACTGGCTACTAAAGAGTAAGAAAAAATTTCCAGGTATGATTTAGGGAAAAAACAATGCTACAATGATAATTTTAGAAGCTATAACTCTGTTAGGCAAGTGTGTAAATAAACTTGAATTAAACATACACATCCTACTTATGTGAACATCTAGGTTCCTACAAGAATTTGCACCATCAACAACTGAGCACCCTGGAAATATTTGACATCTTGCCTCTCTACAGATTTGTTGTTTGCCATCTAGTCAGTGCTTAATGGCAGGCATCTAAAGCCAAAAAAAAACTAGTAGAAAACAAGGTTAAAAAGAAGTGTATATGCAAGCTATCAGGTGCTATTGCTACTTCTGAGAGCAGGGACATAATCCAAATAATTTTAAGAGAAGTTGTGATCTAATTAATTGATATGTTATTCTAACATAACAGCTGTGTTCTGCACGGAATCTTAATGCGATATTCTTCAGCTCCATGGTGGCATATTAGACTACCCTGGGAGGTTTTAAAGTATTCCATTCCTAGATAAAACTGGAGGGTGCCTGTATGCTGTCTTTTTAAAAGCTCTCTAAATGACCCTAAATATGTAACTAGAGTGCAAACCACTGGGCAAGTAAGTTGCATTTTCATCATGTTCAGGAGGAGATATTGAGACAAGCAGTCCTCACTGGGTAGGTAGGTGGTTAATACAGAGGACATTTCAAGACATATGCAACATCACAATCCTCACAGCAACCCTACAATGTAGGTAAGTAGTGCCCTTTCATAAGCAACTGGCTCAGAGAAAACACTTGGAGCCGAGTCCCAGGTTCTCTGTGAGCTTTAAAGCTAAGATTCCCCTACTTACTACCAGACCATGGATTTTTCTTCTCTGGTCCTCACAGTACAGAGTATTCTCAAGCTAGTTATGGTTTGGGAAGGCTACTTCCTTATAACTGGTTTCTCCCACTTAGAAAGCCAGTGAGTACATGTATCAGCTGTCAGAAGAGGCCAAGCTCCTCCCTGGGGAGCTAAATGTAAGGAGCATGCCAGCTCCCCAACCCATAGCAAAGTTACAGCCCTTTTCTCCTACCTTCAGAACCCCAACAACTAAGCCTGCAATTTGGAAATTTTTTAAATTATACTTTTGCTAACTTCTAGGAAATTTGGAAGCCAAAGAACAGCCTAGAAGAGAATATCCTCTATTACTCAAGTAAAATCCTCTAGTGATAATCTATATTTTATGGTTAATTTTCTTTTAAAAAATTTTGTATATTGTTTGTGCCTCCCCCCCCCCATTTATGTTCCAGGAGCATCATCTTCTCATTTTTCTCCTGCAAATACTTTACTGCAAAATATTTCCATATGAACGTACCAGCTTATCTTAACCTTTCTCCAACTCTCCACTAATATTAGAAAGGAATAAAAATGTGGATCATGTTTTAAATCATGGAAAGAGTATATGACCCTTCTAAGACTCTTTATTTTTAAACTGCCTTTCAGAAAAATACGAATTTGTATGTCCATCAGTAGTGATTGATCATGACACTGTAGTCAACTGGATAAAATGTAAAACTCTGGGAGGTTGAATGACCCTTTTTGGTGGAGGCAGCATACTGGGGATTGAACTCTGGAGTACCCTATCACTGAGCTACATCCCTAATTATTTTCTTTCTTTTTTTTCTCTGAGATAGGTTCTCACTAAATTGCTCAGGCTGGCCTCTCAAACTTCCTCCAAATAAGCTGGGATTATAGACACATGCCACAACATCTAACTTGTGAGCAATCATTTCAAAATGTAAATCTGATCATGTCAAATACCTATTGCTTAGCTTTTCTTTGCATAATGTTGCCTAAAACTACAAATCTTCATTCCTGCATTGTAAGCTTAAAGTTGCTGTGCTACTTCTGGCTGGGAACTTTTGCACCTCCTTTTCCCTCTACCATCTCATTTTTTCTCTTTGAGTAATTACTTTTTAGTTCTTAGCTGGAGTGTCATCTCCTTCAGGAGTTCTCCCAGATCACACTTATGTCCTATTACATTGGACACTTTGAACACCTCATAGCCCTCCCCTCTGTACTCGTATCAGTTATATCTGTTTTTTTTTCTTTCCACAATAGCATATAGCTCCATGAATGTAGGTGATTTTGCTTATTCTCTAGTGTGTAGCATACATCCTCTATTGAATAAATGTTTTTTATATAGAATAACATAACCTAAACTGTGCTACTGGATGATTACTCTTTGATATCTAATAGTTAAGACCACTGAAAGATGAAAACATAAACAAGACAGGGAACTTAAAGGAGTTAAATTCTGGTACAAAGGAACACAAGAGAATGGTAACAGGTGAAAAAGACAAAGAATTCATTTAAGATGACTTCAAGATTAAAGGTTTAATACCTCCAAGATAGTAAATAGTAGGGGTGCTATTTATAGTAAAAAAAAAAATGGGGGCTAGAGTTGTGGCTCAAGGGTAGAGCACTTGTTTAGCATGTATTGAGGCATTCTTGGCACTGAATATTAATAAATGTCCATGAACAACTAAAAAAATGTTTTAAAAAAATAAGTCAAAAAATGGTACTGGGGGCATGACTCAATGGCAGAACACTTACCTAGCACTGGCAAGGAAGCCCTAGATTTGATCTCCAGTACAACAGAAAATAAAGGTTGGGAAGTGCAGAAAAAGGGGCATAGTTAGACCCAATAAACCTCCCTTCCCCATGCAAAGTGAATCACATCTACTTTATTCCCTACTTATCAGTGGTTAACTCCCATGTGTTACTATATTAGTGTACATGTGAACTCAATGTAGCATACCCATGGACAGGCATGGACTTTGATATCTACCAATCCTAGATTTAAATCTTGGCTCTGAATCTTAGCCTTGTAACTAGATAAATGTTAATCCTTTATGCATATCAAATCTTCTCAAAGATAATAATTAGACATGGCTTTATTTACAGAGGTATACAAAATGAAATGTTTCACAGTGACTGGCACATACTGAAAATTCAATAAATGGATTATTAATTATACTTTTCCTTAGAACATTATGGTTAAGATCAAACTTGACAATACATATGAACATCAAAGAACTGCCACATAGTAGGTGGGCAATGTTTGATGAATTGAATGTTCACTAAGACATTCTGAACAAAAACTAATCTTAATATGCTCAGCACCAAAATCAGAGGTGGAATTAAAGATAGAATATAAGCACAGGTACATGAAGTGTTGAACCCATGGTAGGACTATAAAGCAATATATTCCCTTTAGACAGAAGTTTAAAATGTGTATATCTACAATTCATCGTAACCTACGAGTATACAAAACAGGTTAAACAAATAAGTCACATAACATAAGCTTTGTTTTTAACAGCCAAAACCTACATATAAATGTCACATTAACATAGGAGCATGACAATCACTAGACAGAAGGGGCACATTTGTATGTACTGATAGTAGAATATACCATCAATATGATATATTGAGAATTTGGACAAGAATTACTCTGGCTTTTAATGATGGTACAGTTTTCTATTAAACACACACACATAATTTTTCCCCCTCTACTGAGGATTGAACCCAAGGGTTCTCTACCACTGATCTATATCCTAAGCACTTTGAGACAAGAATCTCATTAAGATGCCTAGACCGACTTCAAACTGTGATCATTCTGCCTCAACATACTCAGTAGCTGGGATTGCATGTGGGTACCATGGCACCATGCCTGGCCTATAATTTTTTTTGTTTTTGAGGCGGGTATCGGAGATTGAAACCAGGGGTACTTAACCAGTGAGCCACATCCCCCGCCCTTTTTACAATATTTTATTTGAGAAACAGGGTCTCCCTAAGTTGCTTAGTACCTCACTAAGTTACCAAGGCTGGCTTTTACTTCGTGAGAGACTGGAGATGAAGAACAATTTAGAATATAATTCATATTCTGGGGGAAAGATCCTTAAAACCTCTTTTCCTACAACCTTAAAAACATTTTTGTAAATGCACTGAAGAGTAGGAATTATACAACAAATGTTTACATAATTATTTTTAATTTTTTATGGGAAAATGACTGACCAACACTTTGTAATTCTAGATAGGCCAGGTGTGGTGCCATGATGCCCACCTGCAATCCCAGCTACTGGGGAAGTTGAAGCAGAAGGATCACAATTTGAAGCCAGTCTGGGCATCTTGATGAGACTCTTGTCTCAAAGTGCTTAGAATATAGATCGTTGGTAGAGAACCCTTGGGTTCAACTCCCAGTAGAGAAGGAAAAAGTGTGTGTGTATGTGTGTGTGTGTGTGTGTGTGTGTGTGTGTGTTTAATAGAAAACTATATCACCATTAAAAGTTACCCTGTAGAGTAATTCTTATCCAAATTCTCAATATATCATTAACTGAAAAGGATAGGTCACAAAACAGATGCAAAATTATCAACATTAAAAATTGCCACCTTTGGCTAAGGTGATTTTTCTCCTTTTGTTTTTCAGTCTCTTTTACAAATTTACTAATAGCTTTCTAATTTCCTACAATAACTATGCAATTAGAAAAAATTCTATTAAAATGGATGTTCATAGCTAACTCTAATGCTTTAGGAGTGTGCACATTGATGTAGCCATAATGCTAGTGATTCTAATATAAATACAAGAAATTCTTCAATACATGGTTGGAAAAAGGCTATAATAAAGTAATCATTTCCCAGGAAACTTAATAAAATGGTAAAGACACTACTTTGTTTATCAAAAGAATTTATTAGAAAATATTACACACTACATATTTGTTAAAGAATATTGTTTCGGCAGACAGCACTCCAACCTCGTACTACAATGTTTCAGACCCTGGGGCAAACACTGTGCTTCTGAAGCAACATCTTTTAGATGGAACATTCAAGCAGTACACAGTGTGGCTATTTAAAGGAAGGTAATGGAGAAAATGTGGTAATACCAGAACAACAACAAAATCACAAAACTTTTGGAATGTTAAAATAATGAATAACCACTATTAGTCTCAAAATTCTAGGCGAGATCTCTATAGCCTAAAACATCAGTCACTCTGACTCTAAGTAACAGGGAACAAGGTCCCAAAAGTCAAGACAACAATCATCTTGATTTTTAAAACACAAACAAAAAAAGGAATCTATAACCCCATAAATTGTCTTTTATTAAGCCTATGCACATGCAAAATTAATGTGAATTTCTGAAAAAAAAATAATGGGAAATGTTCAAGAAATGTGTATCTTTTAACATACAGCACACATTTTCTAATTCAATCTTAAAACATTTCAAAATTTTAAGTTTAAATTCTCATCCAGTAACATTCTTCCTTATTTTAAATGCAGTCAATTATTGCCCCAACCAGATTTGGAACACACATGAGTTATTTTCAAGAATGGTGGAAATACCTCATGAGAATTCCACCAAAGGTATGAGGCTTTAGCTTTTCCCCACATCACCTAAATCTTTCTTCAAAACTTCATTTTACTTGTCTGCAAAAGTCCAATGGTATAAAGCAAATTATAAAAATGTAACCCAATCCCCAAATGTCACTGAGATAAAATGCAGGGAAAGCTCGCATTGTATGACTTAACCAGCTCAGGCACAACAATTTGCCACAAAATTTTCAGTGTGAACTCAGTTGCAAGATCACACCATTGTTTGACAAAGTTCTAAACTGAAACTGAGGAGGTGTGCATTGATATTTGAAACTGTCTTAATATTTTATTAGAAGAAATACTTCTAAACTTCTTTCCCCATCGTAATCTAAACACAAACTTGAATTAAAAATATATATGTAATTAAAATACTATATTACAAATGCCCAGAAATGTAGAATGAAGATCGAAAACTGCTTGGAAATATTTTTAGGATTACAATCATAACCTAACAAAACGTATTACTAACTAGCACAATCACTATGAGGGCCAACATTTCAAAATATTTTGCCTATCAAAGCTAGCACCAGGAAAGTATTATGCACAAAAAACTGAGAAACAGATCATCTTCACTTTAGAAAAACACAGTTCTACAGAGTATTGCTCTCACTAGTTTAGCTAGTAAAAGGTCTCACTAGAGGCATACATTTACTTTGGGTCCACTAACCTATTTCCCAAATATTTGGTATCTACTGAAAATTGTTACTGGAATGAAAGACAGTTTATCACAGAAAGAAGCCATTTTTTCTTTGAAGATGCCAATTAAAATAATGGCATTATAAACATTTTAAACTTACCTTTTTAAAAAAATCAACATAATCTAGTACTTTAAAAAAAGAGTTACAAAATTACTAGTCCCTGAAAGGCTAATAATCAAAACTCCATTGCTTCATTGCCTCTTCCTCTTCAAACACAGGTTTCAATGTTTACAATTTTGCAACATGGCTAATAGCCATTATATGATCACCTAATAAATCAACACTTCATTCACTATAAAGCATTTGAGGATTTCTTAAATGTGAAAAGAATTTTATCAGTGATTAGACAAATGAGCACAACCTGAAGCTAGCAAGTGAATTTTATCATTCTACCTTTGTCCCAAAGAAGTGGGGGGAGGGGGTCACCACTTAACAGCAATTCTCCAGTTGGCACAAATAATTTATCATCTCTGATGGGTAGAAGATATTATGAAGAAACATAATTTCTATAAAATCAACACTTTTTTCAAATTGGTCTTCTAAACTCAACAAAGACTTGGAACTGCCAAAGTTGTACCTAACAAATCAAACTGCTTTATCTCAACTGGAGAAGAAAAAAGGCACAAAAGAAAAACAAGCAGCATAACCTTTATTTGGTGATACAACAGATAAAGAGTGTCTCAAAGTTTTGAACACTAAATTTTACGTATGTGATAATTTGTTTCTATCTAAGCAATTTATTCAGATATGTGCTTTAAAAATACACATTAGGAACCCTGCAATTGGTACGTTCTGTTTAATATTAGAAATATTTTTCATGGTAATACATTATTTAACTTTCTATAAGTAAGAGGGAAAGTCATAAAGATCATATTTTATTTTTAGTCTGACAGAATAAATGTATTATATATATCTCTCTTCCAAAACCAATGCACTTAGAAATTTCTAAATTATGCACTCCATTATTCTAATCAAAAAACTGTACATCTTCCAGTATCCACACTATAACACAATCCTAATAAAAATGCACATTCTTTAAACCCTTTCCTATTCCTTGAATTTGCTTTATTTGGGTTTGGGGGGTTGGATATATAAGTTGCAGTGCAGAACTATATTTATTTAGAACAAAACATTATATCCTACATTAAAAAAAATAATTTTATCAAAACCAAATTTCAGTCACAGTTATGTATGATTTTCAGTTAATGATACATGTTGAAATTGCACTTTGCAGATATCTTGATAATGTCCTTTATAGCGCTCCCCATTTCAGCCTATGTTTTTTTCAGTAGACACGGGTTCCTCCAGAGTTTTCTTTTGGCTCCCCTTCCGTGAATATTTGTATTTGTCTACATAGGCTTTTACCAGATTTGCCACTTTAGTAGAATTTACTTCTCCACTCTTACTATGACAAACCTAAGAGAAAAGGGGGGGAAAACTTTTTTCATGCTTAAAGGGATTAAAGCAAAATGGAAAGTTTTGTGAAAATAAATAACCCCCAAAGAGATAGTAATTTTCATGTTGCATCTCTCACATGAACTTATTCTAAAGGTAAAAAAGCAGCCAAGAATTAGTAGGAGCTAGCTTTTATTAATTAAATTTAAACATTCCTCTATTAAAATAGAGGTGGTTCAAAACAGTATGCCCAGAACATCACTAAAGCTATAACTTACTTTATCTACTGCTTTCCGTACAATCTCTTTATATTCTTCCTTGGTGATATCTTTATTTTGGTAAAATGGTTTAATAGCCAATTTTACCTCTTGTGCTGCTTTTTCTTGAATTTGCAATTTCTGATGAGAAGAAAATGTATAATTATTAGCTACCAATCACATACTTTCAAAAATTTCTTTAAAAATATAAAATTGAAAACACAGCACACCAACATTTTTACAAAAAATTCTTAAAATATTAGTATGACAAATACAAAACAGTAAATAACATGTATTATGTAATATTACCAGTAATTCACTGAGCATCAACACATCTACATAGAACCCTTTAAATAATAATGGAATTTAAGACTACTAATAATAATTTCCCTTCACCACTGTACAAAAGAAAACTGATTTTTTTCATCTTTATCATATACAGAATTATGTAGGTTGCTCTCAACTTTGAACTTGCCTTGTCTGTCTTCGAGCTATCTGCGCTGGCTTCCACTGTAACACTTACTTTGCTTTCTGCCAATTTTACAGCAGCATTAGAGGCTTTGCTGTGACTTGATGACGAAGTATTACCAGAACTTGGTCCCTGAACTGTTCCCATATTTCCTGGGGCTGCTGTCGGAGCAGGCAAGACTGGTGTACTCATGTTATTACCTACATGAGAAGCACTAGGAATACCCTGTTTTAAAGAGTTATCATCAGTTAATACATTACTTATAGTCGAAAGAAGTCTATTAGTCATATATTAGAAATAACATTAAAAAACACAAAAATGATTCAACCTTACTACTTAAACACAAAGATTCAAAACATGAGAAATGCATATTTCAGATCATTTATATATACAGAGCTGTTTCAAAAAAATGAATAACATTTTTAAATGGTGCCTTATTTAAATATGTCAAGATGACTTTTAAATTATATATGTGTATTACAATGTTCTCACAGCAACATAAATAAGCGAGGAGAAAAACAGCATTTAAAGAGGTGTATCTTTCTGCAAGACTCTTTAGAAATATTAATTAAAGTAAATGCCCCTACTTAAGGACTGAAGAAAATGAGACACTGATGTTAAAGGGCCTGAAGTGTGAGTTCACAGAAAATGATAATAAGAAACCAATTCTAAAATCTCATTTACCTACTCTTCCAACAAAATCTTATTGTCATGATTCTAGAATTTCTAAGGTAGATATAAAACTATAAGCAACACAATCCAAAATTATTCAGATTTTTCTCTCACAAAGGTATTTCTTCCTTTTTAGCATGGTGAATTCATGAAAATGAAACATGGATGATAATTGGTAATGAATAGCTTTATCTAGCATTTGTCCAAGCATCATAATACAAGCCTGATCACAGTAATCACTAATTTCCACCACCCAGTACCAAAAATTCAATTAAAATAGGGAAACATTTTAAAGCACCTTTTACTCTATTCTAGTTTGACTCATAATTTGGTCTCATTTCCCACCTCTTGGCAGTACTAGAAATTGAATCTAGGGCCTTGTGCATGCTAGGCAAGCACTACCACTGAGATATACCCCAAACTTGCAATCCTCCTGCCTAGGCCTCCTGAATAATGGAATACAAGCATACACCACAACTGGCATTATTTGTCCTCTTAATCTGACAAAGACCCTGTTGGATATAAATAATGACATACATGTAGCTTGCATGTTCAATTAATTTTCCTACTTAGGGACTGGTGGCAGATGTGTTGAAAAGGAAAATAAAAAAAAGGGATTATGAAGGTTCACCAGAAATAAACAACTGTTTCTAGATGCCAAGAAGCCCTTCCTTAAATATTTGCCCCCAAGAGCTAAAATATTTATAATGTTGATATATATATATAATATTTATGTTGATTAAACTTGAGCTCCTAAGAACATACCTGCAACTGCTTTCCATCTGGCTGTGAAGCAATGTAGCTGACTTGTTGAGATGGAGGGGGAGGGGGTGGTGGTGGTGGCAGTCCCTGAGTTACACTGGTAGGAGCAGCTACCTGCATGAGAGGCACTCCTGTGTGGAGATGCAAGGGTAGCTGGGGATGAATGTTAAATGGATTGCGTTGGATGTTCATCAAAGGGGCATGAACACCCATTGGATATGGGAAGATATTCATAGGCTGGTGTGCACTCATTTGTTGTTGCATTACGTTCATTTGTGGTTGCATCATATTTATAGGTAGCTGAGAACCATCAACTTCTTGGTTTGTTTGGTCTTTTAGGTTAGAATCTATCAAAAGAAAAAAGAACTTGTGAAAAAAAAAAAACAACAAGTTACAAATCTTCAAACAGAGAAGCAAAGAACCAACGATTATAGTAAAATTAAGTAACAAAAGACTCAAGTATACCAAAACCAATATCTAATTATTTAATCCTGTCATATCTAAAATAATGGAGAATGGTTTTCTAATTAAAAGAAAATGTCGAAAACATAAGTTCACATGATAACATACATCAACAGCAACAAAGAATCAGTAATTCAAGAAGCTTACTAGTTAAAAAACGTTATATAAAAATTGATTACTAAATTACAAGTAAGATCAATTTTTAATATTTTGAACTGTTTTTTTTCTTTCATGTCCATCACAAAGAAAGATAAAAATTAGAAGAATGACTTATTTGTATGAGAATAATGATCAATAAAAATTCAAATGTGCACATTTGAAACAAACGTTAATAGAAGTTAATTTCCAAACACTTCTATGTAGTAAACAGTACATAAATATTTAAGACACTAGCAAACAGCAAAATTTGGAGACTGTGTGGGGTTTCAAAATAAATACTGGCATATATTATGTGTATGTTTATATGTAATGCAAAGTGCTTTATAAACTAGGGTTCAGCTTAACATTATAAAAACTATAAATAAAGATCATTTCAATTCATACCAGTATTACATTTATAACCTTTTTCTTCAAGTAAAATACTATCAACAAGTAAACAATATGTTACCCTGTTCAGTTGTTTCCTCTTCTTGTCTCATCCATCCAGACTGTGGAACTGAAGAATTCCTCCCTCGTCGTGAATAATAGTTTTGTACATCTGCTGGCAGAGTCTTTCTCACAGCCCAACTAGATGCAGATGTCCACCCTGATCTATCAGCTGGTGTATCAAATGAGAACTCTTGTTCATTTTTCCGCTTATAGGGTGGCTGTTCCATGTACTTGAAAGAATCATTCCCTGAACTATTTGAATTCCCTGAGAGGGGTTTTCGGTTTTGCCACCTATTTTCATTCTGATCTGTGTAGGCAAAACTACCTCTATAAGTGCCTCTGCCACGGTTACCTCTACCACGGTTAGACATCCAACCTGAACCAAAGTTTTTATTCCAAGAATTCCCTGAATTTTCATTTCTATTTTCTTCCCAGTGGGAATCTTTTAATTTTTCTGAATTTCTGGTCCTTGGATCAGGCCCAGAATTAATTTTTTCGGTTACCCAACTGGGACAGTCATTTCTATGTTTGTCAGAATTTGGATCATCAGCATCTGAACTGATATCACATTTTTCTTTTCTAGTATTTTCATTCTGCTTCTCTGGGTCATTCCTTCTGTACCGATCATTTCCTCGTGGACATCTCCAACCATCATTTGTCCACCTTTCCTTCCACCGCGGAGAGTAGCTATCTCTTTCATTTCTACCAAATGATGAACTTTTACTTTTTGTTCTAGACCGTAATGGCGACCTAGAACGAGATCTGGACCTGGACCACCGTCTAGTTCTTCTTTCTCTATCACGATCTCTCCTCTGTCCATCTCTATCATTTTCTCTTTCTCTGCTCCGGGACCTTGATTTTTCTCTTGAGGAAGAATCTTTCACTCTTGACTGTGATCTTTGGTTCTCTCTAGAAATATCTCTTTTGGGGGACAGTGATTCAGATCTTCTGCCTTCCCTGGCACTATCTCTTTTTGGAGACCGAGACTGAGAATGCCTCCTTTCTTTTGTCATATCCTTTTTAGGGGACTGAGAACGAGATTTTTTCCGTCCTCTAGCAGATTCTTTCTTAGGAGATGGTGATCGAGACTTCCTGCTTTCTTTTCCAGTATCTCTTTTGGGAGATGGAGACTGAGACCGCTTTTTTTCTTGTGTAGAGTCTTTGTTAGGAGACCAAGTAGTAGATGGAGAATGAAATCGTGATCTCCGAGTACGAGGCTTTTTGGCTTTATCTGTTTTATCTAATGAGCTTTCAGATGGCTGAGATCCAGTTTCAACCTTTTCATTAACAGGATCTGAAGACGGCATATTTTCAGAAGAGTGTGCCACAGAAGTTTCGTTTAATTGTTTAGTGTCAGCATTTACAGATGATTCAATTTCAGATTCATTTTGATCACTGCAAAATGAATCACACTCCATGGGTATCATTTCATTATCATCCTCACCGAAATGTTTCTGTATCAGTTCTATGTGTGTGTTGGGCAATTCTAGAGATGTAGGATGTTCAACAAGAGATTCAGTATTTTCTTCTAAAGATGTGTCTGATTTGGTGTTAACGTCATTTTTTAATAAATTATTTTCAGAGTCTTTAATACTACTTGAATTTTCATTTTGTGAAGTATCACATGTTGCAGCTGTTACTGCATCACCAGTTTCAACATGCCTGAGTAACTGAATCTCTGTGCTCTCAAAAGATTTGCTGTCTGCTGTTTGTATAATTTCACCATCAGAAGATTCTAATTTTGGGTCCACTACAATCTCTTCTGTTTTTACTGAAGAATCATTATGATCAATAATTACTACTACAGAACTTTCTACTATGCCTTTATTAACCACTGACTCTGCATTCTCAAGTTTCTCATCTAGATGGGGACTAGACACAGATTGGTATATTTCAATTTCAGATCTTGAACATTTAAGAAAATCATTTGGAGAATGATCTGAACCTACAACTACCTTTACCTCTGATTCTGAAGATTCAGATATCTGGTCTTGATTTTCCAAAGGATCACTTCCTTTTTCAAAAATGTCTTTAGAAAGCTCACTTTCTAAACAAAAATCTTTACCTTCTATACCTGAACTCTCAAGTTTATTTTCTTTCTCCTCTCCAACTAGCACAGGAAGATCTTGAGTAGATTCAGAATACAAAGGTTCCTTTTCCTCTACATCATGATTCTTGCTACATTCCTCACTTTCTTCTATTTGTTCACTGTAGCTTTTCAAACAATTAGCAGACTGATTTTCTACATCTGTCTGCAAAGAACAAATGTCACTACGTTCTACATCCGATTGCTGCTCTTTCTCTAACACAGGTGGTGTGTCAGATTCTGCTGTTTCTTCCTCTACTGAATCACTAGAAGATGATTTTTCAGGGGGAGGTATAGAACTCCGGAGTTTCTTTTTCAGTATAGGTGGTTTTCTTCCTCTTCTTACAGGCTTCCGTTTTGGAGCTTGTCTTTGCTTTTCTGACTCAGCTGGAGAGGAAACACTTACAGAAGGGTTACTATTACCTGGGGCATCACACCCAGAATTACTTGATACTGGGGATCTCTGAGACTGACTGACAGTCTCAGCTCTTGTATTACGTGTAGATCTTCTTGTAGGAGTTGCTGTTGCAGATTTTCGTCTTGATCCTCTAGTATTTGATGTGCTAGAAGTCTGCTTCTTTTCTTCTCCTTCCTGGGTATGTGTCAACGTGCATCCCTTGAAAGAAGTACCTGATAAGATGGGGAAACAATTAAAAATGTTTTTAAAATGTTGCAAAAGCTGACAGTAGGTTTGGCTTAAGTTTAATTTTAGTATGAGTGGACAATACAGTGAAAAAATTCTTGTGAATCAAATTATAAATAAGTGAATAGTTACTAACATCCGAGTAATACAAGATTTCATCAGCTTTTTTTAGTAATGCTATTGAAATAAGTTATAACTGTACTTGAATCCATGTGGGCAATTTAACATGGGGAAAAAAGTTAAATATGCTTAGTCAGATACTATTTGTTTAATGAGCTGTTACTATCTAAGCAAAAAGAAAAACTGTCAAGTTAGCAATAAGTAGACAAAGATTCAAACTGCTTCTTCACAAATAATTTATATATGCTACTTCTAACGATCTATGGTTTAACAGAAAGGAGACTTCTTGTCCCTTCCCCAAAGCCTTGAAGTTGTAATTTCTAAAAACTCTAAAATAAATTTTCTAGTTGGAACCATTTTTTCTTTCCCCCAGTACTAGTCTCACCACACATGAGAGTCAAGAATTCTTCTACTGAGACACATTACTAGACCTTTTTATTTTATTTTGAGAAAAGGTCCAAGTTGCCCAGGCTGGCCTGGAACTTGCAATTCTCTTCCCTGAGTCTCCCAGAAAGCTGAGATTACAGACATGTGCCACCACACCCAGCTTGGGACAGATTTTTTTTTTAATTGACAGATAAAGATGTATGTGTATACTGTGTAGAATATTCTGAAGTATATATACACTGAGGGATGACTAAATCTAGCTAATTAACTATACATTATTTCACAGTTATTATTTTTGTGCTGAGAATACTTTGTTACCTATTCTTGGCATTTTGGAAGATTATAATATATTATTAACTATAGTCTCCTTATTATTCTCAAGAGCTTTTGAATTTATTTCTCCTAACTCAAATGTTGGATCCCTTAACCAATATCTCCCCAGTACTACCCCCAAGTACCACCCCAGCTCCTGGAAACCATCATTCTATCCTCAGCTTTATGAAATCAAATGTTTCAGATATCATATGAGTGAAATCACATGGTATTTGTCTTTCTGTCTCAGCTTATTTCACTTAGTATAGTATCCTGCAGGTTCACCCATGTTTTTGCAAATGACAGGATTTCCTCCCTTTTTAATGGCCAAATGGTCCATTGTATGTAGTCATGCATGCAGATATATATATATATATATATATATATAGAGAGAGAGAGAGAGAGAGATAGTGGACATACTCACATGCATATATACACTCTAAGTTGGAATGAGTTTCAAATCAAGTCACTGTCCAATTATTAAGTAAATATCTAAAGTTATTATAACTTACTATAATTTATTTTAATTCATTGACATTCGGATACCTATGAAATTGGAAGAAGCTAATAATAATACAAACAATAATTATTTTTTAAAATACAAAAAAGTTTCACAAACTTTACCAAAATTTTCTAAAGATACGGTACTTGTTGGAAAAATAGTTCGTGGCAACACAGAAGAAATGAGAGGAAGAACTTCTGTTTCAATATCCAAAGGTATAAAACCAATTCTGAAAATTCAAAAAACAAAATAGGTATTTGTGTTTAAATTCTTTATAAAATTAGACCAGTAATCAAAAACTATTAGTTCTCCAAATCTGGTTAGCAATACTAAAATAAACTTTTTTGCCCAAGTAACTAAAAATCTAACTTCGAGATTATTCATTGCCCAAAGTTGGCCACCAACTGGCTACAAAGAAAAAAACTTTGAAAAAGCACATTTGCATATTTTTTCTGTTAAATGAATGTAAAGAGATGAAAGCAACTTAGTACAATCAGATATTTTCTTGCAAATAATACTGTCAATATTTTTTCCATATTTTTATTGGCACATTATAGTTGTACATAATGGTGGAATTGCGTGTTACACATATTCATACATGCAGAAAATAAAATTTGGCCAATATCATTTCCAAGAATTTTCCCGTTCCCAAGAATTTTCCCGTTCCCTCCCCTTTTACCTCTCCTGTTCCCTTTCCTCTACTCTATTGATCTCCCTTTGATTTCCCTAAGATATCCTTTACCTCCAACTTTCTTTCCTTCCTCTCTAGCTTCCACATTTGAGAGAAAACATATGACCCCTGACCTTCTGAGTTTAGCTTATTTCTCTTAACATAATGGTTCTACTCATGTTCCTGCAAATGACAATTTTATTTTTCTTTATGGCGCAATAAAACTCCATTGTATACCCCATTTTCTTTATCCACTCATCTGTTTATGGACACGTAGGCATTTTCATAATTTGACTATTGTATTTGTCAAGATTTTGTTTCAGTTTTTGTTTTTCTAGTCTACTCTGCACATAAACTTGGAAGTATATCAACATAAAATAAGATGCATAGATTTTTTTTCTTTTTGGTACCAGGGATTGAACTCAGGGGCACTTCAGCCACATCCCTACCCCTATTTTGTATTTTTATTTATTTAGAGACAGAGACTCATTGAATCGCATAGTTATTTCCCTATTTCTGAGGCTAGCTTTGAACTCTTCCTCCTGTCTTAGCCTCGATTACAGGCGTGTGCCACCACATCCAGCTAGATGTACAGATCCTAAGTGTAGAGTTTGGTGACTTTCTCCCAAAGTATCTGTATAACCATGAGCCCAACCAAGAAACAAAACATTTCGGTCTCTCCAGAAAGTTCCTTCAAGTTCCTCTGCACCATTCTTCCTCTTCCAGACAACTAGTGAATTAAATTTCATTGCTCTATTATAAATCCTTGATGTAAGGATGATGTCTCTTCAAAGTTCTCATTCTCAGTATCCCTGTCAACCAGTGAAGACCTTCCCCCTCCCCCAATTTTCTTAATTTAAATCCAATCTACTTCTCAAGCTCCTTTTTCTTACTCATATATATTTAATTTAGTTCTCCTAACAAAAGACTATCTTACTCATTATTAGATGACATTCTGAAGAGGAAAAAAGCTAGAAAAACAATATGTAACTTGCATATGTACAAAAACATATAACTGTAAGGAAAGGTTTCAGAGTATACATATTTGAACTTCCTAATTTTACTTCTATTTGCATGCCATCATCATTCCTGGAGGGAAAAAGTACTATACAGACCTATCTTACAGTGACAGATAAAATAAAGTCACAATGTGATAGGGAATAAATATGATTTTTTTTTTTAGGGAATAAATATAAAACTCAGGCAGAGCCCTTAAACTGTAGGTGGGAGCTTGGTTTATGTATGTAGCATGTGGAACTATACTAGTAGCTCCACAACTAAAACTAAAAACAATGAACTAGATTACAGAAAGTCATGAATGCCAGAATAGACTAGACACTTAATTAAATAGTTATTTAGAACATTTTTGAGAATGAAATATATTTAACCAATTCAGCAAACTAATGGTAAGACTGAAATGGTGAAAGAATAGAGGAAGGATGACAAATCTAAATGTTTTTATTATTAATGAATCTTACTAGTCTGATCCTGCTCTCCTTTAAGTGAAGCTAGCATATAAATATATAACTTATTACTTCCCAAAGGGTCCATTAAATTATATATTCATTTGGCATTTTAAATACCTGTTTAACTTACACAAAATTTCCTCAGGAAGATAACTATCAAATAAAGCTCTCTTATAGTTAAATTTAATGATAACTTGTGTGCATATTAGCATATAAACACTTGAGTAAACATCTTTTTTTACCTTCCAATTCCAGGCAGTGCATCAGGAAACCATGACAATTCCAGTTCCTGTCTCTTCTGCCTAATCAATGCACTGATTTCACTGACTTCTATAAATTCTGTACTAAAAGATAAATTTAGATCTTCATCAGAATTCCAAAAATAAAAATTTGGAGTAACAATTGATTATCCCAAGAATACCAGTAGTTTTTATACCAAGCATTATGGATCATACATAAGCATAAAAATTATTTTCCTATTATAACACTTTCAAAATAAATTCACTCCTGGGGCTGGGGCTATAGCTCAATGGTAGAGCATTTGCCTAGCATGTGTGAGACACTGGGTTCAATCCTCAGCACCACATAAAAATAAATAAAATGATAGTCCATCTATAACTAAAGATATATATATATTAAAAATAAATAAATAAACTCATTCTTAAAATAAGAAATAAACTTTTTTTTTTTTTAACTGTTGATTGAACCAGGGGCACTTTACCATTGAGCTACATACCCAACACTTTTTTATTTTGGGATAGGGGCTTGCTAAATTGCCCAGGCTAGTCTCAAACTTATGGTCCTCTTGCTTCATCCTCCTGAGTCTCTGGGATTAACAGGCATACACCACCAACAACTGGCAGTAAGTAATATTTACATATTATAAATCAAAATTATATATAATTGAATCCTAAAAGCGATGCTGTAATGCTTAAGCTGCAGTTTTTGTTTTTGTACTAGGGACTGAACCTGAACTCAGGGATGCTTCTGAGTTACACCTCTATTATTTTTTTGACACAGTGTCTCACTAAGTTTTTAGGGCTTTGCTAATATGCTGAGGATGGCTTCAAACTTTCGATTCTCCTGCCTCAGGCTTCCAAGTCACTGAGATTAAAGTGTGCGCCACCACACCCAGCAAGGTACAGACTTCTTAAAGTGTTAATTCAGCCTAATAACCCCAGTAATGAGAGAAATTCTAGGTATTGTACTTTCCCACTTTAAGTACACAACAAAAGAAAATAAAGGAGGTTACAATTACTACAAACAAAAATGGGTAATAGTTTGGCTTTTGGAAAGGCTACTCAGATCAATTGCTTCTGTGACACTTTGTCAAGGTCTAAAATTATATCATACAGTCTCACCTTGTTGGTTTAACTGATTGTTTGTATATGATTTTAAAACCCCAATTTAATCTTCAAATTACATAAATATCTTTTGAGCATCTACATACCAGTCACTATGGATTCAAAGATGACAACTTCTCTAATGAGTTCCACTTCATTAGGTACTATTCCCACAACGTAACAAATACCTTATAGGTTTCCCCATCATTTAACATGATTGTATAGAACAACAACTTATTAATGATAACAAAGTCCACAGACATACACAGGCATTGCATAAAGAACAGCTCACAAAAAAATCAAGTTTTCTCTTTGTTAGAGCCAGTCTGGTAAAAGAAACAAAAAACAAGGTGAGCCTTCATAATCCGTATTGAGCCCAGAGTTAAATTCCCACCAAGTTCATTATAATGATTAAAACATCAACTAGAAACAGCACAGATTAAAAGAAGAAAATACTAACCAGTAAGCTCTATAGGTAAAAGAAGATTCTCCAGTGTGACTACTAGAAGAAAATATATTGGAGAAAAAATTTCTGTAGCAATGACTTGCACACTGATTTGATCTTCGAGGCTAGAAATGTAAAAGGTAGTTAGTCAAACAGGAAACAAAACTACTTGCATAATAAGTACTTAACAGTCAACATAAAATATTTTTACACCTGAGACATTAGAGTTATACAGTATATAACCATAAAGTGTTATTATCTAAGAAAAACTTTGTTTGGTGGTGGGGGACACCAGGGATTGAACCAAAGAGCACTTAACCACTGAGCCACATCCCCAGCCCTTTTCATTTTTATTTTGAGACAATGTCTTACTAAGTTGCTTAGGGCCTCCCTAAGTTGCTGAGGCTGGCCTTAGACTTGCCAGCCTCCAGAGTTGCTGAGATTGCAGGAGTGCACCACCATACCCAGAAAAAAAAAATTTTTTATTTCAACAAACCTTATTTATCTTTATTGCTGCATTTTTCTTTCCTCTCACTTTACTGTATGGAGAGATTCCTGTACAAAAAACACAAAAGGACTTAGTTACTTTAATTTTTATTTTAAAAGGCTATAAACCTTTGTTACTGGCAAGAGAAAGTTAAAATATGTAGAAAAGCTGCATCTGTAATAATAATACTTGAATTTACATACATTCCAAAATGCTGTTTTTATCCCACCCTTTTCCCAACCCCCATAATAGGGACTGAATCCAGAGCTTTGCACTTGGTAGGCAAACACGAAGCTAGATCCTCAGTTCTTTTTAAGACAGGTTCTGGCTGTGACCCATGCTGACTTTGAGATGTGTGATCCATTTGCCTCAGTCTACCAATAATCTCTTATCTTGTTAAGTCACAGAGATAAGGAAAATATAAAAGATCACAATAAAGAAAACTGCTAGGCTGAGGTTGTGACTCAGAGCTCTCGCTTAGCATGCATGAGACACTGGATTTGATCCTCAGCACCACATAAAAATAAAATAAAGATATTGTGTTTACCTATTGCTAAAAAATAAATATTTTTTTAAATGCTATACTCAGAGTATATGGCTATTAAAATTCTAATTGACATATCCTGCCCTGTGCAAAATTTCATCTTATAACAAAAGATATATACTGAGATTGCAGAATACACCACTACGCCCAGTCAAACTATTAATAACAATAATACACTCAATATTTATTTTCCAGTTATTACCTAAAAAATAGTACTGGTGAGCTTATCTCAAGTAGGAGCTGACCAGAGGAAACTGAGGCCATTTCAGGTCAACCTTTAATTACATTTAGCCACTGATAAAGGATTCAAGTAAGTATTTCCCTTTTTACTCAAACTTTAAAGAGAAAATCATGATGTTAATTGAAATAGTTTTGTTTAGCAGTGTTGTTGGTTTCATTGCTTATAGCTTATTTTTTGCTGGACATTAATTTCTTTCTTTTGGTACCAGAGATTGAACTCAGGGACACTTAACCACTGATTCACATCCCCAGTTCTTTTTATTTTTTATTTTGAGATAGTATCTCACCGAGTTGCTTAGGCTAGCTTTGAATTCATGATACTTCTGCCTTAGCCTCCCAAGCCACTGAGATTATAGGTGTGTGCCACTACAACCAACTCTAGATATTAATTTCTAAAAGTACTTCCACATTAAGACAGACAAAGGAAAGATTCAATTAACCACCAAATTATATTAACATTTTTATAAATTACTGTTCTTTACCAACAAGCATCTGTTATTAGTCATCTAATATATTTATGGTCTACAATAAACTGCTGCAGATATGTCACTGCTATCCCTCAGAATTCTGAGGAAAGCCTACAGTGCAAACATCAATTGTCTTTTAGTCTTCAGTCCTGTTTCACAAAGGATCTATTGACGTTTTCTCTTAAAATCATATGTATTTTTCAGTTTTCTTGTTAGTCCAGTTAGTAAGAGCCTAACAGCATTCTAATTTCCTTTTAAGTTACTATTCAACTGCTGTTTGGTTTAGAGCTATTATCCATCCTTCACACACATCCCACCCACAACTGCTGTTAACAAATATAGTGTATACTCTGGGCAAGGGAGCTGGCTGCATTTCAGGATACAAATGCTACTGTACCATCTGATGTATATCTAAAAGATGATACAAAGGTTTTTATAAAGTTCCTTAAGAAGCCAGGAGTAAAAAATGTATCCAGTTACATTCTTAGGAAATAATCATTTTCGTTCAGCTATATACAGAATTGTTGTTCTCTAGTTATGCAGTATCATTTATGCCCTAAGAGTGATGAGTTGTTTTGATTCACTCAAAACTTAATGAATATATATTGTTTACATAGCATTCTTTCACTTGGAAACCTATCCAATGAAGCTGCTATTAAATTAAATGCTCTCTATGGAAAGAATGTTTAGTTTGGAGCCAATATTAAGAACTAAGCAGCTCCAAGCACAATCTCCAAAGCATTCGTTACTATTGAATTTCTATAAATTATGGTTGCTTAGAAATCATTTCACAAATCTACCCTAAATATAAAACTAAATCTAAAGTCACGTCACTGCCTTTACACAGTAATGTGCCTTTTAATTTTTATGAAAAATAAAGGAGTAAAACAACACTTTAAAGAAAAACTGCAGAATTACCCACTCTTTATTTCTGCTTACCAAGAGCACTCATCAAATCCTTTGCCTGCTTCTTCTAATATTCACTTCTACTTCTAAATAACAACCTTATAGTATTCTACTTTGATTATTCTGTTTCACATATTTCCTATTATTTTAACTGTGAAAAACTTTTTTTCTCTTTATAATACTGCATATACTCCTCTAGCTTATCCCCTTTGCTGCCTTCACTGTCCATATACCATCTTATTTGATATATCAATATATCAACATTTGATGTAGCAGTATTATATTATTATAACTTACAAACATTAATCACAGCTGAACTACGAGTTTTCCCTGAGGTTAATAATTGCTGTTTTTTGCTTTACTTTTTTTTTCTATATTACCTACCATTAATTCAGCTAACTCCACGACAAAAGTATAAATCTCTTAATAGATTCAAACACATCAACTCATCCATCACTTTTGTTTCCCAACTCTCTTGGAAATACTCTTCCTTATTCCTGCTCCAGTCAGAACTTGAAACTCTCAAAGCTGCTGTTCAACAGTCATTCTGGACTGTCCTCTGACATTGTGATCAGCTGCTTTTTCCTGGGTTGGAATTCATTTTCTGAATCTCACATTGTTCCTTCATTTATTTTCTCACTTAGTTAAGTATATACACCCTCCAGAGAATTGAGAAAGGGTGCATAAGAATTAATTTTTGAGCTCTTAATGTGTTTGAGAATGTCTTTATTCTTATTTTTGTCCTAACAATTGAGAGTTTGGCAGGCATAATGGAACTTTCTAGGTTACTGATTATTTTCCCCATAATTTTCAAGGCACTACTCCACTGCTCCAATTGTTTTTCACATTCTTACCCCTGGCCTTCTGTATGTGGCCTGTTTTTGCCCCCTTTAGACTCTTAGGATCCTGTTATCCTCAGACTTCTTGAATTTTATAAAGCATTTACTGTAGTTCTTTCCTCATTTACTAGGTATCATATGATTTATTTTTATCTGGACACCCAACTTTCTTTCCAATTTTTCTTTCTGTAATTCCCTTCTCAGATTTTATTATTCAGTATTTTATCTCTTAGATAAATACTCTATTATCTCTTTGGCTTTTGGTCCTACTTTCTGAGACTTCCCCATTACTCCTGTTGAAATTTTAAATTTCCATTACAATATTTTTACTTTCTAAAAGCTTTTTTAAAAATTGTTTTCTTTTATATCATTCATAAAATATCCCTTCTTTATCTCTAAGTAGATTCACTTTTTAAAGTTTTTCCTATTTCCCAGATGGATTCTAGTCCATTAGGTTCCTTTTGTCCCTGTTGTTATTTCTATTTTATTGACTTCCTTCACATATCTATGATCATCAATTGTTTGTGGGACACTAAAATGGTAATTGAAAATGGTGTGTGGGGCGGGGAGGCAGTCAGAGACTTTCAGCCAATGAGTTTCATTGTAGGATTATCAAGCAGATATCCAGTTAAGCCTTTGGGGCAAGTCAGTATCCCAGAAGATGCTGATCTGCTATTTTGGGGAATAATTGTCAGTGCTCTGGAAGTCTCCCGACTTGATTTAATTTCCCTTTTTATTGTTTCTTCTATCTTCAACTGTGCTGAAGTTTAATCTAATCCAATCTTCGCTACAGAATTCAATCCTTCAATTTTTGGGTAGTTCCATTCCTCTACCTTGCTCAGACAACAATCTGAAGAATAAACTGCCCTTCTAAAACCTGTGAAAGCATCAGGGCACAGTAGTGCACTCCTGTAATCCCAGCAACTTGGAAAGATAAGGCAGGAGGATCACAAGTTCAAGACTACCCTTAAAAAAAAAAAAAAAAAGGTCGGGGATGTAGCTCAATGGTAAATCCCTCCCCCCACAAAAAAAAAAAAAAAAAACAGAAAAATGTTAACCAATTCTGGTTTTGGGCCCCATCTCGCATCTCTGTTTTCAGAGATAATGGAGACCTCCAAACCTGAGACTTCTAAGTTTCTGCAGAATGTGAACTGACATGATTCTTATCTCCACTTTTCCTATGAAAGGTTTGGGTTTCTGCTAAAACAGTTTGCCATGCTCCTGGTAAATCAATTTCAAGCTTCTTTTGAGGACATCTCTTAAGTGTTGCCTCCTCTCTCTCTCCAGTTCTCTTGTCTTTGTAAATTAAAATTTTTCTTATTCCATTACTGTCATTTTAGTAAAGTACTGGGAGTGATCAGAGGATTAAATAGCTATGCTTACCTGGAAGTTTGTCTTATTTAATTCAGTATATTTTCAAACACATTTCATGAAATTACTAATTCCAAAAGATGTTTCATAATAATACCCTTTTATAAAGTATAAACCAATATTATAAAGGCTCTGAGCCAAAAGCCCAGGACTTAGCACTCAATTAAAATTGTAATTAATATTTCCAAAGTTGATAAAGACATAACTAAATAGATCTAGCATGTAATTAGAGAATTACTACATTAAGAAATGCATAAAAGGAGGACATTTTTGTAGACATCAATTATAAATAATTAACCCAAATCAAATTTAATATTCATTTCAATAAACAAAGAGTTGAACATCTCTAATCAAAAAATTCAGAATCTAAAACTTTTTGCATGCTGATACTGATGCTAAAAAAGTTTCAATTTTTGGAATATTTAAGATTTTGTTATCCTGGCATTAGAAATGTTCACCCAATTAAGTCTATGCAGACATTCCAAAATTCCCAGACTCTAATAAAATCTGAAACAGTTCTGGTCCCAACATTTCAGATAACGGCCACTCAACCTTTATAAATGTTAGATGCAAAAGAAGTATAAGTCTACTGTTTGGTATAATGAAAAAATGAAAAAGACATTATTAATAAATCCACCAACAGGTTTGCCATGTAATCTTTCACAAAAACTCTACTGAGGCACAGTAACATCTTTGTTATATGAGGAAACTAAATGAAAGTTTGTAATTTTACTAGAGTCCTGGGTACTTTAATGAAAAATCTAGTATAAAACTAAAGTTGATTGACTTCCAATAAAATCATGCATTAGGACTGTTGAAGTTTTCACTGATATACTACTATAATTATGGGCTATTCTAACAATTTCTAATACAGAAATAAGAATTTCACAATTTAATAAGCTGTATTCATTAGTTTGATTAGCTTATAACAAAAATAGATAACTTCTGGTATAAAGTCACATACCTATGTTTAAAGAATAGTTCATCCCAATTCAAAAATCTAAGAAATTAAAGACGCTAGCTGGGTGCAGTAGTGCACAACTATAATCCCAGAGGCTCAGGAGGCTGTGGGAGGACAATCATAAGTTCAAGTCCAGCCTCAGAAATAGCAAGGCACTAAGCAACTCAAGTGAAACCCTGTCTCTAAATAAAATAAGGAAGGAAGGAAGGAAGGAAGGAAGGAAGAAAGAAATGAAGGAAGGAAGGGAGGGAGGAAGGGAGGGAGGGAGGGAAAGAGGGAAAAGAAAAAGGAAGGAAGGAAGGAAGGAAGGAAGGAAGGAAGGAAGGAAGGAAGGAAGGAAGGAAGGAAGGAAGAGGGAAAAGAAAGAGGCAAAAGAAAAGGGTTGAGAATGTGGTTCAGTGATTGAGTGCCCCTGAGTTCAATTCCTGGTTAAAAAAAAAAAAACTAATTAATTAATTAAAGAAGCTAAACAAAGTTGCTTCTAAAATCTACAGGTTAGGCAGGGTGGCACACACCTGTTAATCGTAGCTACTTGGGAGAATGAGGCAGGAGGACTGCAAGTTTGAGGTCAGACTTGGAAAGCTTAAGGCTAGTCTTGGCAACTTATGGAGACTCCATCTCAAAATAACAAATAAAAAGGACTTGGGATACTTAATGGTAAAGTATCCCCGAGTTCAATCCCCAGTACCAGGAAAATAATAATAATAATAATAATAGGAGGAACTCAATTTACAACCTCCTACTACCTGTACCTCACCTTAATTTTGTCTATTCTTTACCTTGCTCATTAATGAAATGCCAAGATTTAGGAGTACACAGATGCTTTTCTGTCTATGACAGGTTCATTACTGCCCTTAAATTTTTAGACAATTCCAAGTAACATTTATAGATTCTTTTAGAGTCTTCTATTGAGGCAGTTTGTTAAACACTATCTTAAGAAATCTCCTAAGGAATGTGAAAATTACAGGTTAAAACTCTTAAGGGTTCTATCCTTATAGCTACAATTTATGAACATCTGCCTGGAAAAAACAAAATCTACATCTACCACATTTCTGCAAAATAAAACAAAAACCATGGTTAACTGATCTATTAAGTAAGGAGCAGCTATTATATCATCAAAAGTACACTCAAACAAGAACTAGCAGAATGAGGCAATATTTTATTTAAGACTTCAGAAAATCATGGAGTGTGAGAGAGGCTTACATGGATAACATTAACAAAAACACGCTTTAGTGAAAACACGCTGGATACGAAGTTAGAATACTAGATAAAACTCTAGCTGCTCCAATACTAACAATGTGATCTTGGACACGATATTTAGGTTTTAATAGTTTTAAATGCCTCAGGCTAGCATCATTCAGAATGGAGAAAAACTGAAGGCATTCCCTCTAAAATCTGGAACAAGACAGGGATGCCCTCTATCACCACTTCTATTCAATATAGTTCTCGAAATACTGGCCAGAGCAATTAGACAGACGAAAGAAATTAAAGGCATAAAGATGGGAAAAGAAGAACTTAAATTATCACTATTTGCGGATGACATGTAGACCCAAAAGGGTCTACAAAGAAACTACTAGAACTAATAAATGAATACAGCAAAGTGGCAGGATATAAAATCAACACGCATAAATCAAAGGCATTCCTGTATATCAGCGACAAATCTTCTGAAATGGAAATGAGGAAAACCACCCAATTCACAATATCCTCAAAAAAAATGAAATACTTGGGAGTCAACCTAACAAAAGGGTTGAAAGACTTATACAATGAAAACTACAGAACCCTAAAGAGAGAAATAGAAGAAGATCTTAGAAGATGGAAAAATATACCCTGTTCACGGATAGGCAGAACTAACATCATCAAAATGACGACATTACCAAAAGTTCATTATAGGTTTAATGCAATGCCAATCAAACTCCCAACGGTATTTCTTGTAGAAATAGATAAAGCAATCATGAAATTCATATGGAAAGATAAAAGAACCAGAATAGCAAAAGCAATTCTAAGCAGGAAGAGTGAATCATGCAGTATAGTGATACCAGACTTCAAACTATACTACAGAGCAATAGTAACAAAAACAGCATGGTACTAGTACCAAAACAGGCAGGTGGACCAATGGTACAGAATAGAGGACACAGAGACTAATCCACAAAGTTACAACTATCTTATATTTGATAAAGGGGCTAAAAGATGCCCTTCAATAGATGAATGGATAAAAAAAATGTGGCATGTATACACAATGGAGTATTACTCAGCACTAAAATATGACAAAATCATGGCATTTGCAAGGAAATGGATGACATTAGAGCAGATTATGCTAAGTGAAGCCAGCAAATCCCTAAAAAACAAATGCCAAATGTCTTCTTTGATATAAGGAGGGCAACTAAGAACAGAGCAGGGAGGAAGAGCATGAGAAGAAGATCACCATTAAACAGGGATGAGAGGGGGGAAGGGAAGGGAGACAGAAGGGAAAATGCATGGAAATGGAAGGAGACCTCCATCGTTATACGAAATTACATATAAGAGGAAGTGAAGGGAAAGGGGAAAAAAAACAAGAGAGAGAAATGAGTTACAGTAGATGAGGTAGACAGAGAAGATGGGAGGGGAGGGAAGGGGAGGGGGGATAGTAGAGGATAGAAAGGGCAGCAGAATACAACATACACTAGTATGGCAGTATGTAAAAAAGTGGATGTGTAACTGATGTGATTCTGCAATCTGTATAAGGGGTAAAAATGGGAGTTCATAATCCACTTGAACCAAATGTATGAAATATGATATATCAAGAGCTTTGTAATGTTTTGAACAACTAATAATAATAAAAAAATAAGAATAAAACAAAGTTTTAAAATTTGTAATTACGATCAATTAAACATTTGATGAAGTACCAAAGTGACACCTAAGCAGATTTAACTAATTATTATCAATTTTTGTTTTTCATCGCTTCCATTCTACATAGAGCTAAAGATCATCACTCCTGTCCCCTCTAACTATCTTTATAGTTTTACTCCGATACATGTGTTATCACTTTGGTCTCCTTATTATTAGGTAGCTATGGCCAAGGACCATTACTATCCTGTATGATACCCTAGAAAATGCTATACTCCAGAAAATAATTACTATCCTCAAGAAAGAAAACCTTACAAGGAAAAAGCACAAAAATAAAACAATATACTGTATTTCACTAAAATTAACTATAAAATCTAGAAATAAGTACCACTGGAGAAGGTAGTCAATTAACTTTTCAAAGCACTTTAATTACAGAAAATTTCAAACAGAATATCATAATGAAAACTCATACAACCAGATCTCAACTTCTCTATTAATTCATAGTCAACTTTAATTTAATAATTACCTTAACTTCATTTTCAAGAAATCCTGTACATCATATTTTGTGAATAAATATTTCAATATATAACTAAAAAGGAAAAATGCTTTTGGGGGAAGAAGTATCATGAATCCCATAATCACAAAGAAAAGCAAAACAAAAACCCAAAACGAATAATTCCTTAATATCAAATATAGATCTGTTGAATTTTCCACAATTGTCTCATAAGTTATATTTTTTTTTACTTTCTTTTTACATTACATTAGAATAAGGATACAAATAAAATCCACACATCACAATTGGTTGAATGTCATTTTTAATCTATAGTTTCCCCTCCCTTACTTTGTAAACTCCTTAGAATTTTTAAACTGAGGAAATCAGGTAACTTTTTTCATAGTGGATATTTTGCTAATTGCAACCCCTGTCACTTAATATGCATCTCTGCTTTTATTTTGTAAACAAGAACAGCTTTTAATCAGGCACACTTGTGTTACACACTAAATTTTGGTGTTACTGACTTCCATTTAGGAAGTGCTTAATATCTGTCTCTCCTGTTATGAGGTTAACAGCCATTGTTAGTCTCTTCCTAAATCCATTAATTCAACATATTTTCTGGGTTTCAATAACTGTCCTGTTAGAGCCCAATCAAATTCATTCCTGAGGGGTTTTTTATTGTAATTATAATAGTCTTTGACAGCTTCCTTGCTGCTATGAAAAATATTTTTTCAAGAAGCTCTGATTCTTTTGAGAAACAGTATTTCAAGAACACAATCTGGGAACCAGGACAAGGACAGAGTGTTTTCTTATCACTTAGAAATTATTTTATTTTCATATGATTTGAGGTATTAAAGATTGAACTCCAATGGCACTCTATCACTGAATTACATCCCCAGCCTTTTTTGGGGGGGGGGGGGGGAGAATAGGATGTCACTAAGGTGACCAGGATGGTCTCTAAATTGTGATCCTTTGCCTCAGTTTCCCAAGTAGGTGTGCCTCCTACCCAACTAGAATTTTTGTTTCAGAGTTGCTAAAAGTGCTCTTTTAGATCTAATAGTGCATTGAATAGTATCCCCTCAAAATCGTATTCACTTAGAACCTCAAAAAAATGGGTCTTACTGGAAATAGTCTTACCAAGCCAAGTAAAATTAGGAACTGACATGAGATCAGTGAGTTAGAGTGACCCCAAGTTCTGTAAGAGTGTTCTTAGAAGAGGATACAGACACACACAAAAAAAGAAGGCTATAGAGGCTGAGATTGAAGTGATACAGCTACAAATCAAGGAATGTCACATATTGTTGTAACAGATCAGAAATTACAAAAAACAAGAAAAAAAAAAAAAAACTCTTCCCTAAAGTCTTCAGAAGAAGACCTGCCAACACTCCACCTACAGAATTCTAGCCTCCAGAATGTTAAGAAAATTAATTTCTGTTGTTTCAAGCCATCATGTTTGTGTCATGTGTTGTAGCAGATCTAAAAAATTAAGAGACCTGGATCTCAATTTTGAAAATCAAATTTTAAATAAAAATAAGCAGATAAGCAAACTAAATTGGTCAAGGTATTCCTAAAACTTCTCTGCACATAGAATACAACTTTTGAACTGAATTTCTCAGTGTCCATTTTTTTCATATATCATCACATATCTTCTGTATTATCAAAAACAATGGTGATTCCTTTAAAAAAATCTATAAAGAAACTAAAATAGGATATTGAATTCACCAATTTTTGACACCCTGGGGTATGCTGGCACACATATCTAACATTTTACCTCCCAACACTCCCACTCAATAAAAAACCAGAGGGTTAAGAGAATACCACAATTAAGTTGGGATTTTTTTTTAAGTTGCTACTATCCATTCTCCAAATTTAATAATAGTACTGTATCATTTTCTGTCTAAGGACATTCTTATTGAATTTGGGGCCACCCTAATTCACTATTATCTCATGTCAATCCTTAACTAACTTGGCTTGCAAAGATCTTATTTCCAAATGTGTTCACATATTTGCAGACAGTGATGGTACTGATTGGTCAATAGTTATTATGTAGGACAAATAAGAAAGAATCACACTTTGGAGATGTTAAAGTGAGGAGAAAAAGAGCTCCTAAGTACAGATCAAATAAGGGACATGCTGAATATGTCATGAAGACAAAAAGTAACAAAACCTCACAGATCAGAGTTAGTTTAGAACCTCCTCTTTTGACAGCTTTAGAGATTTTATATCAGGTTACTATATTTCCCAAACTTTTGGAATACCTTTACCAAGTTAGTTCCAAAAACGGTTTCACTGCATTGTATCCCCTGAAAGAATGTTTTAATGGTAATTCCTTGCAAAGAGTTATCCCCTGTGGTATAATATACAGAAATTTTAACTTTTGGGGTTAAAACTATGATGCTAATCTTTTTTCCAGTATCATCTGTAATCATCATAGTCCTACACATTTTTGCCAGAGGAAATAAATGACAAGTGGAAGAAATTATCAATGAAATAAGCACAAATAAACATGCATCAGTATAAACTAATCACCAATGAAATACCCTGAAGATGTATGCAAACATCCATATTTTTACAGAGCATTTCTGTATGGGATAGATATCTTACATGTCAAAAAAAAAAAAAACAGAATTTTCCCCATGCTTATTGAGGTATAATTCACAAATAAAAATTGCATATTTAAAGTATACCACTGAATATTTTGATATAATATACATCTTGAAATAATCACTACAATCAAATTAATTAACATATCTATCACCTCAGTTACCATCTTTTTTCTTTCTTTTTCTTTCAGCTAAAGAACAATTAAGATCTTAGTTAACTTCAAGTATACAATGCAGTATTGGTAACCATATTTACACTGTTGTTGTACATTAGGTCTCCAGAATATTCACTTTGAATAAACTAAACTATTATATCCTTTGATATATCCTTTGAGCAATATCTTCCCATTTCCCTTTCCCCTTGGAAACCCTATTCCCTGAATGAAATATTTTAATATACCCTCCCAAATGTTCTCCTAACAGCCTTCTCCATTTCAGTAATGGGCAACTCTCATTTTACCAGTTGCTCAAGTAAAGACGTGGGATTAAACCTTGATTTCTCCCTTACTTGTACTTTATTTCCAATCCATCAGCAAATCCTGAAAAGATTCACCTTTGAAATATAATAAAAGTCATGTGTTACTTGGCCTAACCTGGAAAACAAATGCCTAATTCCTTAATTACAAAAAAACTCACAGTAAAGTGTTCTCTGAAACAGAATGAGTAGCCTAAACCCCAAGGAGCAGTCACAAAGCACTATGTATGGTACTTTACTCAGGACTTGCTGTAGAAACTTTCTATATCAGAAGATCATAAACCAGACACAAACCAAAGACAGGGATATTTCACTGCTCAAGTGCTTTTATTTCCAAAGCTTCAAATTATAAATGTGACAAGAGGTCAAACCACAGTTGCCTAGAGGAATTTATGACATCAAGTTTCTTGCTGTCATAAATTTATTTTTCCTTGCTACTGTTTACAATTACTGACCCATAGGTTTTAAAATCTTTTTAAAGGACTTCTGTATTAATTAGTGCAATACGACCACAATATAGGTTGCTAAACACTAAATAACTGGAAAACATTCTTATATCTTAAAATACATACCCTCCTCTCAAGTTCAACAACAAGAAAAAAAAAGGGATAGGGAACAGTATACATTACTACATGAAAGCAAAGTTTATGTAGGACATAATACAAGGTTCCTGGAGTTCTGTGCTCAACTGCTTTCCAACCCAAAACAGTATTAATTCCAATCAAAATATTATTTTAACATAAAAAAGTAGAACACACACACACACAAAAAAAACCCACTTACTATGTATCACCTTCAAGTCATAAAATCTTGCACTTAATACATCTTCCCTTATGGTGTTTTTTTTCCTGTAAATATCAAAAAAGGTGGAAAGATTTAAGAGAAAAGTATCATTATGTGCATGTATTTCCAATTCACTGACCATCAAAATGAAATCTATTATGTATTATTAACTATCCTAAAAGTTGGGTAAAGGTTTTAAAACACACTCTTGCAGACTTCTATGAGAACAATTTTTTTTTTAAAGAGAGAGAAGAGAGAATCTTAATATTTATTTATTTAGTTAGTTTTCGGCGGACACAACATCTTTGTTTTTGTATGTGGTGCTGAGGATCGAACCCAGGCTGCATGCATGCCAGGCGAGCACGCTACCGCTTGAGCCACATCCCCAGCCCTAGAGAACAAATTTTAATATGAGTTCTAACACCTCAGTATTTAAATAATAATCATATTGACTAATCACGAACCAGCTACTGTGCTCTATGGTATAGAGGTAAGCAGATGTTACTTTTTTAGGAGCTATCAGGAAATTCTAGCAAAGAATGAATGACTAATTACAACTCCCCTGTCAGTTGACATTCTCCACTCCTATGACTTAAAATGGAGGCTTATTACAGGCTAAAATACCATTGTAATCCCTTACTTGGAACTGGAAAAATATCAGAAAGAGAGGGGTATTAGGGTTTCATTGCTTTAGAAGGAAGAGCCAAATCTGAATGGATCTTGTCCCTGTGCTGGAAAAACCAGGCACATGCAGAGGACTGAATGAGAGAAATGTTAAAAACATCCAAAAACTACAATAAAAAATAGAAACTATAAATAACCAATAACTAATAGAGATTTTCGATTTGGGGAAAAATCATTCAAGTCATGACTTGTTGGGCAGAAGCAAATGATTATTTTGCATGTGTTATTTTCGCCATGATATGCTTTTCATGTTGGACCCAAATAAATAGTCTCACAGTTCATTCAGTGGTGACCACTGCACTCTCATCAAGAATTCTCTGGGTGCACAAAAATGCACATCCATGACACTGTCACAGCCAATGATAGGAGGTATATCAGGCATGAAACTACCAAAAGGTATTTCTTCATGCCTGGGGAAAGTGTGCTACTATTATCTACCAAGCAAACAAATAAGAATCAAAGCTCTAATTTGCTCTAATGCCATTAACTCTGGGAATTATAGGCGGGCTCCTTGAGTAGTAGTCTATGATGAATACCTTAAAATCATATACTATGTTTTACATCTGTAAATAAGTATTTTTTTCTGGAAGAGGGATCTATAGCTTTCTTCACGTTCTCAAAAAAGTCCATAACTATTGAAAAATTAAGATCTAAAGAGCCACAGTGTAATAAATTAGTGGCAGGTTCAATAAATCTCTGATCAACCGCTTTAAAACAAATAAATATATTAGTATTTTGAAGAAATGTATATTCATGATTTATAACTTTGATTACAAATGTGACAATATACTGACTTAAAAAAACACTTCTGGACAACTCTAAACAAATTTTTCCTTTTTTTTTTTCTTTTCTTTTTTTTGGTGCTGGGATTGAACCCTTGTGCATGCAAGGCAAGCACTCAACAACTGAGCTATATATCCCCAGCACTCTAAACAAATTTCTAATCAAAATAAGTTTAAGTTAAATGTATTTGCTATTCATATTCAGTTTAGTTCAAAAAATGTTAAATATCCGTTCAATTCAAGTACTAAGCATTACATTTCTATACAAATATGCTAAACTAGGATTTAAAACAATTAAAGAAACAAATCCAAATGTACTAAAAAATTCTGAACATAAAACACTTGTTATACCAGGCATGAAGCATCTATTAAAAAAAAAGCAAAATGTGAAAGAAAACAAGGCATTTCAATTTTAACTACTTCATGAAGGACAGTGTGCTATTTTATTAGTTAATAGTCTACTTTTCAGCCAGATAAATGCTACTCAAGAGTGTGGTCTGGGGCTGGAGATGTGGCTCAAGCGGTAGCGCGCTCGCCTGGCATGCGTGCGGCCCGGGTTCGATCCTCAGCACCACATACCAACAAGGATGTTGTGTCCGCCGAGAACTAAAAAATAAAATATTAAAAATTCTCTCTCTCTCTCTCTCTCTCCTCTCTCACTCTCTCTTTAAAAAAAAAAAAAAAAGAGTGTGGTCTGAGCATTTGTGCTTATCTGTTAACTGTTTGTTATTGGTTTGTGGTAATTACAAAACAGGAGTGAGCAGTAAGAAATTTTAATAGAAATTATATACTTTTGTAAATTTTTAGTCTTACAAAAGTTTTGCAGGAAATAAAAATAACCCTTCAGAAAAGATAGAAATGAAATTGATCCTTCCTTAAAATATCAAGTATAGGCTTTCAGATAAGTAAATACATTTAAAGCCTACTTTAAATTTAAAAAAAGATATTCTTTTTGTATTAGCTTACTAATGGTTCGGTTCATTTGGATTCCACTTTTAAAAATCACTAACCTTATACAACTTTCAGAACTTTCATGACAGGACAGCTGTTTATTAAGAGAGCTTTCAATATTCTTGTCTTTTGTTTCTCTCAGCTGTCTTTTTACTTGAATCTGTAAGAAAAGCACAATCAACTATTTAAAGTGTTAATCCAACATCATAAATGATAACCTTTCAATTCTTCCTTGAAATAATAAAATTAAAAACAAAAGGAATGAAAAGTATAGTCCCAATACATATACCTACTCATTCAAGTATGATAAGCCACAGCTTAACTAAGTGTGCTAATTCCTGGGGAAACAAAACAGTGAGAGATAGGGTGTATAAATAGATCAAGTTAGAGGTTGATGGTGTCATTCAGTGGTACGGTACATTTTAAAAAAAGACAATCTCAGTAATAATTCTTTATATATTGTTTATATGTTGGATTAAATGAACTGTATCATTAAAATTTATTTCACCTGTTTCAATTCACTATTTTAATATGCCTATTAAAAATTTTAATTGTATAGTGACTTATAGTACCCTTCTATTGGACAGCACTAATCTAGATGACAGCATGAGATACACAGATGCACAAGTAGAAGAATAGAAAAGGAACAAATTTTAAGACATTGTACAAAAGATATAAGATTAGGAAGCCTGCCCTTAGTAAGCTCCCAAGGCAAATATGGGAACAGTACTATTTAATGAAGGAAAGAGAGAATTCATGGATCCTGGGTACTAAGGAGCCATGCCTTGGGGGTCCTGGATGTGGGGATCAAGAGCTGAATGGTTTCTTTGCCTTGACCTTTGTGGGAGCGAATTGGTATTTGTACCCACACAATTGCTGACTTGCATCCCTGATAGAGAGGAGCTCTACAGAGGGAGAAACCAAAAATTCTCTCAGCTCCCTACAGACTGAAAGAGAGCTGCTGAATTTAGGAGTGTCTCTTCCATTTCCTGCCATTGCCCACCCCAACTAAAGACCCTTGCTTGCCTCCACTCAGCACAGCAAATAAGCTAACATTTTCTAAGGCCCATCTCTCATGACAGAGAGAGAAAGAGAAAACAATGAAAAATAAAAATGGCACAAACACAAACAAAAGATGAGAGAGAGAAGAGATGAGTGACTGGGGCTGTGACATCAAATTAGGGCTGGCGAAGAGGGCAGGCAGGGAGTGAGCTGAGTCTGAATTTGCTAATGTTTGAACTCCTTTTGTATTCTAGATGGAGATATGCTACGAAGTAGTTGGAAATATAGGTCTGATTCTTAGAAAAGAGATATGGGCTAGTAACAGAATTTTAGAAATCATCCAAATATAGGTAGCATATAACCTACTGAAAGAGCTGAGTAAACAGAGGGGGGAAAAGTATGCTCAAAGAGTTGAAATGAAGACCTTTACAGGAGCTCAAGTGATTAATAAAAAGTAAAGGGAAGGTAGGAAGATGACAAATAAGATTAAAGGTCAGTTAAAGGTCAGATACATAAAACAATCAAATATACCTACATACCCATAAAAGAAAGATGTCCTACAAGCCAAAGAACATCGTTAACATTACACTCAGAAATTAAACCATGGGATTTGGAAGTCAGAATGTTATTCTGGACCTTACTAACAACTGCTAATGTAAAATGTTAGAAATAAACGTTCGGTGGAAGCTAAGGGAGATATCTCATTCAAATTCAGCTGTAAAAAGAAAGTGGAGTTTCAACAGAAGTTAACATCAAAGAAAGATATTAAGAGAATTTGGAAGATGGTTCATGACAATATATACTTTGTGCCAAATTTTAATATAAGTAATATGCAAATCCTATTAATTGAATTTAAAATTTTATTCCAAGCAATGCAACAAAATATCTTTGGAAGTTATCTGATGCCAATTAATCTTTAACAACATAATTTTATAAAGACTGTATGAAAAAAGAAAAAAACATAAGTATGTCTTCCAGAGAAGTTACTTAATTTTTATTATAGAATGCATAATATCTTTTCTCCAAGATATATACTATTTGTATAGATGGCCTAGATTACAATAAACAAATAACATAATAAATAATAACAATAAACAAATCCTTTTTCACACATCATTTTATCTGAACTGCAGTCTAATTTGCACTTTAACATCAAGACTCATCTGACAAACATACCAAAAAAACCTATAAAATCCTACACTAAGAGTAACTAGTGCTTAATAAATAATGTACATTGCATCCATACCCTTTTCTCCAGTAACTAAACTCTCACAGACTAATAGTGCTGTCTGGAAACAGTTCATTTTTCCCATTTATAACATCATATACTTATAACTGAGTTTGATCATTTTTAGCTATTTATCATTATCATATATTTTTCATTTCTCGTAAATTTTACCTAACAACTATCATTTCTGTTTCCCTTTACTCATTAATTCAAGAATGTTCCATTTAGTTTTCCCTTTTTTATTACAAGTCAAATTCAACTTCAATACAAATCATAATGATGTCTCATAATAAGAAGTAACATCAATGAAATAACCAACATTTAAGACAAAGACATCATTTTAAATTTAATTTTTATTGGCTAACCCCCAAAATTATTTTGTTAATGAAAACACTTTTCAGATATTTTGGACTTAAATGTTTATGGGGATTGGTCTTTGAATCTAATATTCCATTTTAAACAGTTTTTCAATGGAAAAATGTATTCAAAGTGCTTCCCAACTAATAAATGTTTTGTAAATAATAGGATATGAGTAGAATATGTTATTCTAAAAGTTTAAATATTCTGTATTTAAGTGTGATACATCTTTCAGAGCATCAGAAATCTAATATACTTGTGAAAAACAATAAGGCAACCACCATAGCTATATCCTTTATAGGAAGCAAAAAAAAAAAAAAAAAAAAAGTTCAGAATTTCTGTACCCTTGTTGAAAGGTGTGACTGTCATGCTGAAGAGAAAAGGTTGTACATATTGAACCTAAAAAGTTGACCAATTTTCTAATATCCACAAACTGGAAATATATCAAAGCAAAATAGCCTCAAATAACCTTATATACAGTTTATGCTACAAAATAATATCTAAGACTCACCTTAACACACCCTTCCACAGCACTTAATTTAAACACTGCCTGAAAAGGTTTTCGGTCAATAGGACATGAAGCCAGTGTCTGAAAAATGATAAACAAATTATATACTTACAAATGTTACCTTAGTATAGATCACATTAAATGATACTAAATACAGTTGTAAGTTTTCCACTATAACAACAAACAGAAACGTGTTTTTCTTCTTTCAAATATAAAGGAGAGAAAATACTCTTGTCTGTGTCATGCCAAAGAAAAAATACCCTGAATTGGTTTCATTCATTCAAATATACACTGAATACCTATTGTATGTTAGTAATTGGAATACAATGATGAACAAGAGAGATAATAAGATCTCTGTAATTAAGATTTCATTAAGATCTGCTACCCCAGTGAGAACTACCATATAATGAAAGCTGTGCTGAAATCTACAACCCTGAGATGTAAAGCTGGCTATTATGCTAAATTCAGCTGTGAAAAGAATGGCTTGGACAGGACTTTTACAAAATATTCTATATTTTTCCCCAAAATCAATTATTTGAATAGGTAGTTGTGCCAACAATAAAAATATTTAAAAGATATGAAAAAATTAAGTATTCCACCACCCCTCCCATCAGTCATTTAGATGACCTCTCCACAGGCAGTTCCTTATATAGGCTTTTGCAGATATCCAATGCATATTTGTATATATGTCTTAATATTATGGTATAATTCAGAAGTTGAACTAAATTTTTTCTCCTCTTCATTATATATCTTAGATTGGTTTACATTAGTAAATAAAGTTATCCCATTCTTAACAGCATATATGCCATGGTAGTTTTAGTTTACCCTTCCTTTTATATGTGGAAGATTGAGACTATTTTCTTACTTTTAAAGGTTATACAAAGATTATTTTTCTTTAAACTGTCTATTCATGTTTTTTGCCTTTTTTATTAAGTTGCTAACTTTTTGAAACTGACATAGGTATTTTCAATTAAGGAAACTGATCCTTCAATCACTTTAAGATTATATATCAACTTTATATAGTTACACTTTCTGTCCTTTCGAAATTCACGTGCATCAACTGTAACCGAGGGTTTGATACTATTAAAAGTTGCATAAAAGTGGGTTTATACTATTTAAATAATTTAAGATGGAATATTTTCTACCAGGAGGGAGGACTCAGCAATCTATGAAGAAAACACTAATATCTATGGTTACAAAAAAAACGAATTTTAAAAATATAATAGCTGCAGTCCAGAAGATCAAAAAGAGTTATAGAATCTATATAAATTACCTTAATTATTCATTAGTGAAAAATGTGATATTTGCCTTTCTGGGATTTACTGCATATTTAGATATGCTTACAGAACTACAGGTAGAACAGACTGTGTATAATACCTAATACAATATTTTCACAAAACTCATGAGTTACTTTGGGAAGAGTCAAAACAAAAACTAGTTACCTTCTACCACCTTAATTAAAAGTGTTCTTTAAAAAAAAAAAAAAAAAGTGTTCTTTTCCTATTAAGTAAGTATAGGAAAATGCTTTACCACTCTGAACTGGGAAATGGGATCTTACTGTAAGAAGTCAGTTGGGACTGGTAGAAGCCAAGCCAGCTCCACTAACAACCTCCAAATATCAGGGATTTAGGATACTATGACTTTACCTACAGAAATCTTGGCCTTAAGAAGATTTGCTGTATGTAGCAAGAAAGCAGCTCAAGTCTTTTTTTTTTTCCCAATTATTAAATTTGTTTTTGTAATTGTAGACTGTCAGCATGCCTTTATTTGTTTATTTTTATGTGGTGCTAAGGATCAAACCCAGTGCCTCATGCATGCTAGTCAAGTGCTCTGCCACTGAGCCGACAAACCTCGGTCATAACAATGTATTATTACAGGTAGTAACAGGTAGTAATTCTATTTAAACTATCTATGTAATTGCTATGTTACCAATTAGCATATACGCTATAAAATTTCTTAGATGAGGCTATATTTCATTACATTTATAATTTAAGAGTACTTAAATTTTTCAAGTTCTCCCAATTTTTATCAAAACTTAAAAATAATTTTATTTGTTTTAAAGGTAAATTTAGATACTCATAAAAAGATTTAACAGTAATAAATAAAAACTTGTTTCCTTCAATGTTGGCTTAATACCTAAGATGCTAGTACAGTGGCTCTGGATTTACTGTCTACTTTCATATTTTCTCTTTTCTATAAACTTGTACATGTTACACTGCCTCTCTGTGCCTCAAATACCTCACTTATGAAAATGGGAATAACAAAATTTATCTCTAAGGTTTCCAAGGGAATTAACTGAATATATAATTCTTACAAAAATGTGTGGCATATACTATCATGTAAGGTCTTAAAATTACCAATCAGCTTAACTACACTTACAAAAAACTAGGCACGGTAATACATGCCTATAATCTCAGCCATCTGGTGCTGAGACAGGAGGGTTGCCAGTTCAAGGACAGTGTGAACAACTTAGCAAGACCCTGTTTCAAAATAAAAAGAGTTAGGAATGTAGCTCAATGATAAAGTACCCCAAGTTGAATTTCCAGCGCAAAAAAAAAGAAAATACTTGATAACAAAAAGACAATCTGTAATATGATATATATACAAGTGAGAAACATGAGTTCTTAGTGATTTTTATTGGAATTTCTACACTTAATAACACACATGGAAGTTATTTTCTTGTTCTAGGATTTAGATATGAAGACCCAAAGAAAACTTCTATGTTCAAGAAATTTACTTGTATATCATTCAATGTCTGAAATTACACAACCTCATTTTTTCTTTGTTAAATTTCCTCTGTTAACATCAGTTAAATTTCACTTTTTTCCTTTACAATTTTCATTGTGACATGGTTTTAACTTAACCATTACATTTTGATTTGTTTCAAATATTTGAATTCTGGGTAGGATTTTAATTCTCTTTTCCTTTCAAAGAAAGAGTTCCACTAAAACAAAAACAAAAATTAAATTAAAAAAAAAAAAAGCACAAGAGAAAGGGTGGTAGTAGTTAGATGACTACTACTATATAGTATCATAATCTACATATTCTTCAATTTCCTAAAAATAACTTAGTTAACATTAGAAAACAAGCTAATTCACTTTGGCTCAAGCTCAGCCAACATAAACATTTCTTAAAACTGATTTATCTTTCTAAGGTAAAGAAAGCATAGGTCAAAAAACAAGCCATCAATGATAGACAAAATACCTTTTGATATGGCTAAGGAACAATGCCGTCCTTTTCTGATCTTGGGAAAAAACAACATAGCAAAGCATTTCACAAAAGAAACAGAAAAGAAATTCAGTTCTCCTGAGATAAGTCTTCACAGCATACACCAATAAATTAAGAGTGACTAAAGAATTCAATGAAAAATATCAAAACACATTTTGAATAATTAAGTAGACCGTTTAATTTTTTTCTTAATGTGTACTGTAGGGAAATTAAAAAGTTACTTTAACACACACTACAGTTCATTAATATGTACTAAAGCATCAAATTATATATAATGTGATAATCACATAATTGAAGAGAAAAATTTTACAAATTAATGTTAAAAGATGGTTTAGATTGACCTAATTTTATGGTATTTTGGGAAGGAACCTCACCCTTATATCATAAAGTTACTTTAAGTTTAATTTTCAAAGGAAAGTTTATTTGACTAGAATAACTGGTTAAATTTCTAACAGTAAAAATTTAAAAATCCACATTTAAAATTACTATAGAAAAATTTAGTCAATATATTTATTATATTTTTTAAAACAATTTCAATTTTGAAGAAAATTATCACAAATTGTTTCATTATATGCAAAATAAATCAATTATTCATCATTTTGTTTCCTTATATGTAATAAAAATACCCTAAATTATTATTCACCTGTTTAAATGAATGACTTTCAGTAATTAAAGTTTCTAATTAGTTTCATAATCAAAGTATCTAAAATCACCATTCGACTTTATGATACAGTTATAAAATCAATAGCATTTGCTCACTGCTTTATGATGTTATGTTTAATAATAAATAGAGCATACATTTTACCATGAATGCTCTGTACTAATGTTTTATCAGTTAAGGAGGCCATTTTGATAGTAAAAATAATCTTCCTAATGATTTCAGTAAAACATACCCTAGTATTCTGAAGCGTTGTAAATTCCCAGCTCAGACAAACCCATATTTAAATGTAAGAACAGGAAACCTTCCTTATTTGGGAATTCAGGATTCTTGATTTCTAATATTTCTTGCTTCCTGCTGCTGCTCTATCCTCAATCACATAGGCTGACTATAGATAGCCCCTCCTAGAGAAAGAGAAGCAAGTGTTAAAGATAAGTGCTTAAAGACTAAATCTCAGTCTATGCTTCTTGGCAGTTTTCCTGTTCATGGGAATCTCTAATACATCCATGTACCTCCCACTAACAAATAAAGCATATTATAAAAAACTGCAGTTCAAAATCAAAGTTGCCTGAGGAATGAATACAATTAGAAGTTGATGCTTATTTTAAAAACTATTAACCAGGACCTATCCCTTCTCATTTATGGTTCCAAAACACCTAGTCTGTATCTCCAAAAGTGCTCACCTGGTGTCAGCCTACATTTTCTCTGTCACACTTAAAACATTCTTTCAAGACAGTCCTGGTCAATCCATATTAGAGAAACTATGGTTCTTTGTACTAGATTTCAGAAGTATATTCCTAAAGGACAAATGGTTTTCAGTGATAAAATTAACAGTAAGCATTCCACCTAACTACTCAAATAGAACTCTTTAAATATTCTTCAAAATATAACAACTGGGTAGAATTATATTTAATCTTAATTTCTTCTGACATTTAATAGTTAAACTTTCTATTCCTAGTATAAGAACAGAAGACTTAGTGAACTACCTGTATAAATCATTTTATATATTCTGACATTTAAAACTAGTCTACACAGAAATTTACGTAATTTACCTAAATGGTGAAGAGAGTATTAAATGAAAATCTTCACACAGAGACTGGTAAAGAGAATTAAATGAAAATCTTCATGAATAGTCTTTAGATAATGAGCATTCAAAATATAAAAATATTATTTCCCAAAGGATTAATTAATAGGGTAAAAACGGCATTAGATACAAGTTCAAGTTCTGGAGGACTGAGAACTAGCAACTTCCCTAAGGCACTTTAAGGATAAAGGTAGAAAGTACTGATCAACTATTGCACATATCTAATATACTTAAAATAATATATCTGACAATACTTTATCAGTTATAAAGGACTAATGTTAGTGGTACTCCAATATGTGCTTCAAATATTGTCCCAGAGAAATACAATAACTGAAATTTTGGTAAGTTCAGTGATTTTGTTAAATTTGAGGAAAAAAATGGTTAGAAAAAGCCCAGCCAATAAGGCTTTGCTGAATTATTATGCCACTGAAAAGGGATTTAATCACCAGAATCAGGTTCAAATTTCCAATTACTGCATAAAGGGACACTTGTATAAAATATACTGGTAGTCAAAACATAAGTCAACTAACTACTCATATCATGATTTTCTGTTATATATTAATTCAAAAATATACTCCTCACCTGTCTGTATTCAACATTGTTGTCTGACTTCTTCAAGAACTGTATGTCACTTGGTAAGACTCTCTTCATTTTTAGTCTCATGAGAGAAAGCATACCTTTGTCAACTGTCCAATTTTGATTTCATTAACCTTACTTTCTCAAACTGAAGCTGCCAGCACTTGACAGGAAATTGAAGACTGAGATAAATAAGCTGAGGGAAGATAATCTGTGTATAGTGGAAAAACTAATCACATTTTCAAAAATTAATATTTAAAAGGGAAATATATTATTTAAAAGATATGGGGGAAGGACCTCAGAAGATAAAGAATATCTTAATCACATATATTGCATGTCCTTTTAATATGGTAATTGGGACTGGGGGTGTAGCTCAGTGGTAGTACATATGAGGTTTAATCCCCAGCACCGTGTCCTCAACCCCTGTTACTCCCACCCCCGCAAAATAACAGTAAGAACCCTTGAAATGTTTTAAAAATGTAATATTTGTTAGTTCTCAAACCTTAACCCTGTAAAGGCCAAATTTTTAATCATTTCTTGGCAACTGTGCCAAATTATAAATTCTATCTTCTTAACCAATGTGTGGGGAGGGAGCAGCCCCTTGTTTACAAGAACCATAATTATGATCAGCTATCACTACTGTCCATACATCAGATTTATCTAGCCTTCGCCTTTCTAAATATCTACTTTAAATGCACAAACTCAGATAATTAAAGTTAAATTTATAGAAGTTCAAAAATCTCACTAAATATAGACTGTATTTTTACTTATAGTATGGGTAAAATAAATTCCTAACTAAGTGACGGATGGAACTTTAGTACACTGGCTCTATACATATTTTAGTCCAATGACTTTCTTTTAATTTCAAATTCTCAGCTCTAATAGTGATGGTTTAAATAAATAAAAATTTCAATTAGCCTATAATTAAACTATACTGTCTTTGCTCAACATTCTACTTCTATACCATTATACTTTTATAAACTAACAGGCTTACCATCTATGAATTCCTTGAAACAAAACAGTCAAGCAGTAAAGCTTATTTAAATTTGTTTTGGTGTCCCTAAGAAAAATATTTTACTTAAAAGATAAGGGGAAAGGAGAAAGAAAAGGGTCAATAAGGCTCTAGGCCTTGAAAGTAAGCACAAGTTCTACTATGATGAATTCTTTTGACTGAAGTGGATTCTATGGCATACCTATGTACTACAAAAGGTCAATTAATTACTTTCAAATCCTTACACAGTTTTTATTTATATAACCATAGAACCAATATTTTCAATCCTGGACAGATTAAAACTATCTTTGATTTTGGAGATAGATACTAAATATCAGTTTCTTACAATTAGAATTTCTTTAATGCTCCAAATACTAAGATGAAAGTAAATGACTCTTTTTTGTATGTCTGTGTGTTTGATATGACTTCTGAATCACATTTCTATGAATCCTGATAATACATTTCAGCATGGTTGAATTTCTGAAAGACATAAAATCTAGAAAAATGATCCTGAATACATTCTGTGCTACTTTCTTATCATGTAGATTTCCAATCACTGTAAATGTCACTTTGATAGCTACTCTTCTAGAGTTTTTTTAAGTAAAATGTTAAACAATAGATTAATTTTTTTAAGTTGTTTTAGCTTTAGGCTATTCCTTCAAGTATTTGAAAACAAATTACTACTTGAGTTCAAAATTCTTACTTTGTACATTGTATAAATATTTTTTTTGTATAAATACTAACATAGCAAATTAAAAGTTAATTAAATGAAAGAATGTATAAGAGCACTATTAGCATAATGCATGCCTATTGGTAGACTCTAAATATATACACTTATTCCCAATCCTGGCATCTAAAGTAAACTGCATACCTCTCTTTTAAATAGAAGGCAGCTGAGGAAAATGAGAGAAAAGAACTTATGATGCAAAAAAAAAAAACCTAGTGAGCTTAAAATCTGATTCTATTTGTCAAAGTACTGATATATTTTAAAACACATCTAATTTTTATCACAGAAGATTCAATTGAAAATTAGTTTAAAGCCTAAGTGACTTGGTAAAACAGCATTCATTCATAATTTACAATGAACAATTTATTAGTAGACTATCCACTTGCTACTACATAACTTAACCATTTATTCAACTGATGGCTGCTATTCCCACTAAGGACAACACAATAATTCAGAATTATTCTCCCCTTTCAAAATTAATTACTTTGTTTAACAAATTCCACAACTCTAACCCCCCAGCAAAATTTAAGATAGTAGCAAAGTAGTTAAGTACTTGTTTTAAGAAGCAATTTCACTTTAATAAAATGTTCATGATCAAAAGAATAACTCAAGAGGAAATCACTGCATTCAAGAAAGATGTTGACTACAACACTTATGATATCAAGTATTTTCAACTTAAATATTCAACAATTAACACACAATTAAGTTTACTGCTAACTTGTCTAATAAGGTGGAAAACATGCATAGTCCACAGAATCTAGCAATCATCACTTCTCAACATACAACCATTAAAGCTTACGGTTGTATTGAAAGATGAACTTGGTGTGGTAAGGAAAGACAGAGGATCATGTCTATACATTCTACTTTCTTAAGTGAAAAATACATATTCAGATTATTTTTGAAGTTCACAATTATTCGGTCACTGAATATAATCATGAAAAGCACTGAACTGAAATCTTCCATCCATCCAGTAATGGTGCTTCTCTACCTGAAGCAAAATCTTTTTTTTTCTTTTACTTTCTTTTTTTTTTTTTTTTTTTTTTTTTTTTTGGTGAGGGGAAAGTGGGGAAATGGTGGTAATGTGAATTTAACCCAGGGGTGCTCTACTACTGAGCTACACTCCCAGTCCTTTCTTATTTTGAGACAGGGTCTCACAGTTGTAGAGGCTGGCCTCAAACCTATGATTTGTCTACCTCAGCCTTCCAGAATCTCTGGGATATCATGAGTGTGCCATTGCACTCAGTGGCAAAATCCTTTCTAAAAAAATTCATCAAAAAGTAACCAAGATGCAATAAATACAACACAACTTTAGTTTAGTGGCAGAGAAAAATACGCATTCTTATTTCATTAGTCAATACTCCTGCAAAATCATCAAGATTTATCAATCATATTAACTCCATAAAACTCAAAATACTTTTCCCCAAAATATATTTTCAACTATCCTTAGTCATTTCTCATCAAAGACTGGTTTAAGTTTTAACCTAAATTAAAAGCTTCTATGTATGCTATTATGAATTAAATTAACATAACAAACCTTTTCTTCCCTTTTTCCAGAACTCAGTCAGAAAGGCAGTATAAATAAAGTCATTTCTCCTTTCCACACTATTAAGGACAAGATAAGTAAAATCCCAATTATGTAAATACAATTATTTCCATGGTATTTAGGGACACTGAACAACTGAATGCAGTTAATGTTCAAATTATTTTTGAAACACATCTATATGTTTTTTTACTTATTTTTACACACTGACAAAATACTAACTCAGAAAGTACAACATGATTAATATGAAGAACAATGAATTTTTATTTAACAACTAATAACAATGGGGTTCATAATGAATATTTCCTTCAAAGTACTTGGCCCTAAGGGAGTGAACATAATACATCAAAAGTCCTGTTCCTTAATCAGTTACACTCCATGAAGAATCTCAGTATACCTAACTCAAACTCTGAAATTACTTGCTACTAAGTTAAAAACAGAAATTAGAAAATTTAATTCTAAATTTATACTGCTTCTTAAGTTTTGAAATCTTAGTCAAGTAATAGAATATAAAATCTAAAATTCCTCAGTTGTAAAATGAAAAAACACTATTACATCTGCTCTGGTTAATCCACAAGATGGATATAAAGAAATCAAATAACCTATGTGAAAATTCTCTGAAAAATATCAAACAAAAAGCAGACAGAAGTGTTATTAGCAGTAAACAGATGTTATCATACAAGAGTTTCATCTGCTCTTCTGTAAGGTTTTCTTTTTTTTAAAGAAATGGATTTAAGTGCTCTTTATGTATAATATGAAATAAATTGCATTCTACCATCATGTTTAAGAAATTAGAATAAATAATTGAATTTAAAAATTTTTTAAAAAGAAATGCACTTAAAATTCTTTAATTGTAAATGAATAAAAAGCTGAATAAAAAAATTATAAGGAAATATAATGAGAGACCTTTAATAATACTGGGAAATTTGTCCAAAATACTAGGGAAATTCATTACTGTGAAATAATTCATGAAATATAGTATCAACTCTTTAGGTTAAATTAAATCATGCTAAGGAATTAAAATTCAGTAATGTATCAACCATGTTAATTCTTATTCTCAGACTTACCTCTGCCCATTTAAGAATACAGGTCACACAGAAGACATGATTACAACTTTCTGGAAAACCAATTTCCTTCTCTAATAGGCAATTAAGACATATTGGACATCTATCTGCTTCACTGTAAAACAGACCAGTGGTAGCAGTACCATTTCTGTTTTCTTCACCTGTAGAATAAAACAACCAAATGTGTTTTCAAGTCCTCTAAAACAAAAAAAATTTCTTTCTATAGCAATATGGTAGACTAGATACTCTAAGGGCCCTCCTATTACAAAACAATTAGATCTTAGATAAGTAACAAACATAGTCCTTAAGTCCAATAGCCCAACATTAATTACTTTGGCATGCACATGTCTTGTGTGCATTCTGTATACATATAGGGGATTGCTGATAACTGAACCCAGCATCTTAACATGCTAAGCACATGCTCTAACACTGAGCTACACCTCCTGCCACTTTATTTTTAATGGGGGAGTAAAAAGAACTTCAATTAGTTTTAATGAATTTTAAAATAATAATTTATTTTTTAAAATGAATAATTTTTAGGATTCAAACTTTTAAAAGTAAAAATGGCTATAGTGGTAAATCTTCCACTCAAACTTATCTCCACCCATCTAGTTCTATCCAACCAAATAACAACTGTTAAGTTTCTTCTGTGTCTTTCCAAAGATTTTTCTAATGCATAGAAAAGAAAGCCTTAATACATTTCCTTCCATTCACACACTGCAACAACTATACAGATTATTCTGCTTTTTGATTTTTTATTGATGGACATAAAATTGTTTTCAGCCTTTGCCTATGATAAACAACTTTGCATGCACTGCTGACTCAGAATAAAAAAACAACTCTAAAATTTAGTATAAATAAAGGAATGGATAGCTGAAATATGAAAAGTGTACAGCAAGCAAATGAAAAGCTGCAATTATCCTGGGCATGAATATCCATACTAATGTTCAGATCTGGAGACCAAGCCTTCCCAGGTAGGAGAACTAACAATAATACTCAGAGACTCTAAGACTAAGTCAAGAGGGGGCCAAGGTGTTCCAGCATGGATCTAGGAAGAAGCAAGTCACATATAATTCCTGTAGAGGAAAGAATCCCTAAATTAGGCATTCAGGATTCCACACATTAAATTTATCAAATATCAAATTCTAATCAAACATTAACAAATCTAGGGAAATTAGCCACCATGAGTAAGAATCAGCAAAAACAAAATTAGCAAAAACCAAAATCACTGGTTTCAAAAATCAGAATTGTTAAATACCGGGAAGAATAACTAAACAGCAGATCAGACCAAGAAGAAAAGAGTACTTCTGAACTGGAAGAAGAAACTATCTAGGTTCTAGAAGACAGAAAAGGAACTATAACAATGACAGAGAGGCTAAGAAATGAGCTAGAAGCAAGGTCTAACATACGAATTAAAATCTAGAACAGAATTAAAAGAGAATAATTAAAGAGGCTGAAAAAAATGTACACCTCTTTAGTTTACTTTAGAGTTTAACAACAAAAACAAGTAAAAACAAAAAACTCCTTGTGTATTTTGACATGCATACAAATAAATATTTAGAAACACAAAGTTTTGCTTTCAACAGACAAGCTTTATAAAAACAAAACATTACCTTCCATATCTTCATACTCCTGTTCTCCCACATTTAGGGTATATACAGTTTTCTTCTTCATTTCTCCTTGGAAAAGAATTTCCTATAGGATGAATTACAATAAAGAATTTTTATGCTTTACTTCTCTCAATAATAATTTATTTAAAAATTAATTATGAATTATAAGAAATTACACATAAAAGAACACAGTACAAACCAAGCCAGTCTGTGGATAATCCAGTATTCTTTTATAGTACTTGTAAGAAAAAAAAGCAAACAGTTTTATTGAAAAGAAAAGCCTTATCTAACTATTAAATAAAAGCTAAATGATAAATTCTATGACAAAAATACAATCCAAACATAGGAAAAAGAGATGAACCTGAAATGGAGTTTTCAGGGAAGCAATAAGTCACATGTTGAGGAACTTAAAGCATTTATGAAGCAACACAGTATAAGGAAATAAAATAGAAATTAGCTAAGACAATCTGACAAGAATAGTCAGTAAATGAAAGTATGTATATTTGTGTATACTGGAACAGGATGGGCATATAAGCCAAGAATTGCACCTGCAATTTCACAATGAGGGGCAATAAAAAAAATAGGCAATGCACTGTAAAACAAACTAGATTATAGACAGATCTCTGATGAGAAGTGGCTATGGATGTAGTTCAGTAGTAGAGCACTTTCCTAGCATATGCAAGACTCCAAGTTTGATGCCCACTATTACAAAAATATCAGAGACAGACAGAAGGGCAGACAGACAGATGGACAGACACAGATATAAGTTTATTGTTTTAAAGATTGCTATGTGAGAAAGTATAGAATGGATTACAGAGGGGAGAGATTAGAAGCAGAATAATTTGCATAGCTCAAGTAATTGAATGTGAATTAGAAAACCAGAAAATTAAAGAGCAGATGAATAATTTCTGAGATTCAGTAAGCAATTATGGGGCCAGGTGTGGGGGTGCATGCCTGTAATCCCAACAGCTCGGGAGAATTTTGAGTGGAAACCAGCCTCAGCAAATAGCAACATGCTAAGCAACTCAGTAAGACTCTGTCTCTAAATAAAAACACAAAACATGGCTAGAGATGTGGTTCAGAGTGCCCCCAAGTTCAATCCCCAGTACCAAAAAAAAAAAAGCAATCATGGGGAAGGAGTCAAATTATTTTTCTGGTCTAGACAACTAGAAAAATGGTAATTTTATAAGGAAAGAGAGAAAGAGAAACATGGGAAAGGAAATTAATTTGGTTGTCAAAGGGAAGAAATTTATGAGGAAAAAATAGTTTTAAAAATCAATTCTCAATAACCTTCTTGAAATTATGTAAAACACATGACTGCAAAAACCAATCTGAATACAGACATTGTAGGTATCTAAACACAACAAATTCTCCAATTTATCAATTATGATTCTCCTATGTATCTGACGCAATTTTCCTATTTTCTAAAATTATATACACATGCTAATTTCTACGTTAAAAGTATGACTTGCCTAGGAAAATTTCCTGTTTGGTTAAATAAAGTCACTGTTCTGTTTACAAAACCAACTGCAAAACAAGAAACTTAGTAGCAGATGTTAAGAATAAATATTTGGGGGTATGGTAACTGGTGAATGAACCCAGAGGTACTTTACCACTAAGCTACATCCCAGCTCTTTTTATTTTAAGACAGAGTCTCAGTAAGTTTGTTAGGGCCTCACTAAATCGCTGAGGCTGGCTTCAAACTTACGATCCTCCTGCCTCAGCATCCTGAGCCGCTAGGATTTATGTGTGCCACCATGCCCAGCAAATGTGAAAATAACATAAAGATTGCAGTGATTTAAAGCTCAAAATGAACCAAAAGTCAGCTTAAAAAAAAAAAAAGACTTAATTCAATCAATCTTCCTTAATAAAAGTAGAACATCAAAACAAGAGGACAACTTCTCATTCTTTGCCTACATTTGCAGTATCTGTTTTAGTTCTGGTGCTATTCTTTAGAGACAAACAACACGAAGATAAATGTCCAAGAGAGATGACAAAAATGTCTACAGCCTTAGAGACCCTATCATTTACAGATAAGTAAAGTGGTAAGCCTGGAAAAACAGAAACCTTAAGAAGAATGTGAGCAGTTATCGTAAAATGGAATGGACTATTCTGAGAGGCAATAATATAACCTATCAATGAAGATATTCAAGCAAGTCAATGTCCTCTTATGGGTTTTGTTTTAACTCGAAGATTTATTGAATACGATAGTCAATTCACTAAGTTCAGCACTGAACAAAAACAGAAATTTTTGCCTGTCTACTCTAGTAAAGGAGACAAAATAACTAAAATATCTATTATAACAGAAGCTGAAAATGCTATAGAAAAAAATTAACAACAGTGGAGCTAAAAAAAAAAAAGTGAGAAACTAGGGAGACTGCTATTTTACAGAATGTTTAGTGAAAGCCTCTCTATAAAATGACGTTTGAACTGGCTGTGTAAATGAAGCAAAAGAGAAAAAGTTGTATGTATAGTGCTAAGCATTATAGGTAGAGAAGAACAAATGTGAAAGTACTCACAGAAAGTACAAGGAACAAGAAACAGAAGAGTATGGTTAGAATAGAGCCAAACAGGAATAGCAGTAGTTGAGAACAGAGAGGTAACAGAAGACAAGATCATGCAGCACTTTCTAAGCTAAAGTAAATACAATGGCTTCTTCTCTGAGAGATGGGCCCCTTAGGCAGTTTTGAGCAGAAGTAATACCAAGGGGGAAAGTAGAAGCCAGCAAGATTACTCTAATAATCTACAAAAAAGATGTCATAGCTTTGTACCAGAGTGGTAACAAAGACAACAGAAAGTGCTCAGATTTCAGTTGTGTTTTGAAAATTTGGCCATGAGAATCTGATGATTGACTGGATGAAAGGCATTCGTTAGAGAGCAAGAGTCCAAGATAATTTCAAAGGATTTTTATTCAAGCAAATAGAATGATGAAGTTGCTTACATAGAGAGGATTACTTAAAAAAAAAAATCACATAACCATTTACTCTCATTGTTATTTATGCAGAAAGAAAGCATCAATATAACCTAAGAACCTGTTACAAATTCAGGATATCTCAAGAACCATCAAATACGTAGTGAATCCAAATCTGCATTTTAAGCTCTGTCCAAAATCAATATACTTTAAAGCCTGAAAAGCAATGCTCTAAACAACTTCCCAACTTAGTTGATTTTAGAGTCATACTGTGCTCCTATATGGTCAATAATTGCATATAATTTTTAATTTCTGCTCATATCATACTACCATATCTCTCCCATTATTCTAAATAATGTTAATAAAAACTATTTAAATCAATGTGATAAAAACATCAATCTGAAAATTGACACAATATTTTAAAAATCTAACAAATTTTCAGAAGATGTAGTAGATTATCTCTGTATACATAATTTGTCTCACCTATGCTATTTTCAAATTTTCTCCTCTAAGAATAGCATTCATATTTATAAATTATAATTTACATTTTATAATGAATGAACTGTCTTCTCTAAGTCTCATGTAGTAAAGCACACAAGCTTTCCCTTCTATTAAAAATATGCTTTAAAAACTGCAGAAGCACTTCAAACTTTTAGAAGTTGTGTGCTTCTTCCTGTATTAATAATCTTTTATATCTGAAAAATGATTATGCCATATTAACACTTTAAACTAATAAGGGTCTTAGCATTTCATTAGACTTTTTTTTTTTTTTTTTTTGTAAAAACAGCATCAATATAACCTAGGAACACGTAGCAACATGGCCATATCTCAACCAATTTTAAGTTGCCAAGACTGGTCTTATATTTGTGATCCTCTTGCCTTGGCATTCCAAGTAGGTGGGATTATAGTTATACACTACCACACTCTGCTCACTAGATTTTTGTCTAAATTTTTTAATCTTTTTTTCTTAAGTTTCAGTTCAACATTTTGCAGGGGGATTGGGGTGGAGGGGTGTTACCAGTGTTTGAACTTGGGGGCGCTTGACAACTGAGACACATCCCCAGCCCTATTTTATATTTTACTTAGAGATAGGGTCTCACTGAGTTGCTTAGTGGCTGGCTTTGAACTCACAATCCTCCTGCCTCAGCTTCCCGAGTCACTGTGATTACAGGTGTGTGTCACCACGCACAGCACAACTTATGAACTTTTAACTTGTTCATGTTTATCTGCTGTATCTGCCTGGACTCCAATTTCTGATCCAAGAATCCAGGCTTTTGAATATCAGCTTTTCTCTGAATTTCCAGTAATAGAAATGCAGGAATACCACACAAAGCTGCAGTCCTAGCCAGTAATAGAAGACTTAAGAGATAAGCTGTAAGTGGGTAGGATTATTGTTCTTTGTGGTTATCTAAAAAAAGTTAGACATATCCCAATTTGGGGCTATTTACTATCTATGGTTCTATTAACAAGTCAAATCCTTCCTACACTACTTATTATTACTTCTGCTAAGCTCTGTAAGTAAATTATAAATTAATTATAAATATAACTAAATTTTCTTTTGATGGTTCTAAATTTACTTCAAATAAATTTCAGATAATAGATGATCATTTAAGATTTTTAATAAACTGTTTGCTTTTCTGATGATTTTAACTTAATGAATTTTAATCTTTAATGGCTTTCCCAGACTTTACCTTTCCAAGTTAAAATACCTTTTTAGTCTGTTATACCTGATATAATGTTCTAACATACTTCTGTCTACAAGTTGCTCTTTTCCATTTCGTTATACGCATTATAATGAAAAAATAATATCTCTATTATGTACTGGAAATAATATTTGAAATATACTAATGCAAAATCTGGGGGGAACAGTCTGATTTTTAAATTTTATAAGAAGCCACTGAAGTTTGAAATTTGGGAGATAAAAAGAAAAAAGAAACTACAGGTACAAATCAATTTTTAGGAGTTCAACACTCATTTTTTTCCACAAGAACCATGGAATACATGGAAGTAAGAATCCTAGGCCAGATATTGCTACACATTCAAATAACAGTGCATGTTGAAAATTTTCAGTTCTCTAGAATAGTGCTGCCCCAAAAGAAATTACTCTATGAAGCAATATTAAATGTGAGTAGTGTCAGAAAACAAATTTTTAAATTTACTGACATTTTAATGAATTTAAATTTCCAATGTCCTACTGGCTACTATACTAAGCAGTTCAGTTATTTAAGAAAATGTTTCAAGTTATATCTGGGATTCTTAAGTATGTTTTATTTTCACAGTTAATTGGGCATCTAAAGTTTCAAGAAATCAGAGAAGGAATCAGAGGTACCTTAGTAATATAAACTAAGCTTTTTAGCTTAACCTGGTTCAGTTTAAAATTGAAATTTTAAATTTTCTTCTTTCTCTTTACCTTTTTTTCCTTCCAAAGTCCTTTCTAGTTTACTTCAAAATCTTCCCTGCCTGCTTCCTACTACTGTCCTTCAAGTAAGTCCATGGCATCTAATGGTATCTACATACTGGTGATTACTACAAACTTTAGAGTCCAATAGGCCTAGCTTCAAACCACAGCTCCAGTGTAATAAATGGCTATTGATACTAGTACTAGAAAGAGAAATGGGAAGGGCAATAAAATTGCTACCTGCCCATTCTCTTCATTTTCCCTACAAGGCAAAAAGTTAAAACATTTCTGAACAACTAAACTGATCAACTTCTACTAATATTTTATTAAAAGGATAGAATCAGATTCTCAGGATAAAAAGAAAAAAAGAATTGGGACATACAAAGGACCATAAAGAAAATTACTACCCAGTCACAAATCTAATCCTGCCATTGCAGAATCTATCACTAAAGGGCACTGATATGAAAAATGGGAGCCAGCGCTGAATGAAAGAGATTCTGGGGAAAAGTGAGAGGTGCCTCTGTGTTGGGCATAATTAAGACAAGAACAAGGCACATTTCATGCAGATGCTAAATACTTTGTTGATTTGTATGACTAAGGTGTTTGTCAGCTTTTTTGCTGCTGTGACTAAAGGATCTGACCAGAACAATTATAGAGGATGAAAAGTTTATTTGGGAGCTCACAGTTTAAGAGGCCTCAATCCATAGACAGCAGGCTCCATTCCTTGGAAGCTCATGGTGAGGCAAAACAAAATGGTGGAAGAGCATGGTAAAGAGAAGCAGCTCACATGATTAGGAAGCAGAGAGAGATTACCACTTGCCAGATACAAATATGTACCCCCAAACCATGCCCCCAATGCCTTACCTCCTCCAGGCACACCCCACATGCCCCCAATGCCTTACCTCCTCCAGGCACACCCCACCTTAGTTACCACTCAATCTCATCAGGTGATTAATTAATTGATTGGGTTAAGTCTCTCATAACCCAATTATTTCCCATCTGGAATGTCTCACATGTGAGCTTTTGGGGGGACACCTCACATTTAAATCTTAACATAAGGTTCTCAGATAACTCATAAGAACCTCTTTAGATAATCTATTCCTCTCTATCCTTTATCTCCAGCCCTCTATCAAAGTCAAACAAGTCTCCCAATTCAACACTGCATTCAATAAAATTCAGATATTCAGTGAGGCACTCTGACTTATATACTTCAATAATAACCTGGGCACTATTGTCTTGCAATAATAAGCATTCAAATGTTGACCATTACTGTTAATGTAGAATCATCCACTTCAAGCCCTCCATAAAACCACTGAGCACTTCTCACTTAGTTACTAAAATATTAGGTCCTCCCTTGAAGAAAATGATTTTCCTGGGAGAACCATAAGAAAGACTCTTATTGATGTCCAGGGAAGGCTACTAACAGACCTGAAAAATGAAAATCTAGCTGTTTTTGTAAATAAAGTTTTGTTGCAGCACAGCCATACTTACTTCTTTTGTATTTTCATTTCTATCAACAGCTCTATTTCATAGCAACTTTATAACCACCAAAAAATAGGAAAACTGTGATAGATAAAACAAACATTGAATAATTTTTGTGTGTGTGTGTGTAATGGACTCATTTACATGCTCTGCTTTCAGTTCCTCTGCACATCAGTTCCTGGAAATACTTCCTAGTTCAATTTCTGAAAAGATTATCAGTAATTTGGTTGACTATTGGCAGTTAATAGACAACAGCAATTTCTACAAACCTTTCATATTCAATTCCTCTGATCTGGGCTATACTCAGAAAAGATCTTTTTTGACCAAGAATTTATTTATCAATGAATAATCTTTTATTGATCAATGAATAATCTTTGATATTGTTTCTTACCAAACAAACTGAAAATTAAGAACCTAACGTTGTCCATGCTTATAGGTCTTACAACAAAATGAATTTCATTTATCAATCCATAAATTGAAGCTAAGTCTCAGAACATTTCTAAAATTCTTGCCCAGTATCTGCAATAGCAAATAAGTGCCAAAATAGTCCAAAATATGAAGCATGTTCCTTCATGCTATGTTATATGATGACCAATGTCTTAATTACTAATTATTTTTAAATGAATTTAATTATTTTTAAATAATTATTTATTTATGATTATTTAAATGATTATTTAATATTTTTAATGATTAAAATTAATGAATAAAAGATCTTCACAAAACTTCAGGCAGAGTATATATGTTGATTTGAAAATAGAAAGTTTCCAAAAGTATTATAATTGTTATAGAGTTCATGAAAACTAAAAGAGAAATTAATTGTCCTACATTCTTCTATATTTAATGTAGCACCTTCTTCTCAAGAGTTTGCACTGTTACATATGATAGGACCATATATATATTTTGGAAAAAATGATAAAATATAATTCACAATCTGCTTTTAACTATGACCATAAAGAGATTCAAGGTGCCATTTCATTCTAAAATATGTAAAAAGTGAGGTCAAGAATTCCAGTTTTGGAATAAACACACACCAATTTGCTAATTTCACTGAATGAAACTATAAAGACCCAAACCGAATGAATGGAGCAGTGACATGAAGATTAAGAAGTAAATAACATCTGAGCCCAGTGGTATACACATATAATTCCAGTGGCTCAGGAGGCTGAGGCAGGAAGATCACCAGTTCAAAGACAGCCTCAGCAACTTAATATGAGGCCCTATGCATCTCAAGAAAAATCCTGTCTGTAAATAAAATATAAAAAAGGACTGAGGATGAGGTTCAGAGGTAAAAGTACTGCTGGGTTCAATCCCTGGTACAATGTGTATATATATATATATATATATATATATATATATATATATATATATATATATATATATATTAAATAATAGGAGGGTTGGGGAAGAGACCAGAATCCAATATATCATCAAACTGACAGTAAGTTTACCGTTTTCCCCACCCAGAAACCCCTGGTCTAGGCTTAATGGAGCCTGAAACTGAAAACGGACACTGGTAATGACAGAGAGAACTTTACGGGAGGAAATCCTTGTAGCTCTATCTGAGGAATGAGAAAGGACTCCCTCAATGCTGAAGAGGAGAAAGGATAATTACCACCACCACTCCTACCTTTTACTTATTTCTTAAGTGCCAGTCTTCAGGTAATCCTATGGTGGTGGTGGTGGCTACAACATAAGCAGCAGTAGGAGCCTAAAACTGAGAGGAACCATCCTCACAAACTAAAGAAACTCTGGGCCGTTTTTGTCCATTTTTCTCCTGTCTTCCTATCACATGGATACAGACATAGTTTATACAAAATGGATTAGAGGAAAATTGCCCTTTCCAGCCAACGGACAGAAAAGAGGGTCTCAAAGATCCAGAAAATACCATGAATATAACAGAGGAAAGAACTTGGAAAAGAATGGTATCTGTTTAAGAATTCCTACTTCATCCCTCAGTTATACATAAATGTAGATTTAACCTAAGCAGCATACCATAGATACTGAAAACCAAAATGAGATAAACACTCATGCAGTTCACATACTGGCTACTGGGTAGTGCACAAACTAAGACAATCAACAGAAACAAACACCAAGATGATACAGATGTTAAAGCAATGGGTAAATTATCTACACGAATTATCTAAAGGGTGGAAAATGACTTCTAAAATAGGGTATTAAAAAGCTTAAATTATTCTTAAATGCAAAGATTAAAAACAAATCACAGTTAAGAATTGGATGAGGGCTGGAGCTATAGTTTGCCTCACATGTGTGAAGCACTGGGCTTGATCCTCAGCATCATATAAAAATAAAGAAACTGTGTGTTCATCTACAACTTAAAAATATATATATTAAAAAAAAGAATTAGATGATATAAACAACCATGGAAATTTTAGAACTAAAAAATACAGTAACTGAAATTTAAAAACATGCTACCTAGACTCAATAGCAGAATGGAAATGAAGAGCAAAGAATCAATGCATTTGAAAAATATAACAACAGAAATATATCCAATCAAAACAAAAACAAAATATGAAAAAGATTACTAGTAAGTCTTAGGAACTTGTGAAGCAATAAATACCAAACCAAACATTAATATTTATGTCCAGAGACCAAGGAGAAGAAAATGAGAAAAGTAGTGGTGGCAGTGGTAGTGGAAAAGAAAAAGAAATAGTAATTATAAACTAGAAGCTTCCTAAAATCTGGTAAAACTATATACTCAAAAGCTTACAACCCCAGAAAGATCAATCTTAATGAAATTCATGCCTGAACACATTACAGTCAAATTGATGCAAATTGTTTTTAAAAAATGAACTACTTAGGAGAAAAAGTAAAGGTAAGTGATTCAAATGACTGTAATTTCTCACCAGAAACCACATGAGGGTTGGAGTTGTGGCTCAGAGGTAGAGCGCTCGCCTAGCATGTGAGAGGCGGTTCGATCCTCAGCACCCCATATAAACAAAATGAAGGTATTGTGTCCAACTACAACTAAAAAATAAACATTTAGAAAAAGAAAAATAAACCACATGAGCCAAAGGAAACAGAATAATATCTTTAAATGCCAAATAGGAAATCACTATAAACCTAAAAAGACCCTCCTCTTTCTAGCTAAAATATCCTTCAGGAATCAATGTAAAATCAGATATCCTCAGGTGGAAAAATGGTAAGAGTTCTTTTCCAGCTTTAAAAGAATTACTAAATGAAGTTTTTTAGTCAGAGGAAATAGAATACCAAGAATATTGGAAGAAAAAGAAAAAATGGTAAATATTTGCATAAATATAATGAACTGCTCTCACCTTGAATTTTAAAAACTGTTTGACAAGAAAAGCAAATATTTGCTGGGTGCAGTGGCACACACCTGTAATCCCAGTGACTCAAGAGGCTGAGGCAAGAGAGTCGCCAGTTCCAAGCCAGCCTTGGAAACTTAGGGAGACACTATCTCAAAATAAGAGGAGAAAAAAAAGTTAAATGCCCCTGGGTTCAATCCCTAGTACTACAAGGGAAAGGGAACAAATATTTACAACATTTTCTGGTAAGATATATGTAGATATAATACAAGATAATGACACCTAAAGAGAAAGAACAAAGGAACCTACATGGTGGTTAAGTTTTCTACATTTTCACTTGAAGTAGTAAAATATTGATTCTAAGTAGAAAGAAAAGTAAAAAATTAAGTACATATATATTTTCTAATCCCCAGAGCTATCACTAAAAAAGCAGACAGTCAAAAGAACAATAAACTAAAATTTTAACACTAAAAAATGTTCAAATAACCGAAAGAAGCTACAGAACAAAAACAGAAGTAACAGAAAATGATATAGTAATCCTAAATCTAAAAACATCAATAATTAAAATATGAGATACACAGCAAAAGCAATATAACATTAAACTGCTTGTCAGAAAAGGACTCAAATCAATAATATAAATTCCTACCTTAAAAATCTAGAAAAAAAGCAAAATATATGCAAAGTAGACATAAGAAAATATAAAGAATAGAAATCAATAAAATGGTAAAACAGAAAAAAAATTAATAAAACCAAAAGCTCATTCTCTGAAAAGATCAATAAGATTTAAGTCTCTATCGAGACTGATGATAACATGAATTACCCTAGAACTATTTAAAGAAATTGAATTTGTAGTTAAAAGCCTTCCAAAAAACAAGCCTCTAGGCCCAGATAATTTCCCTGGTGAATTCTACTAAATATCTAAGAAAGAAATAACATCAAATAAACATAATTTCTTCCAGAAAATGGAAAATGAGCAGTTCTCAGCTCATTTTATGAGTTCAGTATTATCCTAATACCAAAAAACACAAAGAACAAATTTCTATACTAGACTTTATCAAAATTACAAAAAAAAAAAAAGAAAGAAAAAAAAAAGAACCCTATGATACATTCAGAATACAAGAGGATACAATGTGGCAATAAGAAGGTAGGAACTAGTATTTCACTCAAGGAATTATAATGAATAGAAGAAGCCAGTCTCAAAAGGATACATGTTATACAATAGATTATTGGATAAAGAAAATGTGTGGGGGCTGGGGTTGTGGCTCAGTGGTAGAGCACTTCGAGGCCCTGGGTTCGATCCTCAGCACCACAAAAAAATAAGTAAATCAAATAAAGGTATCACGTCCAACTACAAAAATAAATAAATAAACAAACAAACAAACAAAATGTGGTATAGATATTCAGTGGAATATTTTTCATCTTTTAAAAAGAGTAAAACTATGGCATTTGCCAATAAATGATTGGAATTGGATAATATCATGCTAAGCTAAATAAGCTAATCCCACAAAGCCAAAGGCCAAATGTTTTCTCTAATATGCAGATGCTAATTCACAATAAGATGTGGTGCATTAGGGAAGAATAACGTTACCTTAGATTAGATAGAGGGAAGTGATAGGAGGGAAGAAGAAGGGATGTGGGAATAGGAAAGATAGAATGAAAGAGACATTATTACTGTATGTATATATGTGACTACATGACCAATATGATTCTGCAAAATATTCACTCAGAATAATAAGAAATTATATCCCATCTATCTATGATAGCATTCTACTGACGTGTAACTAATTAAAACAAATTTAAAAAAAAAATTTAAGGACACATTATATAATTGCATTTATATGACATTCTTTGTGAGTGGTATGATTTTTCCCCAACCTTTCTACTTCAGTCTGTGTATGTCTTTTCCTGAGAGCATATTGTTGGAGTTTTTTTTCTTTTGATTGGTGAGTTTAGACCATTAATATTCAGGTTTATTACTGAGACATGATTTATATTCCCAGCCATTTTTGTTTATTTTTGTTAGTTAACTTGACTTGGTTCTCCTTTGATTAGTTTTTCCTTTAGTGTAATACTTCCCTCTACTGATTTTCATAGTTGCTTTTTATGTCCCTTCATGAAATACTTTGCCATAGATGTTCTGCAGTGCACGTTTTCTAGCTGTAAATTCTTTTAACTTGTTTGTCATGAAAAGTTTTTATTTCATCATCAAATCTAAAGCTTAATTTTGCTGGATACAAGATTCTTGGTTGGCATCCATTTTCTTTCAGAGCTTGATATATGTTGTTCCAGGATCTTCTAGCTTTCAGGGTCTGAGTTGAAAAATCTGCACATAATCTAATTGGTTTCCCCCTATATGTGATCTGATTCCTTTCTCTCATGGCTTTTAATATTCTCTCCTTATAATGTATGTTGGGTATTTTCATTATAAGGTGCCTCGGTGTGAATCTGTTGTAATTTTGTATATTTGGTGTCCTGTAAGCCTCTTGAATTTGGTTTTCCAATTTGTTCTTTATGTTTGAAAAATTTTCTGATTATTTCATTGAATATATTGTTCATTCCTTTGGTTTGGAACTCTATGCCTTCCTCTATCCCAGAAATTCTTAAATTTGGTCTTTTATGCTACTCCCATATTTCTTGAATGTTCTGCTCATGGTTTCTTAACATTTTCACTGTGTGGTCTACATTCTTTTCAAGTTATATATTTTGTCTTCATTGTCTGATATCCTGTCTTCCAAGTGGTCTAATCTGTTGGTGATGCTTTCAATTGATCTTTAATTTGGTTTATTGTTTCTTTCATTTCAAGGACTTGTATGTTTTTTCTTTAGAACCTCTATCTCCCTATTAATCTTTTGCTTCCTGTATTTGTTTATGTAGTTCTTTGTCAAAATTATCTTTTGAGGCCTGTATTAGCTCTCTTATATCACTTTTTAATTCACAGAACATTTTAATTATGTGCAACCTGAACTCCTTCTCTGTCATTTCATTTGCTGTGCTGGCCATGAATTCTAATAATGTCGTATCTTGACTTGTCTGGGGCACTTTCTCCCTTGTCTTTTCATGCTCATGTGTCTTCCCTTCTAGCACTGTGGATCAGAGGCATACCATTTTTACCCTATAGGCTTATAGTGCCACTGTAGGGTTCCAATACCTCTCCTTTGAGGGGAAGGACAATGTTAACAGATCCCAGTATAAACAATATACAACCCAAAAAACAAATACTTGTATTTAAGATGTTTATAGTTTGGTCACAATGTACAGAAATGGTGAATTCAATTATTATCTACAATATAATCAGTGGGTTTGTATCAGGGTTTACAGTTTCTGATAGTGAACAAACAACTGGGGCGAGGTGTTGAAAAATATGCTGAGGAAGTAAGAGGTGAAGATATATAGTTATTATATCTTAGAAAATGTGAAAGAGAAATCTAAAGAAGAAGGTTAGTAGCAAAAGACTAGAGAGGAAATCATTTTGGGCAGACAAGTGAATGAGAAGACAGAGTACATAGAACACACATATATATTAAGAAAAATTAAAAATGTTAAAATAGTAAAAATTGGAAGGGAAAAAATATATATATAACACAACTGTAATATACTATTCAGTCATCCCAGTCCTCAGTATCCTAATCCATGCAAAGTACTTGATTTTACATGTTAGGGATGTGACGGTCAGAGGGAAAAGGAAAAAAAAAAAAAAAAAAGAAACAAACAAGGATTGTTTTGGTTGGAGATCAGTATCTTTCCTGCTTCCCTTCTCATCCAATAGGTGGGGTTGTCTGTTGTTAGCTGGTATCTTTACCATCAGGTTGGTAAAGGTAACCAAGGAAGGAGGGTTGGTCCTGGGTGAAGGGCATCTGGAAGTGGGGTGTGGCACCTAGAGACTGCACCTCAAGAATCTCTTTTTGGACCTGCTCCTGTGATGTGAGCACCTCATCTTATCTCCTTATCTCACCTGAAGACCTCCCAGTTCCTGGACTCTGTGTTAGTCTCTAAACTGTGTTAGTCTCACACTTACCCTCTCCCTTACTGCTTCCTAATATGGGACCTTTCTCTCTGGGGCTCTTGTGTGTGGCACTTTGGGCACACTGCATACCTGACCCGCTGAAAGCTGTTTTGTGTTGAGCGGTCACTGTGCCGTGTTAGCGGCTGCTGGGGAAAGGGGAGAGTTAGAAACTGGGTACCTGGCCAGCCGAAGTTCCAAGCTGGAAGTTGCCCCCACTAAAGATGGTGATGAAGATGACCCAAGATGGAGACGATTGCTTTCAGCAATGGAATCTCGGGTTGGGTGGGGGGAGCTGGGTGATGGCATTGGATGATGAGTTCAGAGACTAGCTCTGTGGCATGCAGTGTGTGGCTATTGGCTGTATTCAGAGCCTGTGTGAAGTTCCGAGGTGCAAACAAGCTACCGCATGTAGGGGACTATCTCCATTGCTGCAGAGTCCCAAAATGGAGGCGACTGGGGGAGCCCCACATTGGTATATAGAGATCCACACGGGAGAGGCAGTCAGAGATCCTGCACACTGATAGCTGCCGGGTGTCCTGTGTGGGAGCTACGTCCAGGATTTCTGCTCCAGTGGGTAGCCGAATGTTCTATACAAATGCTGATACCCATAGCCCCACTGGGGTACCCAGTAGTCCTGCGTAGGCAAGTAGTTGGAAGACCTACTCTGACATTGAGGCCTAGAGCCCTGCACAGGCACAGTGGCCGTGATTCCTGTGCAGTAGCACGAATATCGCTGGCAGGGAAGCAGTATTCTCACTACTTGAGTCTCAGGTCACAGAGCGACACAGAATGCTGCCCCTCTCTGGCCCGCCATCTTAGAGCTCCCCACACTCTTAAAAAACTATATCAGAACAATGTGCCAGCATTTACCTGGGTTAGGGGAAGGTGTAAATATGAAGATAACATGAGGGAGAGTTTGGAGATAGAACCACTCTGAATCCTAACTGTGGTGGTGGTAAAACAAATCAATTAAACTCATAGAACTATTCATCCAGAAAAGGTCAATTCTACTGTGTATCAATATATTTTTGTTTTAATTTAAACCCTAACCCAAGAGCAATTATAGACTAGAAAATAAATGAATATTTTCAACAAAGGTACTTTTTCACTGACAGCTTCACAGTTTCAAGTCTTTCCAAAGAGTCTAATTATCACCAACACAGAACCCATCCAAAGCATATCTACATAGGTGATTGAGCGGTTATTTGAATTTTCTATCTCTAGTTCTTACATTTTCTATAGCACAGAAAAGTCTAAAAATAGAGTATCTATATAACTTTTACAGAAATTAAAACCAGAAAATAGCTCAGTGATAAAGGGTTGCCTAGCATGCCCAAGGCCCTATGTTTGATTCCCTGCACTGTATGGGAACAGGGACCCAAGTAGAATTCAAAATCTCTACCACATTCTAAGTAAGAACTGTAGAAACAGATCAATTCCAATCCTGTAGTGATGGTACAGAAATGACCAATTCTGCTTTACTTGGAAGAAGACATCCACTACAACTGGCTCTCAGGTAGGTTACACTCTTACATAATAGTAAGAAAAAATATCACCATAATGCAGTACTTCAAAAGAAAAAACAAACGTTTACGTGCATAGATAGTATACCATAAAAGAGTCTGATAAAGAAATCATAATACAATAGATCTCTTCTATTTCTCTGAATGAGAAACAATTACAGAATAGTAGCATGTCATATGTTCTCCAAAAATTAAAATATATTTAAGCAATTCTTCTCTCACAGCCCCTAAGATATACAGAAGGAAACAGAAAAGGTTGTTTACATAAACTTCACTTATCCTCAAGATTCTCCCCCATTTACTAAAGTATAATGACATAACTAATTTAAATGAAAAAGTCAAACCTAAAGATTTTACATTAATTTTCATACATTAGTAATTCCTTAATGTGTGTTATATATGAAGAGTTTATAGAAAAGAAAGGTTTACACTTAGAAAATGAAGCCTATGTTTATTAGAGACAAACAAAAAACAAAAAACAGGGAGATGTTATTGCCTCATTATACAACCACATCTCCCAAGAAGACTTATAGGAGTCACTTGGTAATAAAAGCACTATACTCTCACATCTGGCAAGCAAAACAGCAAAGAGAAGAAAGGCATCCTGTTAAATTTTTATCCTTCTAACCCGAACAGGAAAATTATCAACTATATCTTTACTTTAACCTTTCGTCCACATTAGAAAGACTTCTGAGCCAAATGGTAATACCTCTGTATCCACCTACCTCCCAATACAGAAAAATGGGAATATGGGAATATTATGCAGGACACAGAAATTTACTTCCCAAATTACTGGAGGCTGTGAAGTCTAAGATCAAGGCACTAATAGGTTTGATGTCTGGTATGGACCCAATCTCTGCTTCCAAGATAGTGCCTTGTAGTTATGTCATCATATAATAAAAGGAATGGAAGGGCAAAAAGGACCCAGTTAGTTCCCTCCAGCCCTTTTATATAGTACCAATTCCACCCATGAGGGCAGATTCTTCATGGCCTAATCAAATTCCAAAAGCTCCATCTCTTTATATTCTTGCTTTAGGGATTAAATTTCAACATGAAATTTGCAAAGGACACAAACATCCAAATGATGGCAAAAATCCTAAGAATTAAAGGAATTAATTAAAACAAATGACCCTATACAAATGCTTGTTACAGAAAATTGCAATGGATTTCTTCTACAATATGAAAAAAATAACATTCAAAACATTGCTTCTAAATTTTATCATGTTCTATTTATTTTATCCTGTTCTAGTTAAACAAAAGTATAAACATATTACAGTTTTAACTCTAGAAATGAGTCTCTTTTATTGCAAATACTAAATGTTAATGGTTGATTCCTTGACAAATGATCACTTTTTTCATAACAATTCTCTACAAATTCTCACCCTCCTAGTTATTATCTTAGAGAGAAATGCATTTATTATGATATGCAAATATATATACATGTACATCAATGTGTCTCAGGTGAATATTTCACAATGTTTATAACAGTTCAATTTACAACAGCTAAACTATGAAACCAACCTGTGGTACATACACACAATGGAATATTACTCAGCCTTTAAAAAGGAATGAAATATAGCATCTGCAGATTAATGGATGGAGCTGGAGAATATCATGCTAAGCAAAATAAGTCAAACCCAAAAAAACAAAGGCTGCATATTTTCTCTCATAGGCAGATGCCAATTCATAATGGGTACAGGGTGCAGGAGTAGGGAAGAATGAAGGAACTTTGGAATGTGCAAAGGGAAGTGAGGGAAGAGGCAGGGATGTGGGGATGGGAAAGATGATAGAATGAGATAGACATGATCACCCTATATACGTGTATAATTACACTACCAGTATGTACACCATGTATACAGCCAGAGGAAGAAATTGTGTTCCATTTTGTACAATGTATCAAAATGCATCCACTGTCATTAGAACTAATTAAACAAATTAGAACAAATTAAAAATAATGAAGAAGCACTTCACAATCCTATGCCTCTAACCCAGATATTCATTATATTACATATTATACAAACTTAAAAAATAATATCATATATTAGCTAAGTCAGGTATTGATACAAACACTGGAATTTTCTCCTAATGTAATCTTATTACAAATGCTACAACTGTCTATGATCTGGACTTCTAAGTACAATTTTCATATCATTTTTAGTTACTACTTTCTAATAAGTTAAAAATAATCTCATTGAATCCCATTGACAAGGAGATATTCCATTTTTCACAAAATTAAGTGAGCTGCAAAAGGAGTTTGGAATATTACTCACTAGCCCTTTGCTAGATAATAACACAAATAATAATCTAAATCACTAGAAATTAGAAGTATTCAGACAATGAAAAGTGTTAACAGTATCCATGATTCAAATAATTGCAAATTTGTTAAGCTAATAACTGCCCTATACATCACTATATAACAAGATCCAGCAGCATACCCTCCAAAGCAGTGCCTAATGAACTGCTTTGAACGAATTGTTTATATTTATGCCTAACAACCACAGCACATATTATTTGTCATGCACAGTTTCAAGGGTGTGTGCACTCTCATTCTCCATGTGTATATGTACATGTATGTCCCTTTGTATGTGTATATCTCACTATGACCCCTGGTATTAACTTCATTTTACATAATTACTACTGACAAAGCTCCCCCAATGCTGATCTGCACAGCAAGCTCATTAATCCCCATGGAGAAGCGTGGAGCAGTGGCCCAGGAGGGCTGGATTGCAGGCAGGGAGCACTGGTGATGGCTGCAGGGAACCTACCACCTGATGTGGGCCTGAGGCACTGTAAGCCAAGATGGAGGTAAGCCAGGGCCTGCTGACTTGTTACCCTTTGAAGGCCTGGCCAGGCTGGTGGGGACTCCCACACAGCATGGCTGTCACAGCCCAAAATCCCTGAGCATCCATGATCTGCCAACTTCAACATTCTGCTTCCCCTCCAGAGGCAGGAAAATGAAAGTGGGGCAAATCTAAATAGGATTGCAGGACTAACCAACAGCATAAGAACTTTTCTAAACCCTGATTAGCATAAATTTGGATCAATAACATGGACCCAAGTGCTATATGAACCCCTAGACTAGCACATACTCAAGTGGCAACCCCTTATCAGGTCCCCTCTCACCCTGTGGGAGGTTCTGTTTCTATTCACACTTAAGTAAATCTACTCTTATACAGACTCATCCCCCTTGGGAGACAAGAAGCCATAAAGAAGAAATTGGTGATGAGCTGCTTCAACACTGTAGGGCAGAATCCACCAGTAAAACCTACAACACATTTCTTGGCTACAAAGGCCTGCAGCTTATGCAGACCCCGCCTGCCAGCAGAAGCAAAAAAAACTCTGGTTTCACCATCATTAACATCAATTTTAAAAAATATTTTTTTAGTTGTAGTTGGACAACACCTTTGTTTTTATTTATTTATTTTTATGTGGTGCTGAGGATAGAAACCAGGGCCTCACATGCCATAGACAATGCTCTACTACCACTGAGCCACAACCCCAGACCCTCATTAACATTATTTTATAGTGGAAACATTCCTAGCAAGTGGTGGAGCTAGAAATGAAATCCAAATAATCTGGCTCCACTGTGCTCTTAATCATGATGCTATACTGCCTCTCTAATAGAAAAACTGAGATTTTTAAAAGGGTCAGAAATCACTACTATGGTTCAGATATGGTTTGAGTGTGCCCCACCCAACAAGGCTTCATGTGTTAGAAGCTTGGTCATCAATGTGGCAACACAGGGAGATGGTGACATTTAAAAGATCAAAACTAATGGGAAGTCACTAGGGGTGCTGCCCTCAAAAGAAATTGATGGAATCCTAGTTAGTTCTGAAGAGATGGTTGTTTTGAAAGAGTAAATCTAACCCCTGAATTGCAATCTAGCTTCCTATTTCATCCTGTGATCTCTTCCTCTCATATGCACTCCTACCACTGTAATGTCATCCACTATGAAGTCCTCTACTAGAGCCAGGTCAAGGGTGACACCATACCCTTGAACATTCAAACTGTGAGCTAAATAAACCTTTTTTATGAAGTACATAGACTCAAGTATTTCATTATAGTAATAGAAAGAAAAAAATACAATCACCCAACTCACCTGAACACCACCTCTTTATAATATTTAAGTAACTTTAAAGTAACATCTACCTAAGATCAGTGGTAATAGTAAGTACCTCTTTGTTCCATTCCCTTAAATTGTTTTCCAAGCTCTTTTAGTACAAAAAAAAAAAAAAAAAAAAAAAACAACAACAACAACAAAAAAAAAAAACCACCTGATACTAGAATAATTGTGTCACAATAGTCCAGCTCTATTATCTTCCAACATATCACCAGTATTCCCCTTCCAACACAGTATTTGGGAAAAAATTCATGATAAGAAACCGGTTGTGTGGGGACTATAGCTGTAGCTCAGTGATATAGCACTTGTCCAACATGCCAAAGGCCCTGGATTCAATCCCCAGCACTGCCAAAAACAAAGTAAAGCAGAAAGCCAGGTGTTTTTTGCTAATTATTTTGGGGATGCTATGAACTGAGCTCAGCCTTAGTGCATGTTAACATGTACTTTTTTTTTAATTGTAGATGGACACAATACCTTTATTTATTTATTTTTATGTGGTACTGAGGATAGAACTCTGTGCCTCATACATGCTAGATAAGCACTCTACTACCTACTGTGCTACAACCCCAACCCCTAGCATGTACTCCTAACACTGAGCTACACAACCAAGTGATATATAAATCAGCAAACAAAGAAATATTGTCAAAATTCTGTCAAAGACTATATACTATTAGTTCATTTTTTTTTTTTCTTCTAGTGTTGGGAATCAAACCCAGGGCCTCATGCATGCTCTGCAAGCCCTCTACTACTGAGCAATATCCCTGGGCCCTAATAACAATTTTTTAAAGTGGCCAACTCAAACTATAACTTTAGAGATAGAGTGATATTAAGATTCTCTCCTAAATGTAATCTTACTACAAAAAGCTACAAATTGACTGCATTTTGTTTTCTCTCATTTTTAGGAGGGAGAGGGTACAGAGGGGCAGGACTGGGAATTGAAGCAATGGGAGTTTAATACTAAGCTACATCCCCAAATCTCTTCATTTTGAGACAGGGTCTCACTAAGTTGTTTAGGGCCTTGCTAAATTGCTGAGGCTAGCCTGAAATTTAGAATCTTCCTGCCTCATCCTCCCAAATTATTGTGATTACAGGCATGTGCCACCATGCCCAGCAGTAAACTACTTTTTCAAGTGAAATTTGTAACTGATCATTCTTCTGTTATGGCCACAGTAACTAGTTAGCCTACCCTAATAAATCACTTATTTGACACTAAAAAGTATATTAGTAAGTTATTAATAGAAAAGGGAATGGAAGAAAAGTGAAAAATGACAAATTCATTCCTAAAACAAAACTATTTTAAGTGATAAGATTATCCCGAGAATAATCTTATAAATTTATGCCTAAGAAATAATCCTGAAATTAATCTAAGTTCCCTAAAGGTATATAAAAATAATCCCTAAACAAGCAACCCCTTAAAGCTCTGAAATTCATGCCCTCCAAAACTGAACACCATTATCCTATTTCCTGAAGGATAAATATTATCTACCCACATTGAATAAATGTGTTCTAATTTTTAATCTCATTTTCCCTCAGTTATTCTAGTTATAGATTAATTCTAGGTTGTTCATGTGGCTAGTTTAGTCTGAAAATTTGGGATATATTCTCCCTAGTTTATTGGTTTTCAAATTTCTGCAGGTTTTTGTTGTGATGGTGGTTGTTTGTTTGTTTGTTACTGGGGATTGAACTCAGGGGGGGGGCACTTGACCACTGTATTTTATTTAGAAACAGGGTATCATTGAGTTGCTTAGCACCTCACTTTTGCTGAGGCTGGCTTTGAACCCGTGATTGTCCTACCTCAGCCTCACAAACCACAGGATTACAGGCATGCACCACATAAAATTTCTGCAGTTTTATGAACATTTAATTCAAATTTATTTTCAGATATATTTTAGGATATGGTTTTGGCCAAAATGAAGTAGTCCTACCATAACCTATCTCAAATATCTGGACAAAATACTAAAAGAAACTAAACAGAGAACTCTGAAGTATAAATAAAAGCAAGCAGAATACAGAAGGGAGTAAAAACTTTAGAGAACTGAACTACATTGACTGTTCCTGTTTTATTTTTAATCTTTTCTCTACTGACTTTGTCCCATGGGTGGCTACACAGTGGTAGCAGCAGCACAGGTAACCCAGTCTGACAGAAACCTCATTTTTCTGGAACTAGGAAAAGGGAACTCTACAGGTGAAAATTCCTGGAAAGGGAGCAGGAGAAACAGGACTCTTTAATTCTCTATAAGAACTTATATAATTACTGGGCTGGGGTTGTGGCTCAGAGGTAGAGCGCTCAGCTAGCATGTGTGAGGCCCTGGGTTCAATCCTCAGTACCACATAAAAATAAAATAAATATATTGTGTCCACATATAACTAAAAAATAAATATTAAAAAAAAAGAAATTATACAGTTACTGGTTGAGTTATGCATGCAATCAGCAAGCACTGAGAAGACCCCAAACAGTACAGCAAAGGCGTTTAACCAACTATAAATCACTGACTGTACACTTAAAATGGGTGAATTGTACAATATATGAATTATCATGTATTAATGAGGGGTGGAGGCTGTACTGAGGCTGGATCTATTACCCCAGAAGTAAAAACAAATTTGCATTCTGAACCTAATACCTTGACAGTTTGCTAAAAAACATTATCCAGAGGATTAACACAGGACCCAGAGTTTATACAATGTAACATTTTCCAGGATACAGTCCAAAATTACCTGACATACAAACCACTAGGAAATATGACCAATTCACAAGAGAAACGACAATAAATAACTGCCAAATCCAAGATAACTCATACATACTAGAATTATCAAAGATTTTAGAACAGATACCAGTTGAGTATCATTAATTAGAAAATCCAAAATCTGAAACTTTGAGCAATAACATGATGCTATAAGTGAAAAATTCCACACTTGACTTCATGGGACATGTAACAATAAAAAGGCAGATACACCAAAAATAATGTTAAAAAATTACTTCCAGATTATGTTATGTTGCAAGGTATACCTAAAACAAATTTCCTACTTAGACTTGGTTGGTTCCATCCTCAAAATATCTCATATATATGCAAAGATCCAAAAACCCAAAAGAACAATATGAAATACTTTTGGTCCCAAGAATTATGAACAAGGAATACTCAAACTTATATTACAACTATACTCCATAGAGGGCCGGGGGAACACTTCTGGCAAAAAAATGGAAAGGCTGAAATTCCAACTACAGAGAAAGTAACTATAAAAAAAATACAGAATCTTTCAAAATGATACATTGTCTGAAACAAAAATAAAAATGCAGGGCTGGAAGTATAGCTCAATGGAAGAGCATTTGCCTAGCATGCATGCCCTGTGTTTGATCTTGTGGGGATAGGGAAGCAAAGGAAAGAATTCATCCATAAACATAAAGCTAAATTATAGGAATAATAAGAGTCTCGGGGTCCTGTAGATAAAACTAAAATTCTCTTTATGTCAAAAGAGAGAAATTTGGTACATAAAAAAATATTGTAAGAAATAATATCCAAAACTTCCCAAACTTGGAGAAGATACAAAATTATAAATGTGAAAATCTCTCACAGAACACCAAATAGAATAAATGCAAAGGTAAAACATGCCCAGACAAATCATAATCAACTTCAAAAAAGCAAAGATAAAAAGAAAATCCTAAAAGTAGAAAAGTACTACACAGGAGAAATTAATGATTCAATTACTACTATTTCCTGTCACATCAAGAGTCCATAAGACACTAAGTGGGACATCTCTAAAATTCAGAATTTTACATGTAAAGAAGAAATTCATCAAAAATGAAAGTGTTTTAAAGACATTTCAGTAAAGAAAAAACAATTTAACGCCAGAGACCTACTTTTTTTTGAGAGAGAGAGAATGAGAATTTTTTAAAATATTTTTTTTATTTTTTGGTGAACATAACATCTTTATTTTATTTTTATGTGGTGCTGAGGATCGAACCCAGCGCCCTGCGCATGCCAGGTGAACACGCTACAGCTTGAGCCACATCCCAGCCCCAGAGATCTACTTTAAAAGATGAACTCAAGGAAGTTCTTCAGGCTGAAGAGAAATAACAAATTTGAAATTTTATTGAAGTACAAGATAAACAGTAAATAGCTTTTCTACTCTAACAATCTCCTAAATACATATGGTTTCTGAAAACAAAAATAACATAATTGATGGGGTTGTCATTACAAATATATGTAATTCTCTGACAACTATTCCATAATAATCACTGCAGAGTTGCCAGGCTTCTACATTTACTTCAAGTGGTAAAATATTAATTAAGTGCAAACATTTATGCGTATACATTATAATTCTCATTTTCAATAGAAATATTTGAGCCACATAATGTAAGTTTAAATTTTCTAATACATTAAAAGAGTTAAACAACTTAGTATATATAATATTAACCAGTATATCCAAAACATTATCATTTCAACATATAATCAATAAAAAACTTAAGTGAGAAATTTTACATTCTTTTTGGGAAATCTGGTGTATATTTTATACTTATAAATATCTCGATTTGAACCAACAACATTTTAAGTGCTCAACAGTCACATTTAAGGTTATGGCCAATGGAATGTGAAGCACCCACGTAACCAATAAAACAAACAAAAAATACTACAGAAAAATAAGAATCAAAATACCAATACATAAATTTATATTTATATAACCCCAAAAAGGCAGAAAATATAAAGAGTAGCATATATTAACTCTAACTATTAATGACTATATTAATCAAAATTGTTATATTAAATGTAAATGACATAAATAGTTATATTAAATAACATCAATTAAAAGCTCATCTTCTCAACCAAAGGGTATGCACTCAGGGCAATATGTCAGAGAAGTTCATGTTTGCTAAGTCCCAAAGACTACTCATAAAGGCTCCTTTTCTGAAATGATTATTTTTCAAAAATATATTTTGACATACAGTTTGTGAATTTACTGTATTTCATGCCAAATGTGTATGGCCCAGAAAAACAGAACCAGATAATTATTTAAATGGAGAATAGGTTCCAAAACATTCTCCTAAGAATATTAAAGTTAATCCATAAACCAATGACAAATTTATACCTAATTAAAATTCAGTAATTTGTGAAAAAAGAGATTATCAAACCTTTAAGAAAAAAAAGTCTGAATTATATGCCTATCTCTAAGAAATCCACTTTAATGATATAGATTAAAATAAAAGAATGGGAAGATACATCATACAAATGATAACCAAAAAAGTTGAAGTGGGCATATTAATACAAAATATTTTAGACTTCTTTTAATGCTTGGTTGAATCTTCTTCCCCTCTCTTCAGTTTTAATTTTATTTAATTCTATGGAAGTTTTGAAACAATAAGATATTTTGTTTCATGCTTCTCATGTTATTTATGGTAATGTCTAAATAACTATTCTTAAAAAAATATGATCTAATGCACTAAAGTTGTCCCATCTAAAAGGATTTTCAGGTGAATGGTAGCTTATGAATTCTTTTAAGTTATTAATATTTATTCCCTATTAGAAGAGTAGTTCTACAGAAACAATTTTCTTAACATTTTTACACACAAAATAGTACAATATGTATATTTATATTAAAAGACCATATATCATTTGTAGGCAGTTTAACTAATCCTAAAGAATTTTCAAAGTAGTGTTGCGTTGGCTTCTCTCTTTAATGCTTTTATTTCTGTTTTTGTATACTTTAAATTGCTGAACAACTACTGCAATCAGGGTACTGAGCCTGGCATTGGTATATAAAGACAGATTATGTTACTATACACCTCTTCCCAGAACAAAGAGTAAAGCTGGAGAAATAGCATACAAGAGAGCATACACTAGCATAAATGCCAAATGTGAGTGCCAGTCAAGGAGTTTCTGAGAAATTCCTTGAGGGGAGTAACTCCCGACTATGAAAGACTAAAAGAAGAAAAATGTAAAATGAAGAAATAATGCATACATGCTTTAAGAAGATGTTCAGGATTAATTTTGGTAGAAACAATTCATTTGGGAAAGCAATAGGAGGTGAGGACAGAGAAATAATTATGGGCCAAAATGAAAAGAAACTTTAAGTCCAACGTAGAACCTGTGTTCTGTAAAAGGCAGAGAATCCCTAAGGAAAAGTCCACCTCTCTTTCATATACTTGAAAATGGTTTCTGAGATGTTTAAACTGGCGCATTGGTGGTTTTAAAGATAATGCAGCAGCACAAAAGAAAGTATGGAAAACTAGTTAGGAAAAAATGGAAAGGGCACCGGATGTCAAAAAAAGAAGGCCTATATTAATGTTTCAAGCAACTCAATTCTCAACAGCTAAGCTATGGAACTAACCAAGGTACCTTTCAAAAGATGAATGGATAAAGAAAATGTGGTGTATATATACACAATGGAATATTACTCATCCATAAAAAAGAATGAAATTATGGCATTTGCCAGTAAATGGATGGAACTGGAGACTATTATGCTAAGTGAAATAAGCCAATCCCAAAAAACCAAAAGCCAAATATTTTCTCTGATATTCGGATGCTGACTCACAATGGGGGGGGGGTTGACATTCAAACGAAGGATAGGAATAGGAGAAGTGACGAAGGATAGGAATAGGAAAGAGTAGAATGAATGGGACATAACTTTCCTATGTTCATATATGAATACTTGACTAGTGTAACTCCACATCATGTACAACCACAAAAATACATGACAGGTGTAATTCTATATCATGTACAACCACCATACATATTCCATGTATGTAAGATATGACAATCTACTGTCATGTATAACTATAAAGAATTAAAATTTTTTTAAAAAAAAGAAGGCGGCAGCCTGATGTTTCATCCCCAGCCTTAACAGACAACCTCAACAAAACTGGGGCACAGACTTGTAGTGGGAAAGGTACCTACTTTATACGAGGTAATGCTAGGTAGTAAATTAAATACTTCAGTATGCCTTGCCACATGTCATCCTCTTTATATTAAGGAGATACTTTTTAAAAATATTAAAATACCATCAACACTGAACACAGAACATTGCATTAAAGACTTCAAACTCACTGAACAAATTAACTTAAGTATATGGAAAAGAGATAAAATTTGCTGCTGTTAGTACTAGACTTAGGTAAATGTTACTTAAAAATTAAAACAGGTAAAAGCTGGGGGCAGTGATGCATGTCTGTTATCCAAGTGATTCAGGAGGCTGAGGCAGGAGGAAAGCAAGTTCAAGACTAGCCTCAGCAGCCCAGCTGGTAATGCATGCCTGTAATCCTATTGGCTTAGGAGGATGGTGAGTTCAAGATCAGTCTCAGCAACTCAGGGAAGCCCTGTCTCTAAATTACATATAAAAAAGGGTTGGATTTGGGGCTGGGGATGTGGCTCAAGTGGTAACACGCTCGCCTGGCATGCACGGGTCGCTGGGTTCGATCCTCAGCACCACATAAAAATAAAATAAAGATGTTGTGTTCACCGAAAACTGAAAAATAAATATTAAAACATTCTCTCTCTCTCTCTCTCTCTCTCTCTCTCTCTCTCTCTCTCTCTCTCTCTCTCTATCTATCTATCTGGTTTGGTTAAGCGCCCCTGGGTTCAATCCCCAATACCACCAAAAAAACAGGAGAGAGAGACTAGCCTCAGCAAGTTACCAAGCGCTTAAGCAAGTCAGTTGAGACTCTTGTCTCAAAATGAAAAATAATAATAGTAATTAAAATAAAAAGGAGCTGGAAAGTGCCTCCGTGGTAAAATGGCTGGGGATGCATCTTAGCAGTAGAGTGTCCCCTGGGTTCTATCTCAGACAAGGAAACTGAGATACCAGTTGAGTCACCTAGAAAAGGTAACAATCAACATTGTCACCAGACCAGGGCAAGTTGATTCCTAAACCTGCATATTAAACTGAACTAATTTTTACCCTACCGTGAAAATTAGGATAAAAAGACACCCTTAAAAATATGGTTGAGGGCTGGGGTTGTAGCTCACCGGTAGAGCGCTCTCCTAGCATGTGCGAGGCCCTGGATTCAATCCTCAGCACCACATAAAAAATAAAGGTATAGTGTCCAACTACATCTAAAAAAATAAATATTTAAAAAAATATATATATATGGCTGAGACCAGGGCCCAGTGGCGGATACCTGTAATCCCAGTAATAAGGAGGCTGAGGCTGAAGGATCGCCAGTTCAAAGCCAGCCTCAGCAACTTAGCAAGGCCCTAAATAAGTTAGCGAGACCTTATATCAAAATAAAAAATAAAAAAGGGCTGGGGATGTGACTCAGTGGTTAAGTATTCCTGGGTTCAATCCCTGGTACCAAAAAACTTGTGTGTGGGGGTTTGTGTGTATATAATATATATGACTTAGAACTTGAGAATATTAGGGGAAAAGGGGAAAAAAATTTAATTTTGTTCAGGGGAATGAAGGGGAGGATGGGGGATGGGAATAGGAAATACAGTAGAATAAATTGGACATAACTTTCCTATGCTCATATATGAACACATGACCAATGTAACTCCAAATCATGTTCAACTACAAGAATAGGATCAAAACTGTAATGGGTTGCACCCCAAGTGTGTATAATATGTCAAAATACACCCTACTCTCATGTATATCTAAAAACAACAAATAAAAAAAAATAGATGTTGATGTTCTCATTTAAGAAATTACATCTCAGGCTGGGGTTGTGGCTCAGTGGTAGAAGCATTTGCTTAGCATGTGTGAGGCACTGGGTTCAGATTCTCAGTACCACATGTAAATAAATAAAATAAAGGTCCATCAACAACTAATAAAAAAAATAACATCTTGATGTTCAGGATAATAAGGTCATACACATGTGGACAGTTAGAATCTGCATGAAATTATATTTTGCTTCACTCACTTAACATTTGTTCATCTATCAGATGCCACTCAGTCATATCCTCTGTGTATATAGCATTTGCTATGTAATGTGAAAAGTCTATGAAGAATCCTTTCTTTTCCCAAAACAACAACAAAAAGCCCCTAAACAGGAAAATAGCTTTTTAAAAATACCAGCATTAATTGTAAGTAGAGTTCTACTAGATGACTTGGAGAATTTTCAAATGGGGCATTATTGAGTGACAAAAGCAAGATGCATAAAAACATGTAACATATGAACCTACTTTCATTTAAACAAACACACACACACACACAAACAAAAATTAACTTTGTCTTATCCTAAATACAGATGTAAATCTTCAGAGAGTTTAAATTAAACAGTTGAGAACATATTTGAATACAAAACTCTATGGTATAACAATCTTTTACAAAAAAAAAGAATAAGTATAATCTTTAAAAGAACGTGTCTGTATACTTCTATTCTGGCTGGGGTACTGCCCAAACCAATGAGCAAGCTGTCCATATTAGAGATAGTGATGGAGCCCAAAGTGAAGTACTGGAGCTTAATCAGTACAGTAAGATCCTCAGCATGAAGTATCTGAGAACTGTAGAGTTAGAAATGCATTGCAGACTGAGGGTGATTAGAATCTAAGTAGTGTCAAAACATATAGAGGCAGGAGAGCAGCAATGTCCATGAGAATGGGAAAATGGCTATATACAAGGGATGAGATAAGTTAATATAGTAAGGATGATGGGAGCCAGGTTTCTTCATATAAGAGAAGGAAGTTATAAATTTGTAAAGGGAGAAAACCAATACAAACCTGTGGACTGAAACTGGTACAAACTCATGGTTTTCTATACAGAAGTATTAAAAATAAATACAGTGTCTGAATCTTGGTTCCTAAATGTCTTTCTACACTAAAAGAAACCACTTCTTGGAGGAATAGATGATTCCAAGGTTGTGGCAGGAAAAGTACTGATTATATAGGCTGGAACATTTTCTTTTGTCAAAAAGTAAGGAAGTACTCAAAGCAAATGAAAAGAAAAACAGAAACTAGCCTGAAGGGCTTTAAGTGATGAATGCTGAGACAATTTGAGAATACATAAACAGCAATTTTGATAAGGAATGAGCTATTTTAACAAATTTAAAATACTTTCCCTCAAAATATATATTAATTACTAAAAGAAAAATCATCCCTCTACAGTGGGAAAGCTTGTAAGGCCTCATCTTAATCCCCATTATCAAAGTGCATGCACATCACCTGTAATGGGACAAATAAATTGTATGCTGACAGGATAAAAAGAGAACAACAATAAATCACTAGTGCCACAAGAACACAATCTGAATCTAACCATAGGAACTATCAGACAAACCCAAATTAAGAGACATTTTACAACAAAACTGACTTGTAATCCTTAAAAAGTATCAAGATCATGAAAGTCAAGGTAAAACTGAGGGGTTGTTAGAGGAGTCTAAAAAATTGTTACCACACCTACAATCCCAGCAACCTGGGAGGCAGAGGCAAGGGGATCACAAATTCCAGGCCAGTCTCAGCAATGTAGCAAGACCCTATCTCAAAAAAAAAAAAAAAAAAAACTTTTTTAAAAGGACTAGGGATGTAACTACCTGGTAAAGTACCCCTGGACTCAATACCAGGTACCAAAACAATAAAAATAAAAAAATAAAAAATTTTTACAATTAAATGCAACACAGAATTCTGAACTAAATTCTTTCGTTATAAAAGAAAATTACTGTAGAAACTGGCAAAAGTTGAATGAAGTCTGAGGTTAGATGGGAGCAATATAACAAGATTTATTTCCGGTTTTGATGGTTATATTATTGTTATATAATAGAAAGTCCTTGTCTTTTTTTTTTTTTTTTTTTTGGAGATAAGACTGCATCTGCAACTTAATCTCCAATGGTTTGGAGGAAAAAAGTTACTTCAACTATATTAAAGTTTGATGTTGTTTTCGACAGTTACTTACAAAATTCAGTTACAGTGCCTAAAACTAGCATGTAACCAAAATAGTACTTGTTTCAAATGAAGAACATGTTTTCACTTTAAGACTGTGCTTTATTGTTTATGAGATTGTCAATGGCCTTTGATCTATAACTGTACCCTCCAAAAGGTAACCATTATTCAGTTCCCCAGTTGCAATGGTCACATTTCAAGTGTTCCTAGCCACATTGCTATCAGCTACTGTACTGGTCACTATAGATACAGAGCATTTGTATCAACACAGAAATGTCTACTGGACAGCAATGATGTAGAGGCAGGGAGACCAACTAAGGCAGTTAGATGGACCTATACAGAGAGACTTAGCAAGTGCAGTAACATGAAAGCATTTAAACTCTCTTGAGTTTTAGATACATTCTGCAAAATAGACTAATACATTGAATTACACAAAGCTAATAAAAAGATCAAATAAAATTTATGTAAAGTGTCTACAATAGAGTGGCTGATACATAGTATATATTTATAACATTGGCTCTTTTCTGTTATATGGGCAGATAATTTCTTAAACTTTTATCTCAGCACTTTTAGAACTATTTAAGAAATTACAGGAGTAATTTGAAAATAAGCAGCTTCCTATCCTGATTGCTCAAAAAGCCAATGAGTTCCATGTTGTTAAATCCAATGAAAAAGTGTTCAGCCCTTACTGTATTCAACTCTCACCAACAAATGACACTACCAACCACATTCCCCTTGAAATACTCTCTTCCTTTGGCTTCTACAACACACTTCTTACTTCTCTGACCTTCATAGTATTCTTTAGGAACTCACTTCCAGTGCACTTATTTTTTTTAAATATTTTCCTAGTTTTTGATAGACTTTTATTTATTTATTTATTTATTTATATGTGGTGCTAAGGATGGAACCCAGTGCTTCACACATGCTAGGCAAGTGCTCTGCCACTGAACCACAATCCCAGCCTTCAGTGCACTTTTTAAATTTGAGGCCACCATGGTTCCATTCTAGGATATCTCTCTCCCTCTCTCTTTTATCCCCCAGGTTATAGTTCCTCCCTTAGGCAATTTCACCCATAATTGCAAGTACCTACACAGGTAATTCCAATTTTTTATTCCCAGCCCACACCCCTCCTCTCAATTATATATCCATATATCTAACTGCCTACAGCATTTCCATTTTTAAGACTTGGGATGTAGCTCAGTGGTAGAGTGTTTGCCTTAGCATATGTAAGGACCTGGGTTGTATGCCCAGCACGGCAAAAAAAAAAAAAAAAAAAAAAAAGTGCAGAATTTCCATTTGAAGGTCCAAAGGCACTTTGTCAAAAAAACTTTCATCCTTATCTGGTATCACTATATAACCCAGGAGTAATCTTTTGAAATTTCTCTCTTCTGTATCCTGTCTTTCAACTGAGACCTAATAATCTTAAATCCCACCCATAATCCTCATCCCAAATCATGCACCTTCAACTCTCCTAGACTATTTTCAAAAGCCTCCTAACTAATCTTTCAGCAATTAATCCAATCTTGCTGCCTCTCCTTTTCAATACATACCATCTGAAAAATAACTGTTAGTACTGAGTAGAGCCCAGAGTTAAAATGTTCAGTATCATTCTGTAGCTGTTCCCAAGACTTACCTTTGCATTGTATTTTTTTGTTATGGCGTATAAAAATTCAATGTAAAATGTAAAAACACCACCACTACCACTACCACCATTTCTCATTTGCAAAATAACTTCCTAAAAAAACACTATGACCTTTGCTGACCTAAAGTTTTTAACACTGTTAAATGATCCTGATAAAATATGTGAAATCATGTCTCTTCTCAAATAGCTTTCTTCTCAGTTATAGTAAAATCCATAGTCCTTACTGTGGCCTTAAAAGTTCTGAATTAGTAGAGTTATTATCGTGGAAAAAGGAATAAAAAAAATTTGGGTTTTAAGTTTCTTTATTTCACTGGGCAAAGGAAGTGAAGATCCAATTTACATAACCGAAAGATAGGAACAGATGCTAAAAGGAAGTTAAAATAAGAATTATTGTATGGCTAACTGTATTACTTTTATGCCTGTCACCCTTTTGAATTAAGGTTTCACAACTACTTCTCATTGATGTACTAAAAAGTTCAGTACTAAGTTGGTGGGTAGTAAACACTGCAAGTTCTTATTACTAAATACACTATTGATGATGAATCGACAGCATCATGTAACTGCACTTGATTCATCTTATATTTGCTGATTAACAACACGTTTTCAAGAAAATTGTGTATCGCTGGTTAATGCTCAAAAGAAGATGGGGAAGCTGAGCAATCCCTAAAGTCTTAATCCTAACCTGTAAACTTCATTTTACCACATGAAGATATTACAAAGGGAAAATTCTCATTAAAATTTTCTCCATGACACGTCTGTAAGCAGTCTATTTAAGAACAATTTTACAATGTCTTCTATAGTGTTCTTTCCCTCTGACATACTAAAGAACATCTTTTTTTTTTAATTTCTTTTGTAGTTGAAAATGGACAGCATGCCTGTATTTTGTTTATTTATTTTTTTTAATATGATGCTGAGGATCAAACCCAACCCTCACACATGCAAGGCAAGCATTGAGCTATAGCCCCATTCCCTAAAGAACATTTTAATAACCTGGGTATACTTACTCTAAACAAATTTTATACCACTGAAATCTTAAAATGTATTCAAAATTCTCAGATAAGTGTGAAACTGAAAGACTGTTAATATATTTACAAGCACCAAAAAAAAATTATTGCTAAAGTGCAGCTACAATAAGAATTGCTAATCTTTTAAAAATTCAACTGCATAGACAACATATAAATAAATTCAAATTATCTTTAATAGAATGATATCAACAAAGAAATCCAAAGAGTTTCAAATTTCCATTTCTCCTCTCAGTTAAAACCACAATCATATAAACAAAAGGCCTACAAACTTTTCCCTATCAGCTTTAATAAATAACAAAATAGTAAAATGATTAAATCAAATGCCAAAGAAGCAGGAAAAAGGGAAAGTCTGGGGAAAAAAACTTTATTACACATTAAAATTTTAATACAATTAAGAATAAAATACAAAACTGAAGTTTTTTAAGGAGGTACTCTCTTCAATAATCTGCTGGTGAAGCAGTCATACTCATGAGTTAACTTTTAAAACAAGAAAATGCATTTATTAATATGCTTTTCCCAAAATTCAGAGGAAATTCCCCAAATGAGAGAAATTTTAGATCAGAATCTACTAGTCAAAGCATTATGTTAAAAATATGTTCATCAGCTTTCCTTAAATATCTTAGTTCACTGTTAGCAGGGACAGCAATGCAAGTCAGGACATCAAAATGTAATCTAAAGTGAACGAAACACAGCTCATAGGTACTATTAATAGTACAAAAGTACACTGGGGATATTTTAAAATTCAACATTTTAATCTGTGAATCAAGAGTACTTGTAATCAGGTACTCTAAATCACGTGTCTTTTAAAACTATTTTTCAAAATATGTGTAGGTGGCAAGACAGCCAAACATCTCTAAGAAATCTCTTAAACGGCTCAAAATTCCTAGGTCTAAGCATGAGCGACACATTAACCTTAGTTCAGATCTTCTCTCCCTTCAATTAGTTGTCAGCCAGAGAGCAGATTTAAAATATGAGGCGAGGGGGGCGGGGAAAACAGTTTTAAGTTCAGGACAAGGGGTAAAGGCTGATGATGTTTAGAAGCCTCAGCTCTTCCCCATTCGCGCACTCCAGAGGTCACCGCGCAGTAAAGTTTGGTTTCACAAGCTGGCTTGGACGCTGGCGACAAAAGCGAAATCTCCCTCGTAAAACAGACTCGGGGATCGGGAGCTCCCGGAAGCTCAGCAGGACACGTTGCCACCACAGGGAGGGGGTGTCTGTGGCGGTCCTAGCGTAGAGCCCCTTCCCTCCATTCGCCCCCACACACACACCAGTAAGGCCCCGCACGCGGGCGGGGACAAGCTTTGCCAGCTCAGGCAGCAGAGGCGCGTAGGCCACAAGGAGGAAATGGGACGGGGTGCAGACAGTGAGGCGGCGGCAGCCGGAGCAGGGCCTCCCTCGCCGGGGAGCGACAAGATAAAAGGGCTCTACTCGGTGCAGCTTCCCCAGCCTGGAGGGGCAGCTCCAACTTTCCTTCAAGCGCAGGACGCCGCCTGAGCCGGGCAAATTTCGAAACTTTGTCCGCTCTCCTGTCTCCCTGACCCGTTTCTCCGCTCGGCGCCGGCCCCCGGCTCCCGCCTAACCCAGAAGCTACCCAAGCCCATCCATCCCCCGGGGTCGGCCCATTACCTCAGGCCGAGGTCGAGGCGCTTGTTCAAAGCAGCGGCGGCGGTGGCGGCGACCCCACCGCAGGAAGCTAGACCTCCGTCACTCCGCTGCTAAGTTCCCTTCCGTCTACTCTGAGGTGTTCCGGGAGTGTTGGGGCGCCGGCTCGGTTGGTCGGGTCGGGAGCCGGCGACTAGGCAGGGAGCGGACCCGGGCTGCGCTGCTTCGCGCGGCTTGCGCCACCGCTGCTCCCCTTCCCCCAGCCTAGTCTGGCCTCCCTCCCCTCCCGGCCTCACGCGCCTCCCCCCTCCCTCTCTCCACTCTGCTGGGCCGCGCTGCCACAAGTCGGCGCGCTACGGTGACGACGCCAGCGGCGGGACCTGCCACACTCAAGCTCGCTCGGGCCTTACGGGCACGTCCGCAGTGCTCAACCGGATCGCAGGGGGGCGCTGACAAACCACCGTTTGCGACGGAGGAACGTGGTAGGCGGAGTCACGTCGCGCGGCTTGTGAGCGGGAGGAAGGGCAGCGCGGATGGCGGAGGCTTCTGGGAAACATCCTTCCCGTCCCGCCCTCCGCCCACGACGCGCGTTATGCGCATGCGCCGCGCGTGGACCTTGTCCCTGCTTTGACCGCCTTACGGGATACGTTGTGGAGGACAATGAAAGAAGCTGTTGAAGGACTGACTGGACGTGAGGAGGTTTGCGCGGCAACTGCACGCGTACCGTAACCTGATATTGAAAAGTGTTTGCCTTTTTTCTCGCGGCGGACTGAGTTTCCATCCAGTTCCGTTGCCCCAAAATACAGCCATTGGGGAGATTGTAATGCCACGGGGCGAAGTTGCCCACGCCGCCCGTGAAGCCTAGCGGGTGGTTCCATGTCCTAATCACATGTTCCCAAAATTCAACGTGATCGAAATTAACTTTAAAAGCCTCCATATAGGTAGTGACTTGTGATTATTTTTTCGGCAATTTTGCCAGCATCTGCGATATGGAGCGTTTAGACACAGTGCGATTCTTTCTGGCGGGTCATCCTTTTAAATTTTACCTCAGCAGTGTCTCACAGACTCCCTCTCCCGCAAAGCCCCCAGTTCCTCTCCCTCCTGGAGACGCAGCTAGTTCCCGACTTTCTCCCAGCCCCCAGCGACCACCCCTCTAGAGACGGTCCTTCCAGTGTCCGCGCCATCATCGAGCTCGTGGCGTTCACAGCTCCCTTGGGGCAGAGGCTTCGATGCTGGCCGCGCTGCGAACTTGGGTCACCCAGATCCCCTGCGCACCCAGCCTCGCCGCTCGCACCTTTTCCCGTGGGTCCCCTTCCTGCCTTTGAGTGCGCGTAGCTTGCCTCGGGGGTGCCTAGCCCTGGCCAACGTGTTACCTCCCTACTTTACTGAGACTCTCTGCCTTAGTACACTTCTCTACAGCCTTCCAGCATTTTCCCAGAGCAGAAACTTGTGTTGCTTTGTGTCCTACTCCCCACACCGACTCTGCTGCTTCTTTGGCACCCTCATCTCTGCACTGTTGGGTCAGCTCGGTGCCTTTCTCACTGTCTGGAGTGGGACAATTGTCTTTTCACTTTCCTAACAGGACCAGGTACTTAGGAATGTGGTTAATAACTGCTGAAGGAATACATGCATAGCAGCCTTGATTCCTTGAAATCTTGGAAGTTTTACAATGTATTTTTCTTGATGTGAAGTTTGGAAATTTAGATGGCATTGCTTTATTTGTAATATATCTAGCAGAGTTCAAATACTTTCTTCTGATGAAAGAACAAAATTCCCTGTCGCCACCAGACCATATATAGTGCATTATAAAGAACATGATAAGCCCGGTTTGGTGGCACAGGCCTCTAATCCCAGACACTGGGAGGCTGCAGGAAGATCACAAGTTTGAGGCCAGCCTCAACAATTTAGCCAGCCCCTAAACAGGTTAGTGAGACTCTGCCTCAAAAATATAAAGGAGATGGAGATGTGGCTTAGTGATTTAGCGCCCTAGTACCAAAAAAAGAAAAAGAACATAATAAAAGGATATCCTAGAGGATCACTGAATAAAGTGTTGAATGCATTGTGTAAGAGCAACTTTCTTCTACATGTTTTCGGATACAAGATCTTTTCTTTTTGAAAATATTTTTTATCAAAGTTTAATTAAAGCCCAAATGATAAACCAAATAGAAAATTCAAATTTTTAAGTTGATGATAATAGTATAGCTTCAACAAAATACCAAATCTTTTTATGTATTTATTCACTGGCTGATAATCAATTTTGCATTTCAATTGACAAATGATAACTATATATTTGTGGGGTATAAGAAAATGTCTCAACACATGGTACATTGTGGAATTGTCAAATCAGGCTAATTAACATACCAGCACCTCACATACTTGTAATTGTCTGTTTTATGGTGAGAACACTTCAAAGCCTCTTTTAGAAATGCAAATTAAAACCACACTGAGATTCCATCTTACTCCAGACAGAATGACAATTATCAAGAATGCAAATAACAATAAAAGTTGGCAAGTATGTGGGGGAAAAGACACATACATTGCTGGGGACTGCAAATTGGTGTAACCACTCTAGAAAGAGTGGAGTAAAAGAGTATGGAGATTCCTCAGAAAACTTGGAAATGGAACCACCATTTGACCCAGTCATCCCACTCCTCAGCATATATGCAAAGGAGTTAAAATCAGCATACTATAATGTTCCAACCACATCAATGTTTATAGCAGCTCAATTCATAATAGCTAAAGCTCACAACCAACCCAAGTGCCCTTCATCAGATAAATGGGTAAATGTGATATATATACAAGGTGGAATATTACTCAACCATAAAGAAGAATTAGCTGGGCATGGTTGCACACCCCTGTAATCCCAGTGGCTTGGGTGGCTGAGGCAGGAGAATTGCAAGTTAAAAGCCAGCCTCAGCAAAATTAAAGTGCTAAGCAACTCAGTGAGACCCTGTTTCTAAATAAAATACAAAATAGGGCTGGGGATATGTCTCAGCATTTAAGAGCCCCTGGGTTTAATCCCCAGCCCCCCCACCCCCCAAAAAAAGAAGAAGAATGACATTATGGTATTTTTCTAAAAGATGAACTATAAGATGAAGGAGTAAGGTTAATATAGCAACCAACATTATCAACGTTTTAGATTTCATTATGACCACAAAAAACACAAATGAGATACACCATAAAACACACTTCAATTGAATGTACAATTGGTGTGTTGCACTTTTACCAGCCACTTAAAATAACAGTCCTGTAACATGGCAACAGAAATTCACAGTGGCATCTTTAAAATTGAAGGGCAATCAATGGATATTCAAAAAATTTTAAATAATTATGATTAATTTCACTACTACAAATAGAATACAAAATAAAATTCAAAATTAAGAGAAGAAATCATGGTATAAAGACCCTGAATTAAATGAAAAGCATGCTTCTAATACTGTCACTAAAGACCTTTGCAATTTTAAACAAATCCCCTGTGTTTTGTTCCTCAGTTTTTTATAAAACAGAGGAAGTTTTTATTTTAATGATCTGTGTGGCATTTTTATAGCACTAGGAGTTATGTATTCAAAAGGTATAAAGTTTCTCACAAGCAAAAGGTAGCCAAATGTACAATATTCATGTGACAAATGAATAATAAATGCTATGAGGAAGTTATTTTACAGGAATTTTTTGAAGTCAGTAATTTATTTCTGTCCTCACAACTTTGAAGCATTTTAATCAGGAAGAATTTTATCCTGATTAAAATCTAATTGTTTTCTACATGGAATTAAATTTATTTCAGCCACAACCAATTGGGTATCTACTGTCTGGAAGCTGCACTGAGGTGTATATATACATGCAGCAAGTCTCAGAAATAGTGTAGTGGATTCAGATAAATATAAAAGCAAACTGGAGAAGAATCCAGAAAAGGAATAAAACAAAGTCTAAAGAAGCAGATGGTATCAAAAGGGGGAGAGACTATAAAGGGAACAAAGAACAGTTTCATATAAAATCTGCTAATCTGAGCAAAATACAGACATGTATTATTCTAAATTTGAAGACTCCAGTATGCTCTTAGGTTGGTCTCCTATTCTCCACAGCACCTTGTCTACATTTTTACCACTCTCAAGTTTCACTATCACTCCTACTGAACCCAGCAAAAATGTTACCATAGTCTTGATAGGGGATAATCTCCCCAACATTCCCCCCTACATCTACAAATCTGTCTATAACTATCCATAACCATGCACTCTTGTTTTCCTCCAGCACAGAGAAGCCTTGTTTAAGGCTTAGCTTTCTGCTTGTGCTATAGAGTGGTTTTTTACCAGACTTTGGAATTTAAAGACCATTATTAGCATTCCTAACAATTTGGGAATTGATATAAGGATGCTACCTTTTTAATCTTGACCAAAAAAACAGTATAAATTTGTCTTGTCCTCTCATCTCTTGTTAGCATAATTTCCAATTTTTTATATTGGAAATGCACTTCCAATATAAAAATTAAATTCAAAAAACTACTCTTTTTATTTGTATTTCCCTGTGGAACAGTGAAATTATCACAGCCTTTGTGCATTTGGGATTCTGCTCTGGAACAAATCCCCTCTATTCCCTTAGAGTCCTGCTTCATGAGTTATTCTGTCTTCATGTATTCATGACTCTTCTACTGGAGACTAATTTACCTCTCCTCACTCTAGATCTAAAAATAGTTTAAATTCTAAGATTACTTCTTCATTTTGGTTTCTATTCACTCTTTTTTAATGGTAACAGGCATTAATTTTTGCAATTCAAATGGAGGTATAGAAATACTCATAAGTATATACACAAGGTGCTGTGGGGAATAGGAGACCAACCTAAGAGCATATTGGAGTCTTCAAATTTAGAATAACACCTGTCTGTATTTTGCTCAGATTAGGAGATTTTATATGAAACTGTTCTTGGTTCATAAGTATACCAACAAACAGATAATTTTTCTATCCCAGTCCTGGATAAAACTAATGTTAAAAGACTCATGTCCCTTTTAATAAATTGTGTGTTGTGCATGTGTGTATTTCACATTGTTGGATTAAACTAAGGCCTCTTGTGTGCTAGGCAAGTGTTCTACTGCTGAGCTATGCCCCCAGCCCCTTCCAGTGTTAAAAACATATTTATAGAGTTTGGGGGAATTGTTTTTACAAATAATCACACCATACTTTTTTTGCAATTTTCTTTTTCTTGATGATTTACTAAAATATACTAAGTTCATTCATTTAACTATCTGCATAATATTATATAGTATTAATGTGCTATAATTTTAAGAATGTTTCTATATTGTCAGAGAATGAGTGTTTGTCCCAGTTTTCTGCCATCATAAACAATTCTGGAGTAAGTTCCTTAAACATGTATCTTTTTAAAATTGTGCAATTCTTTTCTCTAGAATTGATTGTTGAAAGTGAAGTTGTTGATATAAAAGATATGTATATTTTTGTTTTAATAGATATCGCCTATAAAGTTCATATATGTATGCCATTCAACATCCCTTTCTCCTTTTTCTGGTAATAGCATCTCAGTTTTCTTTAGATCTTCTTCCTCTCTTATTCTGTGAGTTACAAATGGTAGTAGGTACTCCACTGTCTTCTGCTTTAGATTTCAACTCAAGACTGGCAAATAAGAATATAGTATTCCATTAATTATAATGTTCAGTAGTTCAGGGATGAGCACATAACTCAATTCAAGCCATTCAGAATTAGATGAAAGACTTCTGTTCCCTGCTGAACTTGTTCCTTTAAGTATGTAAGTGCTATTCATTAAGAAAGAACCTTACTGAGAATGACTTCCATTCAGAAGAAGGCAGAATTAAGACATGAAAAGAGACCAGGTATTAATGATAGCATTTAAGTAGGCTTGATTCAGTTATGTCTAGACTTTCAGTTGAGTGATTTAATAATTAGCTCCTTTTTGTGTTTGTTTGACTCTTTTGATACTTGTGACCAAAGGTGACATGCCAGATTACCTCTAGATTTATTGCAATTCACACTCTAACCTGTGTTGTAGAATGTTTATTTCCCACATCCTTATCATAACTAAAGCATTAATGTTAATTTTTTGTTAGTTTGATAGTCATTGAATGTTATCACACTATTGTTTTAATGAGTATCTCCATGACTACTAATGGGGTTGAATTCTTTTTTTTTAATATAATTTTGGATTGTTCATAATGAAGTCTTTACATATTTTTATACTGGCTTGTTTTCGTGTTTTTCTGATATTTAGATACCATCCTTTTTATATTAGAGCTCCTAACTCTTAGTGTTCCATATGTATAGGTACTATCTTTTAATCATCTTTTAATTTTGCTCATGGTGCCTTTTGTCATAAGAAAATTTTGATATTTATATTATCAAATCTGTTCATTCACTCTTGTTTAAGAAGCCACTGCAATTTGGCTGTGTCAAGACCATTCCATTGAAACTGCTCCTGGAAAGTTACCAGTAACCTCATAATTACCAAATACAATGAACTTTTTACAGTCCTCCCCAAGCAGTTGTATTGATCACGTACTGTGGACTAGGCTCTGTGCTAAGCACTGGTAGTATGAAGATAAATAAGATACTTGTCTCTACCCTTATTAATTTTTTCAATATAGTGAACAGTCAATTTTTCAATTTAGTGAACAAATGAGCATAATTTTAATAAGTAATTAACACTGGTGTTGGATAATGTTACCTGAACTGTGTCCCCCTCCATGATGCATGTGTTGCAGTCTTAAACCCCAGTATATAATATATTTGGAGATAGTCTTTAAGAGGAGATTAAGTTAAAACAAACTCTCAGGTGGTTCCTAATCCAAAAAAACTTGTCCTTAAAGGAAGAGTGAGTAAATACACAGGCATGTTCATACAGAAAGAAGACCTCTATGAAGAAAGAAAAAGATAACTAGCTGCCCACCAAGAAAAAAGGCCTCAGAAGAAACAACCTTACCAATATCTTGATCTTGGTCTTCCAGCCTCCAGAACTGTGAGAAAATAGAGAAAATAAATTTCTGTCTTTTAATCCTTCCAGTTATTGGTACTTTTTGACAACAGCCCTAGCAAACTAATACAGTTTGTCTCTACAGCCTCTCATCCATTCTTCCCCTTGTGTATCATTCATGTGATTGTGTAGGGCAAGGATTAAAATACATCACTAATTCCAGGAATGAATGTTGACTGTTTCAAACCATTCAAGTTAATCTTTTCCTTGTTCTTCAGATAAAACTACTAAACTACTGATTCTCTTTCTGTTTGAATGATAAGAGATAAGACTATACACCTGGAATTACTGCAGCTGCTGTATTGTTTTTAAAAAAAAATACCTTTGGAATGATGCCTCTGAGGAAGGCAGAACAGAAAGATAGAGCAAAATCTGGGTCCTTGTTGGACATCAGTAAGCCACTGAATCAAATAGATCATGATATCTGCCTAGTTATATGAGCAAGTAAATTCCCTTTATTATTTAAGCAATTTTGATTTTTAAAAGTTTAGAATGTTAAGGATCTTAATTATTATAGGATAATAATTGTAGGACTGCCCTTCTCAGGTTCTGGCTACAGTACTTGCTCATACACTATCTAAGAGAATGGAACCTATCAGAGGCCAAGTTCCCTGGGACATACTTTGAGATGAAGACGTTACAGCTGTTTACCTTGCTTCCCCGAATGCTGAAGTATAATACCAGAGAAGCACCTCCGAGGCAAGTGTAGAGTGGAAAGTAGAAGGCTTTATTAAAGGACAGCAGAAAAGACTTCTCTCCAGAGGAAGAAGGGGACCCAAAAGGCGGAATCCGTGGTAGGGGGAGGTCTTCCCTTTTTTTTTTAGCTAAAGTCTTTTTTTAGTTTTTCCACATTCATGTCCTTGTTTCCCTTTATCTTGCAGTGACAGAATGCAGGTGGGAAGGCCAAAAGGTGGGAGATAGGTGGGCTCAAGGAGTAATGTGGGCAGGAAGGGCCTGGGATGGTTTTGATTAGCACTTCCCTGTTTTCTGGGAGCTGTTTCATTAACAGTTCCTTAGGATGGGTTCCGGGCCTTGGGGACATTAACATTTCAATTTCCCCAAGTGCTGCTCTGCTTTCCTGGACTAATCCATTTTCAATAAGTGGTCTCCATTTTCTTTATCTTGATATTAGACCTGATTTATCTAATAAATAATTTATTTATTCGTGTGATTAATGTTACAAATGGTAGTAGGTACTCCACTGTCTTCTGCTTTAGATTTCAACTCAAGACTGGCAAATAAGAATATAGTATTCCACTAACTACCTATTTTTAAATCTGGCTTGAAAGATTATGGTGAAAACTATAGAATACTCTTAGGATCTATCTGTAAAGTAAGTAAAAGAAGCAGGATTAAATAAAGGAAGAAATTGAATTGCAATGAAGTTCAACAAAGGCCTCAGCCATTTCTATAGGGATTCCTGAAGACCTTATCACCTCACTGACTAATCACTTTGGCCATGCCCAGAAAGGTGAAGTAACCCTCTTCAGCAAAAGATAAGTGATAAAGGATTTAACTGAAAGTTGTCAGCCTCTAACATTTTTAGCCACTGATGGAATGCCTGCTTCAGTCCTGGATTGGGAAAAATCTATAGTATACCATGATATCCATTGTTGCTACCCCCTTATGTATCAGAAGTTCTGTTAGGCCTCCAGAAAATAAAATAAACTTACTAGAAGAAAGTTGATGGGAGCTGGGTACAGTAGTGCACATGTATAATCCCAGTAAACTGAGTCCAAAGGATCTCAAGTTCAAGGTCAGCCTCAGAAATTTAGACCCTCGCCAATTTAGCAAGACCATGTCTCAAAAATTTTTAAAATAAATAAAAAAGGACTGAGGGTGTTGTTCAGTAGTATAGCACCCCTGTACCAAAATAATTTTTTAAAGGTTGATGAGATTAACTACAGCTCCTGAAGTTGCTCTTGGGGCCATAATTGAAACCCATGATCTCCTACTTCTCCCACCCATTCTAGATTCTCTTTAATTTATTTGGTCTAGGTAACTGCTATGGTTTTATTGTTTGTGTGTCCCCAAAATTCATGTGTTAAAATCTAATCATCAACATGAAGACATTTAGGAAGTGGAATGATTAGGATATGATTAAGTCATAAAGGCAGAGTCCTCATAAATGGAATTAGTGCCCTTATAAAGAGGCCACAGAGAATTGCCTTGCTTCTTCCACCATGTGAGGACAGAGTGAGAAGGCACAAGTATGTAGGCCCTCATCAGACACAGAATCTGTTGATGTCTTGATCTTAGAATTTTACACCCTTCAAAACTGAGAAATTATTTTCTGTGTCATATAAGCTACCAAGTTTATGGTATTTTATTGTAGCAGCCTGAATAGACTAAGACAGTACCTTATCAATAACTCAGACTCTCAGACTCTGCAGGGTCTTAGTCCTTCATCACTGGGCCCTTTTCAGGTTCTGGCTACAGTACTTGCTCATATACTATCTAAACTGGGAAAGTATAAACAAGAGACACCCAAGTGAGTCATGTGACTCACCTAGGGGTCAAACATTCTTTCCTGTCTGCCTTGTATGCCAGCTGTCCTACTGAAGATCAGAGTAAATAACTTTTTCTAGGAGGATAATCTTGTTCCTGTCTGCTGGTTATTTGAAATAAGAAGGTTAGAGTGAAACAGGCAGTAACTGAGGTTTAGAATTTCTTCCTGTATTCCCTGGTGAAAGCTTTTTTTTTTTTTTCCTGGTAACCAAAACCTCTACTTTCCATGAAAAGAGATACAAATTCCCCAAATGAGTCACTGGGAATTACAATATACACTGTAGCCACTGGACCCATATTTTCTCCCTACTTGGGACCCAGTATTACAGAATGAATATTAATTTAGAGTGTGCACAGAGTCATCAAGAATGGTACTTCTTCACAAGGTGTCTTTGAGACATGCCCTCAGCTGAATCTTTTACCAGGTCATTGTAATACTCTATCAGAGTAGCAGTTTCTAGCTGATGTAACATATCATAAGCAGTAAATTCTATGGTCATTTGCTCATTGCTATACCAACTTCCAAGTCAATGGATCAAACACTTTACACTTTACATTAATACTAGCTAAGATCCCTCAGGCAGACAGTCCAACTTGGATTATGTTTAAATTCCAGTCAAGATAAATTGATGCTACTCCAGTAAAGTGTAGTCAACTGGTAGACAACTTGCCACCAAATAGCTGGTAGGTCTGCTAAAGGAACAATACCATGGTGGAAGCTAAGTATTGGTGTCTGTTGCTAGCATACTGGACAGCTGACAGTTGCAATAGCCTGTTAATTGAGAGCACACACTAATGGGTCTATGTGTGACCCCTATTCCCACCTCAACAACTACTATAACCATGTGTCTGTTGGGCTAACATAATGTAGCCAATAGCAGAGATTGGCTGATGTCATTTGTCCGATTCTTTCCTTGTGGTTCCTTCTTCAAGGATTGCTCTCTGTTGGGCCTCAAGATGTGAAACAAAGATCTTCGATTTATGTTCACTGCCTCTTTTCCAGACCTTTATTTCCTATTGCATGGGCTCTCTCTCATCCAGCAAGGAGGTCTATGGAACAGGTTAGAGGAGAGTGTTCTGCAGAGTCATGAATCAAGACCTCCAGAGACCAAGCTGGAAGCAGGTCTGATTTTATTGTGTAGTTACCATGTATACTCAGGGAGTAACTAAGCAAATTATAGGCAACCACCAATACAATTTTTTGCCAACTGTCCTTGCAGCAACCAATTGAGGAGTAAACCACGAAGCAAGTGCTTTGACTGCAACACCTAGTCTTATGCCCAGGGCTGTGCCTACGGGGTAAGCAGTTTGCCACTCATGCGCCTAGCATGAGGGGAGTTAGGCACCCCTAACATATGCCACGTATGCAGTACTCCATGCACTTGTCCCCACATATTATCTTTCTCCTTCTAGACTCTGACCAAAAAAATAAATCTTTTGTCAGTGCCCACAAGTCTATGTAATCCTTTGAGCCACTTATCCTTCCACACAAAGTAAACAACCAAGAGCATAAATCAAAGCTCTACCCACTTAAAGGTATTCTACTCACTGCTGTATTTCAGGGCTCACACTCAGGTGACTGCCTGTGGCACCTGGATATTGGGACTGCCAACTTTGGATATTTCACATCCTAAGGCAGCAATAGAAAAAGGGTAGGGCAGAACAATAATGGGAATCAAACATCCTTTACTGGACTCAGACCAAGACATGAGTCTTGAGAACCTCAGTGCATTTGTCAGTTTCCTTCTCCACATTTTTCTTTGCCTGATTCCACAATTTTGTGTCCTCCTCCTCCTCCTCCTCCTCCTCCTCCTCCTCCTCCTCCTCCTCCTCCTCCTGGTCACCCTCTCTCCCTACTTCCCCATGTCTCCCTCCTTCCTTCTCCCTTTTGCCCCTTTCTTATTTTTTTGCCTCTTCCTGGTAATAAAGCCTATCTCCTCCAGGTGACTGTCACTGCCTGTACCTTGAGGTGAACTTGTGAGCCAGGTTCCCCAAGTAAGCAAACTTTTACTGGGCTTCAGATGCCCAATTTTGAGGGCAGTAGAAACCTCATTCTTACTTTATGGTAGGGAGGTATACTGGGGATATGGAATCCTATTAAATATCTTGAGGCATCCCAGGATGGTCGAGTCTCATTTGGTCTTGAAGGGCAGTATGGCTTAAATGGTTCTGCCTTAAAAAATGCAATTATGGGTTAGAGAGTGGTAGGAAGTGATAGGTGCTGCAGCAAAATTGGTGTTCATGGTCTTGCCAAAGAAGTCCAAGTACTGCAACTCATTTCAGTAGATGTTGACAGAAATGTTGATGTCCTTGCAGCACACAATCAGTACCTTCCTGTTTAGCAGTACATGTTTGACCATGATTAACATGAGGCAACCCAGGAGATGGCCTTGGCTATTCTATCACTAGAACTTGCCCCTCTGCCATTTTCACAAACACCTGGAAAAGGCAAGGAACTATTTTACAAAAGATATCTAAATCTCCACTGAAGATGGTAGGACCCTGCTCTAGAACTCTAGGTATGTATATAAAACAGAGTCATTTCTGTCACACTTCACTAAAATAGACTCAAGGGGCCATGGGAAAGAAGGGGAAAAGATCAGGTGACAAACATCTGCATCAGAAACTATCTCACAGAACCAATCTAAGAAACAGCTGGCCCTATCTCTAAGACTACTTTACTCAGCAACTTACCATGGAACTTCCAACAATGAACTCAAGAGTAGCCTTACATAGTAAATGCCAACATTTGCCAGAGTTTGCCATCTCCTTCAAACACTGGTGCTGAGCGCCACAGCTGAGTTGGAATGGCCCCTGGCATTTTGCCAATAGTATTGATTGACAGGCAAGGCATTACTATTCGCCTCGGCCCCGCTACTTTGCAGTTCTCACACTACTTTGGAGTTCTCATGGGGATTCCCAGAGAGTTCCCATTGGTTGGGGAAGTGCAGGAGGAGGGATTTTTCCTCCCGGAGGATATTTCCGGCTGCTGGTTCCTGGAGGAGCTGCGTGGCGTTTGGGAGGAGTTCCCAGGAGCGTGTGTGGAGCGCACTGTTGGAGTTCAGAAATAAAGTTTATTCCTGCTTCAGTGGCTCACCCCTAAAGGAAGATGAGAGAATGGGTGACCATTTCAAAAAACAATGTGTTCTTGTTTTGATTTGTTTTGTTTTGGTTTCAAGCTGCCTATCGCTAGAACTTTCTCAGGCAAACTGGGAAAAATGGTTGGCTCAAGGTTTGAAGTGTTTCGTCCCTGAAGAAGAAGTAGAAATAGACCACAAATGCACATGTCAAGAAAATAGGAAAATTGATACAACAATTTTTGTTCCGTTTTTGTTTCATTCTGTTTCGGTTTTGTTTTGTGTTATCTTATTGGGTTGCATTACCTTTATAGTAGATTAAAAATTAGTAAAAAACAAACCATAAGAGTGTTAAGTAAATTGTTAGAGGTTCAGACCATGGAGAAAGACATTTTAGATCAAATAAAAGAGAAGGTCTCTCGAACTAGTCAGATAGAGGAAGAAAATTTAAAGGAAGAAAGCTTAGAGGAGAAAAAGCTATTAGGGAAAAAGCTACAACAGGAGGCTGCTACTAACACCGTTCTATCACCAGAGGGCGTAATTCAACCAACAGGTCCACCTATAGAGACAGCTGAGTGTCCCTTAATCCCCGTAGTTGATAGATGGGATCCAGAGACAGGACCTCAGAGATTAGCATGCCCTGTACTTGAGCAGGCAGGAGGGCAGTGAATTCACCATGCTTTAGATTTCAAAACAGTGAAGCAGTTAAAGGAGGCTGTAACAACCTATGGTCCTCAAGCACCCTTCACTGTAAGCATGGTCGAATCCATTACCAACTTGGACATGACGCCAGCACATTGGGCTAGCATGTGTAAATCTGTGCTAAATGGAGGACAATATTTGTTATGGAAAGTTGCCAATGAGGAATTTTGCATGGAGACAGCTAGGCAAAATGCAGCAGCCGGTTACCCTCAAAGAAATCTAGATATGTTGTTAGGAAAAGGACCTTATGAGGGTCAATGGCAACAAATTGAATATGATCCTGCTATATATGCACAAATTGCTGCAGTTAGGGCATGGAAGACTTTACAAGGACATGGAGATTTACAAGGTCAATTATCTAAGGTAATACAGGGAGCTAATGAACCTTACGCTGAATTTGTAGATAGGCTTATTCAAACAGCTATCAGAGTTTTGGGGGATACAGAACAAGCAATGCCATTAGTTAAACAACTGGCTTATGACCGAGCAAATTGTTGGTGCAGAGAGGTCATTAGACCATGGAAACATGGAGATTTAAACACATATATTAAATTATGTAGAGACATTAATGAACAAAGGCAAGTCTTGGCAGCTGCAGTACAACAGGCTTTAGATGCCAGGCCAAAAACATGCTATAATTGTGAACAAACAGGACATTTTAAAAGGAATTGCCCCATAGGAGGAGGGTTTAACAAAGCTAGGTATCAAAGGAGTAGAATACCGGGTATTTGCCGACAATGCCATAGAGGGAGACATTGGGCTAATGAATGCTGTTCTCAAACCACCATAGAGGGTACTCCGTTAACAAAAAACGGGCAAGGACCAGGTGTTTACCCACAATATCATGGAGAAAGGCATCAGGCTCCATTGCCAAAAAACGGACAGGGGGCCCAATGCTCCGGGGCCCACGACCACAAATATATAGGGCACTGGAGGAACCCAGAAACACCATCAGGGTAGTGCCCAGGACACATTATCCATCAGATCTCTCATCAGACGAACTAGAGGGAGCGCAGGGTTAGACATCTGCGCCTCCGCCAGAGCAGTACTAACTCCAGAGATGGGAGTTCAAATCATTCCCACAGGAGTAAAAGGACCTCTTCCCCAAGGAACAGTAGGCTTATTGTTAGGACACAGTTCTTCTACTCTAAAAGGACTTATGATAAGTCCTGGGGTAATTGATCCCAATTATGAAGGTGAAATAAAAATTATAGCTAGTTCTCCAAAGGGTATATCAGTAATTTCACCAGGAGATAGAATAGCACAGTTGTTAATAATACCCAGCCTACATGATGAAGTTTCCAGTAGTAGTATAGAAAGAGGTTCCAGGGGATTAGACTCCACAGGTGTAGATTGGGCTATGCTGTCTTTAAATTTAGATTCTCGCCTAATGCTAAAACTAAATATTCAAGGACATGAATTTAATGGGCTATTGGATACAGGTGCAGACCTTAGCATCATATCTCGTCAATAATGGCCAAAACATTGACCGTTACAACAAGCCACTAAAATGCTTCGAGGCCTAGGAGTGGCAATTAATCCCCATAGAAGTGCAATGGTATTAGATTGGAAGGATCCTGAAGGATGTGAAGGAACTATACAGCCATATGTATTGGATCATCTTCCTATAAATTTATGGGGATGAGATGTCCTAGATTAATTAGGTTTGACATTAACAAATAACATCAATCCAAATGTGCCCACTATTAGGGCTAGACAAGGTTTTAGGAAAGAAAAAAGATTAGGAGAACAAGAACAAGGTATAGCGGCACCAATTCAAATAGATCAAGGGATAAATAGACATGGATGGGGTTTTCAGAAGGGGTCACTGAGGCAATAAAAATTACTTGGAAATCAGAAAGACCAGTATGGGTTCCTCAGTGGCCCCTGACTAAAGAAAAGATATAAGCAGTCCATGACCTGGTCAAACAACAATTAGTGGAGGGACATATACAACCTTCCGTATCTCCCTATAATACTCCCATTTTTGTCATATAAAAAGAAATCTGGTAAATGGAGATTATTGCAAGATTTAAGAGCCATTAATAATGAGATGGTTATTATGGGACCTGCTCAATCAGGGATTCCTCAATTGTCTGCTTTGCCAAAAACCTGGTATTACAATACCAGGTTTAGCTATAGATATTAAAGATTAGCTATAGATATTAAAGATTTTTTTTTTCAATTCCAATTCATCCTGAGGATAGTCCATGTTTTGCATTTACTATCTCTGCACTGAATCATGAAGGTCCTGATCAGAGATATGAATGGAAAGTACTCCCTCAAGGGATGGCTGCCCAACTATGTGTCAAATTTATGTTAACAAAGCAATCCAGCCACTTAGAAATCAAAATCCTGAACTACAAATATTTCACTATATGGATGATGTATTATTAGCACATAAAGATAAAAACACATTGCTAGAATATTATGCCACACTTACAAATTTATTAAAAAATTATAATCTAGAGATAGTAATAGATAAAGTACAATTAAATTTTCCAATTAATTATTTAGGAGTTCTATTATCCTCAACCATGGTCCATCCACCAAAAATTCAAATACGAGTAGATCAACTCAAATCACTTAATGACTTTCAAAAGTTATTAGGAGACACAAATTGGATAAGGCCTTATCTAGGCATACCAACAGGAGAGTTGGGACCTTTATTTGATATCCTAAAAGGTCCATCAGATCCAAATTTACCCCTCATGTTAACACCTAAAGCAAGAAAGGCATTAAAAATTATTGAAACATTTATGGAAAATATGTATTTGGATAGAATTGTTATAAGTTTGCCTTTATTATTTATTGTAATACCAACAAAAAATATTCCTACAGGAGTTTTTTGGCAAGAAGGTCCATTATTGTGGATACATTTATCTTATTCTCCTAACACTATTCTTACTAGGTATCCTGAGGCTGAAGGACAATTAATACTCAAAGGAATAAAAGCAGCAAAGGGAGTGTTTGGAATTTCTCCCAATAAAATTATTACTCCATATACTATGGATCAAATTGATGAGTTAGCTAATGAGTTAAATACTTGGGCAATAATCATGTGTAAATCTAATGTTTCATTTGATAATCACTTACCATCTAATCTTTTGTTGTCTTTTTGGTCTTCGCATTCTGTAGTTTTTCCAAAAATGACAAGAAAACCCCTATCATGAATGCTCCAAATGTATTCACTGATGGGTCAAATAATGGTACAGCAGCAGTAGTTACCTCTGATCAAACTTTTACATTTTTAGTACCCAAACAATCAGCTCAAAAGGTAGAGCTTAATGCAGTTTTACAAGCTTTTGTGATGTTTAAAGATTCTGTATTTAATTTATTTTCTGATAGTCAGTATATATTTAATACTATAGTATCCCTTGAAGATGCTGGTAGTATTTCCCCTTCCTCTCTGTTTTCTCTTTGTTTTCCACTATAGAAAGTTTAATCTGGGACAGAAAAGATCCATTCTTTATAGGACATATCAGAGCACATACAGGATTCCCTGGAGCCCTTAGTTTGGGCAATGATTTAGCAGATAAAACTACACATGACATACATATTTTCTCTACACTAGAAGAAGCTACAAATTTTCATAAAAGGTTCCATGTCAATGCTAATTCTTTACAAAAGCTTTTTAAAATAACTAAGAACAAGCTAGACAAATAATAATTCAATGTCAAAATTGGGTGACCTTTTTACCACAAGTTAATCTTGGAGTCAATCCTAGAGGACTGATACCTAACCATATTTGGCAGATGGATGTCACACACTTGCCAGAATTTGGAATGTTAAAATATTTGCATGTTACAGTTGATACTTCTTCCAGATTTTTGATGGGCTCTCTTCATGCTGGAGAAAAAACTAAAGATATTATAGCTCATTGCTTACAAAATTTTGCCACTGTGGGCATTCCAAAACAGTTAAAAACAGATAATGGTCCTGGCTATACCTCTACCTCTTTTAAACAATTTTGCCCATCATTTGGCATTACTCATATAACAGGAATCCCATACAACCCACAGGGACAAGGCATAGTTGAAAGAGCTCATCAAACTATTAAAATGTACTTATTAAAGCAAAAAGAGGGAATTGGAAAGGGGTATATATCCCCCAAAGATAAACTTAAAATAACCCTTTTTACTCTAAACTTTTTAAATTTGGATTCATCAGGTCTTAGTGCTGTGGAAAGGCATATGTGTCCAAAAAATGTACATAAGCCTAAGATACTTTGGAAGGATATTCTAACAGGACAATGGAAAGGCCCTGACCCAGTGATTGTCTGGAGTCGGGGTTCTGTTTGTGTGTTTCCACAGGGAGAACAGCAGTCGATTTGGATTCCAGAGAGACTAACTAATGCGATTTCTACAGACCAAAAAGAAGACGATTTGACTCAAATCCATAACAGCTGATACCCAGAGCTCCAGCTTGGCTATTCTTACATCTGTGACAGTGATTAACCAGGATGTTTTTTTCAATATCTATTTTATTATTCCCTTTTCCACATCATAAAGTTCTATTTTATTTTTGGAGCTCATACAGACCTAGGTTAATGTTTTTCTGATCAGTTTTATTTTTTGACTGTGGAGTTTTTAAACATTGCAATGGAGATTTTACCTGTGAAAAGCTACAAGGCCTTTACTATTATGTTATGTGTTGTATATATTATGTTATATGTGCACACTTCTGTTTTGTGTTGTATGTCTATATGTGCATATGTTCATATATCATATATGAGGAGCACTCATGAAAAAATGGATCCGAATTTTTTTTATTCACATGATTTAAATGGTTTAATTTAAATTGGGTAAACAGCTGTTGAGGATTGTTTTAATATGTGAACAAATAAGGAGGTTTATAGATCTGTTTGTTTACTTTCACCTTTCCTTTTCATTATATTTAATAATTCTGTTCAGGATAATGTAAATTTTTTAGAAATTGTTTTCTTAGTACCTGTTAGAATGTTACATAATTTTTTTTTAGCCATCATTGCCAGAATTCCTATCTTCATCCTAGTGTCAGTGAAGACAAAGATAAAACCAAACTACAGCTTCTTTGATAGCTGTCACAGTAAACTGTATAAACTGATGCATCAATGAATAATAACTCAACAAGTAATGCTCAATCAAGGAGTCAATTTACTTTGGGAGGAAATAGACATATTGATAGATTCCTCCGCTTTGAACTGCTTGCAGAACTTTCCTGGACTATGTATCACTTGTATATATTGTGAACTATCTGTTGGTGCAGCGAATTGTGGTAATGCTGGAGTATCTTTGCTGATGGTGTCACCGGTGGTTCAATTTTTCAAAGGATCCATCAATTGGCTTAGTGTCGTGGCATTTCTGTATCTCCTCCCTTCTGCTAGTGATGGTCTAAAATTTGGGGCCAACAGAGGTGAGGCAAAGAACCTCACCCCCCCACTGGCACCAAGGCCAAATTTGGGGGCTAACAGAGGTGAGGCAAAGAACCTCACCCCCCCACTGGTGCAAAGGCCTATCCACAAGTATGGCTGTATGCTGCACCGGTAGTCAGTGACACATATGATCCAATTGCAGTGGTACCAACCTAAGACAGGAGGCTGACACCTAGAGGTCAGATTATACGATGACGGGTAAGGACCATATGTTGTATTGGACAACCTAACAGGCACGGTCCCTAAGCCACATTGCTTATTTTTTAATTAAACAGATGGGGGGAGATGCTGAGAGCCACAGCTGAGTCGGAATGGCCCCTGGCATTTTGCCAATAGTATTGATTGACAGGCAAGGCATTACTATCCACCTCGGCCACTACTTTGCAGTTCTCACCCTACTTTGCAGTTCTCATGGGGATTCCTGGAGAGTTCCCATTGGTTGGGGAAGTGCAAGAGGAGGGATTCCCAGAGGATATTTCTGGCTGCTGGTTCCTAGAGGAGCTGCGTGGTATTCAGGAGGAGTTCCCGGGAGCATGTGTGGAGCGTGCTGTTTGAGTTCAGAAATAAAGTTTGTTCCTGCTTCAGTGGCTCATTATTTGTGCCCAGCCAGACTGCGGCACACTGAAAGTGCCAGTGAACTTTTGTAATAACTTGTATAGATTTTTCTGTCCTAATAAAATTCTTGACCTTTCCTTTGTCCTCCAGACTTAGCAGAGGCCCCACCCATCTGTGCATGAATGTCCAGATTGCAAACCTATTCTTTTTTCTTAATAATGGTAAACATTATTTATTTATTTGTTCTTTTTAGATATACTTTGATATACTTGAAAATAGACTGTGAAAACTAGTCTTTATTTACAAATAAAAAATTTCTTTATTGGAGATTCATCTCTGCATTTTTGTTTGACTTTATAGGGTCTCTGTTGTGATTCTCCCACTGGAGCTTACCATAAACATTTACATTTTTAACAAAAACAAGAATATTCAAATATAGATGGTTCCTAATTTATGATGGTTTGAGTTATGATGATGTAGAATCTATACCCATTCAGTAGAATCTGTATTTTGAATTTTGAGTTTTTCTTGTGTTAGTGATAGTGACATGATATGTTTTCACTATACTGGGCAGTAGCAGTGTGCCACAGCTCCCAATCAATCATGAGACCATAAAGGTGCATAATTGACTGTCCAGTATAACTCAGTAGTTGCTAAACTACTATGTTTGGTAGTTTAGGTATATTATATGCATTTTTTTTTTATAATGTTGAGTATCAAATTCAGGGCCTCATGCATGCTAGGCAAGCACTCTATCACTGATACGTGTACATCCCCAGCCCTAAATAAATTTTTGATTTCTAATAGCTTCAATTTATGATGGGTTTACTGGGATATAAACCCATCATAAATTGCCCAGCAAATGTCCTTTTGGACCTTTTTCTATATATTTACATAAGTATAACTAGCTATATATTTGCTACCTTTACAACCTGCTTTTTGGTACAACAATATATCAATGAATCTAGATATATATTATACCTTTATTTGGATATAACATAAATTAACCAGTTTACTATGGGTCAGTTCTTCAGCAGGTGGTACTGCCCTCTAGAGCATATTTTGTGTCCAGAGTGTTTACATAAAGAAATGCATATTTTGTTATAAATTATTTACTTTCTACTTTTTAAAAAAATTATAGTTTAGGTATATTTTATTGTAGGAATCTATGACTGTCATTTCAGGACTATAGAGAAGAGATTGCAAAATTATAACAATAGAACCAAGACATTTAATATTGAGAAGTGTTGCTTACAGATGGACACCAAATATTTTTGATTTTCAATATTATTAAAAATGCTCTTATGAACATCTTTGTACATTCATCCTTTGGAGTGGGTAGCAAACCCACTCCCTAGAAAGGTCAAAGGTTATACATGTCTAAAATTTTGACAAATTGTACCAATTTATTCAGACACCAACGGAGCTTGAGAATGCTAGTTGCCTCGAATACTCACCAACAATAATGTAATCTTGATGTATATAGTCAATCTTTCTTTAAAAGAGAGATAAGAGCCAGTGGTGGACACTTGTAATCTCAGCAACTCAGGTGGCCAGCCTGTGCAAGTTATCAAGGCCCTAAACAACTTAGCAAGACCCTGTCTCAAAATAAAAAATAAATAAAAAAGGTCTGGGGGTGTGGCTCAGTGGTTCAGTACCCCTGGGTTCAATTCCTGGTGGGGCAGGGGAGAGAGAGAGAAAGAAAGACAAGGGTTTCTTAAAACTCCTATTTTATGTCCTAAGGTAAATCCATAGTCCTTTCTAAAAGTTCTGCAAACTTACTTGCCTAGACATTTCTGAGTTCAATTTCAAATTTAAATTGATTTTTTTTAACTTTAAAATACTAGCTATATTGGGCTGGAGATATAGTTCAGTTGGTAGAGTGCTTGCCTCACATGTACAAGGCCCTGGGCTCAATCCCTAGCACCACTAAATAAATAAATAAATAAATAAATAAATAAATAAATAAATAAATAAAATAATGCTATATTGAGATATATTGCACATACTACACAATTAGCCCATTAAATGTGTATAATTCAGTGGCTTTTTGTATATTCACAGTTTCTCAACCATGAGCACAATCAACTTTAGAATACTTTGTTATCACTCCCCCAATAGCAATCTCTTCCCCATTTTCCTTCAATTCCCTAGTCTTAGGCAACCATTCATTTACTTTCTAGATGGATTTGTCTATTCTGGGCATTTCATGTAAGTAGAATCATAAAATATATGGCCTTCAGTCATTGGCTTCTTTCACTTAGGATAATGTTTTCAAGATTCATCTTGTAGCAAGTAGCACTACTTTATTCCTTTTATTTTAGACTAATATTTATTTATTCATGTACCACATTTTATTTATTTATTCATTGGTTGATGGGCATTTTGGTTATATCCACTTTTTTAGCCATTATGAATAATATTGTTAACATTCATGTTCAAGTTTTGTGTGGACATATATTTTCATTTCTCTTTAGTATAGACATATCTAGGAGTGAAATTTCTGGGTCAGATGGTAACTCTGTATCTCCTATTGAGGAACAACTGTCAAACTGCTTTTCCAAACAGATGCAACATTTGACATTCCTTCCAGCAGTATATAAAGGTTCCAATTTTTTCCTGCTATCAACAACACTAGTAATTGTTTCTGATTTTTTTGTTTGTTGTGGTGTGTGTGTGTGTGTGTGTGTGTGTGTGTGTGTGTGTATGTGTTGCTGGAGATTGAACCAAGGGCCTGTGCATGTGAGGCAAGCACTCTACCAACTGAGCTGTATCCCCAGCCCTGTCTGTGTTTTTGATTGATTACATTCATTCTATTGAATGCAAATTGGTATCCCATTGTGGTTTTAATTTGTGTTTCCCTGGTAGTTAGTGATGTTTAACATCTTTTCATGTGCTTATTAGTCTTCAGTACATCTTCTTTGGAAAAATGTCTACTTACAACATTTGCCCATTTTTAATTGGGCTATTTGTGTTTTTATTATTGAGTTATAATAATTATTAATGTATTCTACATATGTCAGGTGTATGTTTTACAAGTATTTTCTCCCATTCTATGGGTTGCATTCACTTATTAATAGTGTGCTTTGAAGCATAAATGCTTTTAGTTTTGATGATGCTCAATTTATCAATTTTTCTCTTTTATTTCTTGTGCTTTGTTATTGTATCTAAGAAACTATTGCCTAACCCAAGGCCGCAAAGATTTATGACTATGTTTTCTTTCATGAAATCAATAGTGTTAGCTTAGACATTCAGGTTTGTGTTCCATTGTTTTTTCCGTATTTTTACTGGTGCATTATAGTTGTACATAATGATAAGATTCGTTATGATATATTCATACATGCATATAATATAACAATATAATTTGGCCAATATCATTCCCCTGTGTTTCCCCTTTTCTTACCTTCTTCCCTCTCCCCCCACCCCAGGTCTCTTTACTCTAATGGTCTTCCTTCAATTTTCATGTTCTATTAATTTTTGTGTATGTATAGATTTTATATATATGCAACTTCAATCTTTTGAATATGAATATACAGTTGTCCCCACATCATTTGCTGAAAAAATTATCCTTTCCTCATTGAATGGTAATGAAATCCTTGTCAAAAATTATATTCATTAATATGCCAGTAACCTACCATCCTAATTATTACAGTTTTATAATAAATATAAACTTTATAGTAAATTTAAATAAATAAACGTTTTATAGTAAATTTTAAAATTGGTAAGTGTGAATCCTTTAACTTTATTCTTTTCAATGTTGTTTTGCTTATTCTAGGTCCCATGACTTTCCATATGAACTTTAGCATTAATTTGTAAATGTCTGCAAAGAAGCCAAATAGGATTTTAATAGTGTTCAGGTTGAATCTGTACATTGCTTAGCATTTTAGCAGTATTAAGTCTTCCAATCCAGTACACTAGGTGCCTCTCCATTTACTTAGATCTCCTTTAAGTTTTGTAGTTTTCAGAGTATAGGTTGTAGAGTTTTTTAGTTTAATTTATTTCTATTTTATTCCTTTTGATGCTATTGCAAGTGGAACTGTTACTTTCATTTTCAGAATATTCACTTTAAGTGTTTAGAAATTTAATTGATTTTTGAATGTTGATGCTGTACTCTGAAAATTTGCTGAACTAATTTATTCTAAAATTTTTAGTGTATTTATTACTATTTCCTATATATAAGATTATTTGATCTAAAAATAGAGATAGTTTTGCCTCTTCCTTTCCAATTTTAATATCTTTTATTTCTTTTTCTTATCTAATTGGCCTTATTAGAACCTCTAGTCCAATGTTGAATAATAGCAGTTAGAGCACACCTCTTTATCTTGTTCTTGATATTAGGGGGAAAAGTGTTCATTCTTAAGCATGTTAGTTATGGTTTTCATAGATGTCTTTCATCAGGTTAAGGAAGTTTCCAACTATTCTTAGTTTATTGACTTTTTTATCCTGAATATTTTGTTAAATGTTCTTTCTGCATATATTGATGTAATCATGTTATCTTGTCTTTATTCTAGTGATACATTGTATTAATTGATTTTTTCTGATAGTAATCACTTTGTATTTCTGGGATAAATACCACTTGGTATGGTGTATAATCCCATTTATCTATTGCTGGGTTCAGTTTGCTAGTTCTCCTCTCCAATTTGCAACTGTTTTGTTTATCAATGACCAGGTATTAGTGCAGATGTGGGGCAAGATCACTTCCCCTTGATTTTTTTAATACTATTATAGTTGTCATTTTTCCTTCATCCTAGTACCTAAAACCTGAATAAGTCTTCATGAGTCTTAGTGCTGGGGGGAAGGGTGCAAAGAGACCATTTCTCACTATAAGAATTAAAACAATTCACTTTTGCAGCCTCCCTTAGTGCAACCAGGAGTTGTATGATCAATCAGATTTATATCAGTTGATATTTAATTTTGAAGTAAATGACAAAAAGTCAGTCTCTGTTACTCTCTCCATAGTGATACGTATTTCCGTAGGTTAACCAGGCTTGAGGTATGATTTTTATTTAGGGTGTTTTTCCAGCTTCTAAATCTCAAACCTAGCGCTCTAGCTCCTCTAGTAATTCCCTGAGCTGCTCAATATCTTTTCATTTGTTCATTTTTGCTTAATTCAGTCAGAATCCACTTTTATTAACAGCTACCATCAGCCTTGTCAGATAAAACACGCATACAGTCATTGCTGTTTATCGTGATTTGGAAGAGATTACATTAAAGAACCCTGAAGAAAATAATTTAAAACTGAATATTTTTAACTTTTTACCCAAAGAATAACCTTCACCATTTCTTCTGACATAAGTTCCAACCTTCTACAAAGCATTGTCTTAATTTTCTCCTCTCTCAATCCCATCCCAAATTCCTGATTATTTCTTGAGTAGCTCCTCTAATTCTGTTTTATCCTGCTAATCCCATATAAGTTATCAAGATCTTTTGACATATAGGCATCTTTCTCCCTAAAATTAACTGGTCACGTTTTTTTCATCCCACCACATTAGAATTCCATGTTACTTTGTCATTGTCAATTTGACAGATAACAAAGAAAATCACAGAAATTATGTTTTTCAAATCTAGATTTTCCCACTTAGTTCTTTTTTTAATAATTGATATATCTTTTGTGAGTCCTCATTTTTAAAATTTAATACAATATTTTTCTTTACTTCATTAAGCCTGGTTATAATAGCTGATATAAATCCTTGTGTGCTAATTCCAACATCTGAGTCATCTTTAGATTGGCTTCCATTCACTCTCTCTCTTCTTTGGAGAATAGGTCACATTTTCTTTGACATTTAATTTAAAATTATATCTTAGATTTTCGATTCTGTAATGATCCTCTTAATCCTACTGATATTTTTGTTTGAGCATGCAATTAACTCCATTAATTTAAACAGCAAACTTTGTCTTTTGAGTGACAGTTCAAAACCTTAGTTCAGTTTCTAAATTCTTATATGGGCTTTATGCAGTGTGTTTATGGTTCAGGCATCTGTAGAAATTTAGCTATATTTTAAACATAGAAATTAGAGCTTTCTAACTTCTGGGGTAGGTTTATAGTAAAATCTTTCTTTTCTGGGTTCTACCCTCACTTTCTAAAGACTCAAATTGCCTCAAACTATTTTTTTATTATTATTAATTCTTTGTACCCAAAATATTAGAGTATTTGAGTTCTGCACAGTGTTAGAACTCTAGCCTAAACTCAGTTTACATTTCCTCCATCCAAAAATATAAAACACCTTGTGCTGCTTCCCTCTCCCAAATTTTCAATTATTCTCCAAAATTCTGCTACTTTTTACTTACTCTCCAGAATCTCCAAACATTTGCAATTTGTCAAAATTTTGTCAGTAGAAGAGTTGTTACTTGTAGAAGAATTGTTTTAGTAGCTAACACAGCCATTTAAATAATTCATTATGCAATCTTTTTTCTCTTGAAAAGATATTTTAGAATTCTTGTAAGCATTCTCTGTAGCTTTCAAAAGAATAAGGACATACACAAATAAAAAATTCCTAGTTTTTCCTCTTGATGTCTATCCCCACCCACTGGATGTGTCTATTATTAACAATAATAGACACATAATAGTCTCTTTCCTCAAAAGTTCCAGACTCTCACACAATTATATAAAGTATTTTGCATTCTAAAAAAATACGAATCAAATTACACCCTTTTCTTTCTTTTCTTAATGCAACATGGTACTAAATTTCTATGTTAACATATTTAAACCTAAACAAAATTGTTTTAATAGACCTTATTTTTTAAGAGACATTTTAGGCTGATAGTAGAATTAAAGAAAGGATGCAGAGATTTTTCATGTACTTCCTTTTCTCACGTGTGGATATACTTTCCCATTATCAACGTCCCCCTGCCAGATTGGTGTGTTTGTTACAACTGATGAACTTACATGGACACATCATAACCTTACAGAGTCCATAGTTAGCATTACAGCTCAGTATTATACATTCTGTGGGTTTTGACAAATGTATAATGACATGTATCCATCATTATGGTAGCATCAAGAATAGTTTCATTGGCTTAAAATCCCCTTAGTTCTGCCTATTCATCACTTCCCTCCAACCACTAGAAACCATATATATGGATATGGATATAGCATATATATATCCATAGTTTTGTCTTTTCCAGAATGTCATATTGTTGGAATGAGAGCAAATAACATTTTAGACTGGCTTCTTTCATTTAGTGGTATTCATTTAAGTTTCCTTCACATTTTTTCATAGTTTGATAATACATTTCTTTCTTTTGGGGAAGGGTGGGTACTGAGGATTGAACTCAGGAGCACTTAACCACTGAGCCACATCTCCAGCTCTATATTGTATTTTATTTAGAAACAGGGTTTCGCTGAGTTGTGTCATGCTTTTGCTGAGGCTTGCTCTGAACTTGCAGTCCTCCTGCCTCAGCCTCCTGAGCTGCTGGATTACAGACCTACACCACAGCACCTGGCACGTTTCTTTTTAATACTGAATAATTTCCATTGTTTGATGTACCACAGTTTATCTATTGATAAACTGAATCATCCATTCAGTTGCTGAAGGACATCTTGTTTATTTTCAAGTTTTGACAATTATGAATTAAGCTTCTGTAGTCATACATGTATAGATTTTTAAATGGATGAAAGTTTTCAACTTCTTTTGGTAAACACCAAAAACCATGGTTATATATGATATGTCAAGAGTATGTTTGGTTTCATAAGAAATCAGCAAATTGTCTTCCAAAGTAACTGCACCATTTTAGATTTGAAATTGCAATCAATGAAATGTTCCTTTTTCTTGCCAGCATTTGATATTATCAGTGTTCCATATTTTGGTCATTCTAATAGCAGTGATGTCTTATTCTGTTTGGGCTGCTATAACAGAATACCTAAAACTGGTGACTTATAAAGAACAGAATTTTCTCATACTCTGGAGGCTAGGAAGTCCAAAATCAAGGTGTTACGAAGTTTAATGTTTGGTGAGGTTCACTTGCTCTGCTTTCAATAGATGCCTTTCTGTATCCTCCAGAGTGAAGGAACACTGTGTCCTTATATAACACAAGATGGAGGGACAAAAATGGATGTACTGCCTTTATCAAATCCTTCTATGACAGCATTATTCCATTCATGAAAAGTAATGAACATGTCCCCAAAGGCCCCACCTCCTAGAAGTGTTACACTGGAGATTAAGTTTCAGTACATGAACTATGAGGGACATATTCAGACTATAGTAAGTAGTATTTCATTGTCTTTGTATTTTCTTTGTGACAAATAATGTTGTGATTCTTTTGTGTATATTTACCATTTGTATATCTTCTTTGGTGAGGTATCAAGGCATTTTGGTCCATTTTTTAATCAAGTTGCTTGTTTCCTTATTGCTGAGTTTGAAAAGTTCTTTGCACACTTTTGGCATACTTTGGATAATAGTCTTTAATCCATTATATATTTTTCAAATATTTTCTCCAAAAAAAGGCTTTTTAAAATTGTCTTTCCTTTCTCTCTCTCTCTCCCACCTCGCCACCTCTTTCTTTTTTTAATTAATTAATTAATTAAATTTTTTTTGTAGATGGACACAACACAATGGCTTTATTTATTTATTTTTTTATGTGGTGCTGAGGACCGAACGGAGTCCCGCCCATGCTAGGCTAGTACTCTAGCACTGAGCCACAATCCCAGTCTCCCCCCCACCTCTTTCTTTTGTCTCTCTCTCTCTCTCCCAGTCCTCCTCTCTTTCTCTACTGCTAGGGTTTGAACCCAGAGGCCCTCTAATACTGAGTTATATCCCCATACCTTTTTATTTTTTGTCTAGAGATACTCTCTCACTAAGTTGCCCAGGTTGTCCAGAAATGTGTGATTCTCCTGCTTCAGACTCCTGACTAGCTGGGATTATAGGCATGTACCACCTCATCTGGCCTTTTTATTGTCTTGACAAAGCAGAAATTTTAAATTATTCCAGCTTATCAGTTCTTTCTTTCATGTATTCTGTCTTTATGGTATATCTAAAAAGTCATCAACAATTCCTTATTTTCTAGATTTTCTCCTACAATGATAATTTTACATTATATACTATAATTTTACATTATTTTTGAGAGTTTTTTTAGTTGTATGTTTTACATTTTGAGGTAATTTTTGTGAAGATGTAAGGTCTTTGGATTTTTTTTTAATGAAGATATTCAGTATCATTTGTTGTTTCAGTATCATTTGTTGAAAAGACTACCATTTCTCCATTGCATTGTCTTGTTCCTTTGTCAAAGATTAGTTGACTATATCTTTGTGGGTCAATTCCTGGACTGTTTACTCTGTTTCATTGATCTGTTTGTTCTTTCACCAATGTTACTGTCTTGATTACTATAACTTTATAATATGTCTTGAAGTTGGGTGAGGTTGATCCTCCAGATATTTTCCTTAAAAGTTATGTTGGTTATTTTGGATCTTTTGCATCACCATATAAACTTTAGAACTGGTTTCTCAAAAATGGAGTCACATCAGTTTCTCAGTTTTTCTCTTAGTTAATGGTATTTCACCACAGTTAATATCCCAATTGCTCATTGTGCTAGTTATATAAGATGTCAACATTGGAGCAGTGGACTGCAGGATATGGATGCCCATCCAGTACACTTGCAATTTGTCTGGAAGTATAAACTGATGTTGAGATAAAAAGTAAAAGAAAAATACATAAAAATATGGAAAAATTATATATAAGAAACACTCATATATTACAACTCAGTTTGTAAGACCTTAACATTTTGTCATATTTGATTATTTTTTAATAAAAGTATATGGTTGATAAAACTTAGGCCCATGTTTTCCCTCTTTGCTGTTCCCTTTGTGTCCCACATCCCTCTCAATCATTATTCTCAACTTGATGTTTATGTTGTGCATGCTTTATTGCTCTTTCATATTAATATATTGCTTTAAAACATACAGAGGTAGGAATATACTCAATATATCTGAATTGTACACATAAAAATTGTGTAACAATCAAAAATGCAGGAAAAAAAGATCATTGTAACTGGACTTTATGTGATACTTTAGATGAACACTTTCAAAATCATCCCTCCCATGCTAAATTATTCTTTCTTTACTGCCTCTTTCCATATACCTGCTACAGACTACTCTCAGCCACAACCAATTATGGTCATATGTTTACATGGCTTGAACTCTTGAATAAGGAGTCCTTTGAGCTTAGAGATCTAGACTTTTTTGTGGTGGGGGGGGCATATTTTCAGTTAGTGAGGTTTCTATGTGCTCATTGTCTGTGGAAAAGAGGAAGGAGTTAAGGAGAGTGAAATTGAGGAAAGGAAGGCCTTTTACACTAAATACTCAGAGGCTTTTCACAAGATGAACACCAAAGGTCACTGTGGGTACAAGCCTGAGGAGAAAGACCTTTACAGGAACCTGTGGATGAGTGAGGAAGATGATGGTGGCCATGGGAGGTGAACTGGCAACACAGGAAGAGTCAGCAAGAAGGATGTGTCCAGGCTTCCTCAAAGAAGTTGATCTGTAGAGACAATTTTAATGACACAAAGGAATTTCAGAGGACACAGTGCAGTAGATTGAGAGAGGACTCGGGTCAATCAAGATCTGCTGAAAGTTTTGGTCAAATGGCTTAAGTGCAGGAAATAACTCAATGAGAATTGACTCCAAATCTCTCTCTTGGATACACCTTAAATCAAGTCTTCCTGGGAGATTCTCAGGAACATGACCACCACCAGCATCAGTCACAGTATTTACTGAGTACTTACTTTATCACATTCATTCTCCTACAAACTCTCTGAGGTCTGCGGTATAATTCACTATATCTCATGAATGAAGAAAGCCAGGCGTAGGGAGGTTCAGCAGCATTCCCAGCCCTTAGCATCCTCCTCCATGGGCCTCTTATGCCAGCCAACTTTCTAGAACCCATCAACATGTCAGAACATTTTAGAATAACATGCCAGAACCAGTCTGATTCCCCAGGGTCATCAGAACTGCTTTCTGAGAGTCTGAACACTACTGACTGAAGTGAACTTCCCAGTGGCTCACTGCCCACTGCCACTTGCTCAAGACCAGAAGTTCCACCAGTACCATCCTGCCATGTGGGAGTCCCAGGTGTCTTGCTGCCTCTGACAGTGCAGGTATGAGTTAATGATAAAAATCATAGATCAAGTGAGAGGAAAAAGAGTAGAAGGGGTACAGGGAGAGAGAGAAAACCATGCTTTGTATTTAGGAAGCATAATACTATCTAAAATGTCCTGAGAATGAATTTCAGTCTTCCAGACAACATATATACTTTCAACCTGGGCCCAGATGTTATGATGGAAGAAGAGAAAGACATGGATGGATAACAAGAACATTTGTTGTGTTTATTGGGAAACATAAAACCATGGTAACTGTACAGAAGGAACTATGAAAATGATTAGAATTCTGGGTAGACAGGGGGTCCTAACTAGAGGGATTCTTGAGGATGGACTTTATTGCCTCCAAATAAATGTCTTCTCCTTATTGACAGCAGAATGGAGCTGTTGTTGGCCCTCCGGGGGCGATTTCTCCCTGTCAGGGCAGAGACCACTCGCTTCCTGAGCCACTTGAAGCCTAAGCTCAAGTTCAGACAGCACGTGTTTTCTTCCTCTGAAGGCCCGTCCTCCTCCTTGGACGGCTCTGAGGAGACTGAGGTCTCTGCAGTGCAGATCTCCTGGCTTTCCATCTGCCAAGACAGAGAGGGTGAGGGATGGACAAGCCACGTCAGAAGCAGTGGAGTCAATATTTACTCCTTTATGGATACTGATTTATTGTTTTAACAGAAATAGCCAAGTGTAAACGCAAAGTTTCTGTACACGTGAATCATTAAGCACACACACACACACACGCACACACGCACACATGCACACTCGCGCGCACACACACGTTTGTATTATCGTTAGTCCTTCTCTTTGTTCCTCCCCTCTCTTTCTCTCCGTGCTCCTTGGCACTTTCCCTACACCTCTTCCCTGGCTCCTTTCCTTGCTGTTCTCCTTCCCCCATTGCTCATCTGCTGAGAGACTCAGGTCTACCGGCTTCACAGCAGGTAGAATGACCCTGAGCTGTCCCACCTGGCATCCCCCTCCCTGACCCACCCCTTGCTCTGCACTGAGGCTGCTTTGTGCTCACCTCAACAATTTCGTCGTCCTCAAGCTCAGGAGGCATTTCTGGGAACTGGTCCATGTCTCCGTTTTCTGGTGGGTCACACTTGGGCAAGTCCTCACAAGCTTCAGATTCTTGGTCACTGACCTGATCCATATCGGGAGAGGCACTGGTGCACGGCTGGAGATCCTCCGGAGGAGGAGAATCGAACAGCTCAGAGTCATGGTCTTGGTCATCCTTCTGACTCTCCATAAATGCCTCCAGATCTTTCATGAGCTCATCCACGTCCCAGAGGGTCTGGTTTATGCTCTCCTGTGGGCACTCGTCCATCCTCTGGGAGTCTTCCTTGGGAGTCCCATTAGCTCCCGAGTCTTCCTGGTGCCAGTCCAGATAGGCATCCAAGACCTCGAGGATGGCTTCTTTGCCAGGCTTCTCTGGGTTCTCCTGAATTGGATTTTGTCTCTCCACAGGTTTATTTACACTTTCGGTTCCCCATGCCCCTTGGACAGGAGGCAGCACGTGGCAGGAGGGACCCTCAGAAGTCAGCTCTTCACAAGGTATGATGTCCTCACAGTCAATACCGTCATCATGGGGGAAATAGCCCACAGAGAGGCTCTGGTTGGATGAGGATTCCAAAACACACTGCTCCACGTCAGGGCTGCTGCCCAACGATGAGTCTCCCATGGAGTCCAAGGGCTCAAACGCCCAATTTTCCTAAACTCTGGAAACTTCAAAAGAAAAACATTAGTCAGTGAAATTGGGAAAAGGTCATGTACTTCAGCATATAAATCTAATCCATTTCCCATTCAGAACTATCCCACTCCGGCAGAAGAGCATCCTATGCTTGCACTCTCTAGTCAAGAGCAGAAGAGGCAGTTCTTTCTCTTTAAAAACTTTTTCTGTTGTATAAAAACCCTCTGCACTGAGCACCTCCACTTGATACCTCTCCTGCTTTGTCCTCTTTCTGCAGTTGGAAGAAGTACCAATCATAAAAGATAGTTGTATAAAATTTGAAAAATACAGGAAAGTAGGAAGATGAAAGTTAAATACCCCATCCCACCATCTGGGGTGATAACAGCAGGAAAAGAGTTTTGTGGATTTCTTTAGAATCTTCTCCTTCTTTACATATACATACCTATATGTACATTTGAACTTGTATGCACTCATCCATATATATGTGCATGTCACTCAAAGAATGTGAAATTACTCAATTTTATGGCACAGCCTGCAGGAGACACATATATGGGTCTCTGTAATTCTTTTTTTGTTTGTTTATTTTTATGTGGTGCTGAGGATTGAATCCAGTGCCTCAAATATGCGAGGCAAGCACTCAACCACTGAGCCACAACCCCAGCCTTCTTCTGTAATTCTTAACCACTTTCTCATGAACCCTTTTTGGAGATCACCTATTAATGATCACTAATTTAGGTAATCAATGACCCTTAGATTATTAAGATCATTAACAATGGTCTTATTAATGATAGTAAATCCCCTTTATGCACAAATTTCTGCCTGTATTTTCATAGTCCAATAGGTTAGATTATTGGATTAAAGATTACAAATATATTAAAGTAATGATAATTGATACTAAATTACTTTCTAGAAAGAATACAACTATTTAATTGATCATCATCCCCTCATCTGATGGCATCTTTAGTCCAACATTTTCTGTGATGCTCTAGCAAGTCATTGGGAGAGAGAATACACACAAAATTGCTTTCTGTCTCTGTCTCTCTCTGTCTCTGTCTGTCTCTCACACACACATTGGAGACTGTCACGTCTGGCTCTTGTGATTTCCTGTGGAAGGAGATGCTGCCAACTCCTGAGGCATACACAAGAAAACTGAAGTCTCTCAGATCCTGAGTCCAGTAACTAAGAGGTACAACTGTCAGAAGTCTGTGTTCTGAGACTGTTGGCTACCATGGCAACAAAGGAACCAAATTAGAGCCAGAAGTGTGGAAAGAGAAAAAGGGGATAGAAAATCAAAGGACCCATCTCTTTGTCTCGGTTATTTTAAAAAATTTTTGTTATAATTAGTTATATATGACAATAGAATACATTTTGGCACATCATATATAAATTGAATATAACTTCTCATTCTTCTGACTGTACATGATGTAGAATCAGTTGTGTAATGATATATAGGATAATAATGTCTGCTTTGTTATATTATCATTCCTACCTTTAAACCTCCTCCCCTCCATTTCATTCCCCTCTGCCTAATCCATAGTACCTGTAGTCTTCCCTAGCCCTGCCCCCCACCTCCCACCTCTGCCCCATGAATTAACATCCACATATCAGAGAAAACATTTGGCCTTTGTTTCTTTGGAATTGGCTTATTTTGCTTAACATGATATTCTCCAGATCCATACATTTACTGGCACATGATATAATTTCATTCTTCTTTAAGGCTGAGTAATATCCCATTGTGTACTGAAAGGTTAATAAAATAGGTACTTGTCACTCCGTTTTTCTGTATGCTTAACAAAACACTGTTGAAATCTTGAGAACTGTTTGCTAATCTTGTTCCCAGAATGTGCTGTCCCCAACTGCCAAACTGCAGAATGCACTCCCTCACTCGGTTGCAGGCAAACCGATCACTCGCCCTGACCCGTCAATGAACTTCCCTCCCTGCCCTCTCCAAGAAAAGTATATAAGCTCTGCTTAAGCTGTTCTCAGGGCTCTTTCTGCTCTATTCAAGTGAGCTCTGAGCCCCAGCATGCTGGACCCCCAATAAACCTTTTGCTGTTGCATGAGACAGTCTCTTGGTGGTCTCTTCCTCCGACGCTCGCCCGACCTTTACAGTACAAATACCACATTTCTTCATTAGTCTGTTGAAGGGCACCTAGATTGGTTCCATAGTTTATCTATTGTGAGGCTAGCTACTATAAACATTGATGTGGCTGTGGTCACTGTAGTATGCTGATTTTAAGTCCTTTGGGTATAAACCAAGGCATGGGATGTCTGGGTCAAACAGTGGTTCCATTCCAAGTTTTCTGGGAATCTCCATACTGCTTTCCATAGTGGTTGTACCAATTTGCAGTCCCACTAGCAATGTATGTGTGTGTCTTTTCTCCCACATCCTTGCCAACATTTATTGTTACTTGTAATCTTGATAATTGCCATTCTGACTGGAGTGAGATGTGATCTTAGAATATTTTTGACTTGCATTTCTCTAATTGCTAGAAATGCTGAACATTTTATCATATATTTGTTGATTGATTATATTTCTTCTTCTGTAAAGTATCTGTTCAGTTCCTTAGCCCTTTTATTGACTGGGTTATTTGTGGGGTTTTTCATATTAAGTTTTTTGAGTTCTTTATATATTCTGGAGTTTAATGCTCTATATGAGGTACGTGTGATTAAAGATTTTCTCTGATCCTGTAGGCTCTCTATTCACATTATTGATTGTTTCCTATGCTGAGAAGAAGGTTTTAAGTTTGAATCCATCCCATGTATTGATTCTTGGTTTTCCTTCTTGCACTTTAGGAGTCTTGTTAGGAAGTACTTCCCTAAGCTGACATGATGAACATTGGGCCTACTTTTTCTTCTATTAGGTGCAGGGTCTGTTTACTAGTGCCTTTCTTTGATTCACTTTGAGTTGAGTTTTATGTATGATGAGAGATAGGGGTTTAATTTCATTTTGCTACATATGAATTCCCAGTTTTCCAAGCAATATTTGTTGAAGAGGTTATCTTTGTGTCACTGTGACCAAAATATGCAACAAGAAGTTCATAGAGATGAAAAAGTTTGTTTGGGACTCATGTTTTCAGAGATCATAGATGACTGTCTTACTAGCTTGGGGTCCAAGGTATGGGAGTACATCATGGAGGAAGGGCCCAGAGGAGGAAATGTATCAACAGATGGTGTTCAGGACGCAGAGTTAGGAAGGGGCCACAGGAAAACAACGCTTCCAGGGCCAACGCCCAGTGACCCAACTCCTCTAAACATGTCCCACCTTCCTACAACTACTACCCAGTGAGTTCATTCAAAATAGGATGGACTTATTAGATGGCAGCCTTCACAATCTACTGCTTTGACCTCTGAATATTCTTGCATTAACAGGAGCTTCGGAGGGACACCTCACATCCAAACCATAACATTCTGTCTTTCCTAAATACCTCATAGCCTTCTCACAGAGCAAGATGCATCCAGTTTATCTCCAAGAGTCTCATAGTCTCCACAGCTCTGGCACTGGCCAAGAGTCCAGTCCACATCTCAAGTCTCCTCCGAGACTCAAGACCAACTCTTGGCTGTGATTTCCTGTAAAAATCAAATCCCAGGTTCATATATTCAAAATACAGTGGCACATAATAATCATTCCAATTTCAAAATGAAGGACAAGGGCATAGAAGAAGGACTGGGGCCAAAATAAGACCAAGACTCAGCTGGGCAAAGAGGCCCCTGAGTCCACTTACAGTAACCAGGACACGTGACTGTGAGGGATTACTTCCTCAGGACTCGGTTGCAGTGCACACCAGCTCTCTTTTAGTCTGGTGGTCTCTGCAGCCCCCAGCTTTGCTCAGCTGACCGTCCATGTTACTAGCATCTCTTATTCCCTGGGTCTCAGTTCAAGCTTTGGTCTCTCAGGGGCAACCCACAAGGACTTGGATCCTGCAACACTTTTCCTGGCTTCCAGGTGTTCCTTTGAAATCTTGGTGGAAGCCTTCATGACCCCTTATTTATTTGTCCAAAAAGAGCCATGGATTTAGGCACACCTGAAAACACACACATACACACACACACACACACACACACACACACACACACACACAAACACACACCCGCTTACCTAAAAGTAGAATAAAGCCAAAAAATATCTGTGTGAACTAAAAGAACCCCAGTGCTTTGGGATCTGTCAGTTTGATCTTTCCCAAATATTTGTCTCTATTTCCATTCAAGAAGATACTACTTCAAGTTTGCCTTGACTTTCTTACATTTTTCACTACTGAACTGGACTTAAAATTTCTAACTTCTGTTCAATAAGATTGTTGTAGGTGACTGTGTTTCAGAGTTTTGATGGCATGATGCGAGAAATAGGTAGAGCTGGGGTTGGGGAGAAATACCTAGTATCCAGAGAGGCAGCCTGGAAGTGCCTGTAGGCTGCCCCACCTGCCAGGAGGGATCTTGGTCTCCCTGAGTATATGCAGGTCTTGTGCTCATTTCCCATGCCCCTTTCCCGGTGTTAGTCTCTTTTAACCTCAGAGAAACCTATCAGCTATGTTTCATTGTTTGCCTCATTCTACAGAAGAACGTATAACATGTATAATTAGATAACCAGCTCACATTCTCACATCATAACCCCAGGCGCCTGGATTCAGAGCAATCTGGCTTCAGAGCCCCAACCCCTGACCTCCACAGGCCTTATCTTTGGGGAACTGAGCACCCACCCTGGAGACTGCCAGGGGAGCTCACTGAGTCCACAATCAGATCCATCTGCTGGTTCCTTGGAAGAAAGTCCCCTGGGGGTTACTTCATGCTCCATGGGAGAAGCAAGAGGAGTTGGTGATCCATGGGACTGGTCCTAAGCAGTGTGGCCTACATTTGGAGTAAGGGAAAAGGAAGATTTAAAATAAGTATTAAGCATCCTTTTTGGCATAATGAGATCTAAAAATCTTCTGTTTTGGCTTTTCGTGAGATTTCTGAACCTGTCTTCTAGGAAATTGGGGCCGTATCTTTCCTTCTGCACAGCTGGAAGGAAGCTGTGTGTTCTGTGGTCACCCATGAGATGGAGCACTTTGACCACAATCAAACACTGGAGGACGAAAGAATGATTTTCTAACCTAGACCCTTGACAAGTAGAGTGATTCTGAAGACAAGGGAGCTTCAAAAGGAGACAGCCTAGGAAAAGGAAAGAGGATGGGGATAGGAAAGACAGTAGAATGAATCAGAGATAACTTTCCTATGTTCATATATGAATACAAGACCAGTGTAACTCCATGTCATGTTCAACCACAAGAATGGGATCCTAATTAGACTAAGTTATGTTCCATGTCTGTATGATATGTCAAAATACATCCTACTGTCATGTAGATCTAAGAAGAACAAATTAAAACACAAGCACAGTCCTTTTTAATAACTAATTAGTGTTGGGGCAACTGGATATTCACATTCACAAGGACAAAGTTGAACTGCTTCACACACACAAGATTTAACTCTATGGTCCTCAGACCCAAAGGTAAGAGCCCAAACCTTAAAACTCAGAAGAAGACAGAGGAGTAAATCTTTGTAGTTTTAGGTTAAGCAAAACCTTTTTAGATACAGTGTCAAAAGTACAAGCAATAAAAGTAGATAAATCAGAGTTCATCAAAATTAAAACTTTGGGGCAAAACCCACTATCAATAATCTGAAAACTCAATAATAAAAAGACAACCCAATTTAAAATGGGCTAAGGACTAGAATAGAGTTCTGCAAAGAAGACACACAGATGGCCATCAAGTCTATGAAAAGATGCTCTACATCATTAGCCATCAAAAGCAAATCAGGAACATAATGAGATTCCACCTTATAATCACTAGGATTGCCTCATCAAATAGATAAACAATAGCAAGTATTGCTGAGGGTATGGGAAAACCAAGTCCTTGTGCACTGCCTGTGGGGACAGAAAATGGTGCAATCACATGGAAAGACAGATTGGCAGTTTCTCAAACTGCATGACACAAAAACACCACTCCTAGGCATGCACTCTAGAGAACTGAAGACTTATGTTTGCATAAAAACCTGGACATTAATGTTCATTTAAGTAATACTCATAATAAGCCCCAGAGTAGAAAAAACCCAAATGTCCATCAGTAGATGAAGGGATAAACAATATATGGCAGATCTACCACATGGAATGTTACTCAGTCATGAAAAGGAATGAAGTACTGATTCATGACTAAACATATATGAACCTTGAAATCATGATCTCAGTGAAAGAAGTCAGTCACAAAAGATCAAATATCATATGTTTCCTATAATAGGAAATACTCAGAATATGCAAATATAGAGAAAAAGAAAGTAGATGAGTATTTGCTGAAAAATACAGAGTCATTTCTAATGGGTCCAAAGTTTCTTTCTGGGGCAATGAAAATGTTCTAGAAATACACAGTGGTGATGTTTTCACCATTCTGTGAATACATAAAATCATATAACTGTACAGTATAGACCATGGCATGTGAAATATATCTCAAAAATGCATCTTAAAAGGGATAAATAAAGCACAGCTCTTGGCAGAGAAAGAGGGAAGGGGTGGGGAGAGAGAGAGAGAGAGAATCTCAGAGAAAAATGGAACTGTTATTTATTTTTACCATTTCTCTGAATGTATGTGTGTGTTGCTCTCTGACCATACAAAGGCACATGCACACACACACACACACACACACACACACACACACACACACACATTTTTTCCCCATTTGAAATATGCAACTCAGGTAGTGAACGTCCTGACCCTAATACTCTCTTCTGCCTCAGAAATATAGATGATTACTTTCTGTAGTTTAATATGTATATTAATTTATTCATATTTTTGTTCCAAAGCGTCTTAGAAGTTGCAATGATGCTCATCCCCCTTGCATGACATGCTGAAGAGTGCAGTCACTGCTAAATGCTAACTGAGTTTTCACTGCTGTTAACAGATGAGGGGATTAGGGGTCCTCCTTCACAATACTTCTAGTGTTCCTTTCTTTCTTAGGGCCTTAATCAGACTTACTGCTCTCTTTTAGATTGCAGTTTCATTATCTAAAATGGCATAAACTGTCCTCTCTTGAAGAAACATCATAACAAATCTTCTCCAATTATTAAAAATGATAATGTGCTGTGGATCTATGCTTTAGATCTAAATAAAGATCAGTAATAACAGTGACTTTCAGAGTTGGAACTTCCTGATATCCATTTGACTTCATGAGACTTGGAACCATAATACAAAAAGGAAGTTTCTAATTTCCAAATTAAGCTAATATGATGGTTAATATTATATGTCAGCTTAATGGGCCATTGGGTTTCTGGATATTTGTTTAAGTGTCATTCTGGGTGTGTTTGTGAGGATGTTTCTGGATGAGGTTAATATTTGTACTAGTAAGCCAGGCAGTGTGGCACATGTCTATAATCTCAGAGGCTTGGGAGGCTGAGGGAGGAGGATTGCAAGTTCAAAGCCAGCCTCAGCAACTAATCCAGGCAGTAGGCAACTCAGTGAGACTATCTTAAAATGAAACATAACAAAGGACCGGGATGTTGCTCAGTGCTTAAGCACCTCTGGGTTCAATCCCCAGTAAAGCGGATTGACTTCCCCAGTATGGGTGGGCCTCATCCCAAACCACTGGAAGTCTGAATATAACAGAAGACTTCTCTGCCCAACTGTCCTGAAGCTTGTACATAATTCTTCCCCGGCCTCTGGACTTGGACTGAAACTTCTCCCATCAGCTTTCTGTTTCTCATGTCTTCAGACTCAGACTAAAATATTATCATCGGCCCTTCTTCGTCTCCAGCTGGCAGATGGCAGGTCCTAGGACTTCTCTGCCTCCATAACACCATTAGCAAACTCCTTATAAAAGTTTCTCTCTTTATGAATACAATCTTCTATTTTATTTATTTATTCATTTTGGTACTGGGGATTGAACCCAGGGGTGCTTAACCAGTAAGCTACATCTGCAGCACCCCCCCCTTTATAATATTTATTTTATACTTGTAGTTGGACACAATACCTTTGTTTTATTTATTTATTTTTTTGTGGTGCTAGGATGGAACGCAGGCCCTCACACGTACAAGGCAAGCGCTCTACTGCTGAACCACAACCCCAGCCTTCTGCAGCCCTTTTTAAAAAATATATTTTATTTAGAGACAAGGTTTTGCTGAGTTGCATAGGACTTCACTAAGTTACTGAGGCTGGCTTTGAACTTGCAATCCTCCTGGCTTACCCTCCCAAGCCACTGCAATTACAGGCATGCACTACTATAATGCCCAGCCTGTAATCTCCTATTTAAGTTGCTTTTCTAAAAATTCCAAGTTACCTACTCTACCCTTCCTTCCTTCCTTTTTTCTTTCCTTCTTTCTTCCTTCCTTTGCAGTGCCAGGCATCAAACCCAGAACCTTGTACACACTAAGCAAGTAATCTACCACTGAGCTATACCCCTATCCCTTATTTTATTTGAGACATGGTCCTGCCAAAATACCCAGATGGACCTTAAACTTGTGAAACTCCTGCTTCAGTCACCAGAGTAGATAGGGTTACAAGATGTACCACGGCACCTGTCTTCCATTTGTGATACAGTTAAAAGTATAAAAAGAGGCATCCTGAACCTGTCATATAATGCACAGAAGGCCCCACAAAGCTTCTGGGGATTCTTGCCAATGTGCATCATCTTTTTTTATTTGTTCTAGCTAATTATACTTAGAATGCATTGTGACAAAGCATACATAAATGGAATATAAATTCTCATTCTTCTGGTTGTACATGATGTACACTGATTGTGTAGTTATTTATGTACATAGGATAATAATGTCTGATTCATTTTACTATCTTTCCTACCTCCATACCTCTTCCCCTTCCTTCACTCTCCTCTGTCTAATATAAAGTCCCTCTATTTTTTCTTTATATCCCCACTTATTGTAAATTAGCATCCACATATTAGCAAAAACATTTGGCCTTTGTTTATTTGGGATTGGCTTATTTTGCTTAGCATGACATTCTTTAACTCCATCTATTTACCAGAAAATGCCATAATTTCATTCTTCTTTAAGGCTGAATAATATTCCATTGTGTATATATACCACATTTTCTTTATCCATTCATCTATTGATGGGCACCTAGGTTGGTTTCATAGTTTAGCTATTGTGAGTTGAGCTGTTATAAACATTGATGTAACTCCATCACAGTAGTATGCTGATTTTAAGTCATTTGGGTACATACTGAGGAGAGGAATAAGTGGGTCAAATGGTGGTTTTATTCCAAATTTTCTGGGGACTCTCCATACTACTTTCCAGAGTGGTTGCACCAATTTGTAGTCCCACAGGCAATCTATGAAAGTACCTTTCTCTCCACATCCTTGACAGCATTTATTGTTACTTCTATTCTTGGTAATTGCCATTCTGATTGAAGTGAGATCCAGTGTCAATGCAGTTTTAATTTGTATTTCTCTAATGGTGAGAGATATTGAACTTTTTTCACGTATCTGTTGTCCATTCATAATTATTATTCTGTGAAGTGCCTGTTAAGTTCCTTTGCCCATTTATTGATTAGGTTATTTGTTTTTTGGTGTTGAGTTTTTTGATTTCTTTTTATATCTTGGAGGTTAATGCTGTATCTGAGGTGCAAGTGGCAAAGATTTTCTCCCATTCTATGCGCTCTCTCTTCACATGATAGCTTCCTTTGCTGTGAAGAAGCTTTTTAGTTTGATATCATCCCATTTATTGATTCTTTATTTTACTTCTTGCACTTTCGGAGTCTTGTTGAGAATTTCAGTTCTTAAGCATACATGATGGAGAGTTAGACCTACTTTTGCTTCTCGTAGGCTCAGGGTTTCTGGTCTAATATCTAGGTCCTTGATTCACTTTGAGTTGAGTTTTGTGCAGGATGATAGATAGGGGTTTAATTTCATTTTGTTACATATGAATTTTCAGTTTTCCCAGCACCATTTGTTGAAGAGGTTTATCATTTCTCCAAGGTATGTTTATGGTACCTTTGTCTAGTATGAGATTACTGTATTTATGTGGGTTTATCTCTGGGTCTTCTATTCTGTACCATTGGTCACATGGTGCCAATACCATGTCATTTTTGTTACTATAGCTCTATGGTATAATTTAAAGTCTGGCATTGGGAAGCCTCTTGCTTCACTTTACCCCCTAAGGATTTATTTGGCTATTCTGGGCCTCTTATTTTTCCAAATGAATTTCATGGCTGATTTTTCTATTTCTATAAAGAACATCATTGAAATCTTAATAGGAATTGCATTAAATCTGAATAGTGCTTTTGGTAGAAAGCCATTTTGACAATATTAATTCTACTTATCCAAGAGCATGGGAGATCTTTCCATCTTCTAAGATCTCCTTCAATTTCTTTCTGTAGTTTTCATTGTAGAGGTGTCTCACCTCTATTGTTAGAATGAATCCCAAGTGTTTTATCGTGGGGCGGAAAACTAAGATGGCACCTAGCTAAATGCCAGTAGGAGGACACTGAAGTTGTTTTGAAACCTCCCTGATTGGCTTAGTTCTCTTCTGTGCTCTTTAATTCCTCCTGCTGATTTAACTTTCACGTTGATTGGTTCCTGCTTTTCCATGTTTTAAAATGATTGACTTTTACTCCTTATATAAGTTGTGTGTGCTTCCTCAATAAATGAGATCCTGCTTTGACTGGTCTCCCGGGTGTGTCTGATTGTCCTCTGGTGAGGAGGGCTGGGTGGGTGGCCTGCTGACCCTCACAATTCTTGATCCATCTGGGTTGGGGCGTGCTCTCCTAAGCCTCTCTGAGGGACAGAGTGGATAGAAGAAGCTAAAACCCCCAACATTTTATTTTATTTTTTGAGGCTATTATGAATGGGATAGTTTTCTTAATTTTTCTTTCAGCTGATTCATCATTGTTTGTATTGGAACACAATTGACTTATGGGTGTTAAATTTATATCTTGCTACTTTGCTGAATTTATTTATGAGTTCTAGAAGTTTTGTGGTGGAGTTTTCTGGGTCTTCTAAATATAGAATGATGTTATTGACAAATAGGGATAGTTTGAGTTCTTCTTTTCCTATTTATGTCCCTTTAATTTCTTTCTTCTGTCTGATGGTTTGGCTAGAGTTTCAAGGGCTATGTGGAATAGAAGTGGAGAAGGAAGGCATCCCTGTCTTATTCCAATTTTTAGAGAGACTGCCTTCAAATTATCTTCATTTAGAATGATGTTGGGCTTGGGTTTAACATAGATAGCTTTTACAATGTTGAGGTAAGTTCACACTATCCCTGTTTTTTTTCCCTAGTTTTTTGAGCATGAATGGATGCTGTATTTTGTCAAATGCTTTTTCTGCATCTATTGAGATAGTCATGTGATTATTGTCTTTCAGTCTATCAATGTGATGAATTATGTTTATTGGTTCCTGTATGTTGAACCAACCTTGCATCGCTGGAATGAACCCCACTTGATTATGGTGCACTATTTTTTAAATATGTGTTTGTATATAGTTTGCCAGTATTTTATTAAGAATTTTTGCATTTATATTCATCAGGGATATTAGTCTGAAGTTTTCTTTCCTTGATGCATCTTTGTCGGGTTTTGGTATCTAGGTGATACTAGCATTGTTGGTAGGATTTTGATGACATCTTCAATTTCATTGCTTTAAATTAACCTGTTAAAATTCTCTGGGTCCAATGTTTCTAGAAATTTGTTTTTGTCTTCAAGATTTTCTATTTTATTGGAGTATAATTTTTCAAAATAGTTTCTAATTATCTTCTGTATTTTGGTAGTGTCCATTGAGATATTTACTTTTTCATCACAAATTTAGTAAGTTGAATTTCTCCCTCTTTCTCTTCATTAGCTTAGCAAGTGAAGAAAAGTTTATTATTTTCATTTATTTTTTTAAAGAGCCAATGTTTTGTTTCATCAGTTTTTAAATTTTTTTTGTTTAAATTATATTGATCTTTGGCTCTGATTTTAATTATTTCTTATCTTCTACTGATTTTGGTGTTGATTTTGTCTTTTTTGTCCAGAGTTTTGAGATGTAATATTGGGTTATTTATTGGAAAGTTTTATTCTTTTAATGAACTTTCCTTTAGAACTGCTTTGATAGTATCCCAGAGATTTTCATATGTTGTATTGCTATTCTCATTTAAGTATTTTTAAAATTTCATCCCTGATTTCTTTTGCTATCCATTCATCATTCAATAGCATGTAATTTAGTCTCCAGGTATTAAAGTAGCTTATATTTTTATTTTATCATTGATTTTTTATTTCATTCCATTATGAATGAATGCAGGGTATTATATCTATTTTTTTGTATTTGCTAAGAGTTCTTTGTGGTATAAGATATGAGCTATTTTAGAAAAGGGTCCATGTGCTCCTGAGAAGAAAGTGTATTCAGTCATTGATAGATGGAATATTTCTTATAAGTCTGTTAAGTCCAAATTATTGATCACATTACTTATTTCTATAGTTTCTTTGTTTTTGTTTGGAGGATCAATCCAGGAGTGAGAGAGGTATATTAAAGTCACCCACTATTATTGTGTTGTGGTCTATTTGAGTCATGAAATTGAGAAGGGTTTGTTGATGTCTGCAGATGCTCCATTGTTTGGAGCATAAATATTTATGATTGTTGTGTCTTTTTGTTGTATAATTTCCTTAAGCAGTATGAAATACCTTCTTTGTCCCTTCTGATTAAATCTGGCTTCAATTCCACTTTTTCTGATGTTAGAATAGAAACCCTGGCTTGTGAATTATATGTGAATCCATGTGAATTATATGTTTTCTCCTATCCTTTCATCTTTAAGCTCTGGATGTCTTGGCTCCAAGAGGTGAGTCTCTTGGAGCATATTGTTGGGTCTTGTTTTTTTTTAATCCAATGCCAGTCTGTGTCTTTTGGTTGATGAGTTTAGGCCATTAATATTCAAGGTTATTGTTGAGATATAATTTGTATTCCCTGTCATGTTTGGTTTATTTCTGATTTTTAATTTGAATTTCTTTCTTCTTTGATTATTCCTTTAGTGTAGTTCCTTGCTTTGCTGATTTTCATTTTCTTTTTTTCATTTCATCTTCAGAGACTATTTTGTTGAGAATGTTCTGTAGCACAGGCTTTCTAGTAGTAAACTCTCTTAACTTTTGTTTGTCATGGAAAGTTTTTATTTCATCTTCAAACCAAAGCTTAATTTTGCTGGGTATAGTATTTTGGGCTGGCATCCATTTTTTTTTCAGAGCTTGGTATATATTATTTCAAGACCTCCTAGATTTGAGGGTCTGGTTGAGACATCATCTGAGATTCAGATTATTTTTCCTCTAAATGTAACCTGTTGTTTTTCTGGTGGATTTTAAAATTCTCTATATATTCTATATATTGGTCATTTTCATAATAATGTGCCTAGGTGTGGATCTGTTGTAATTTTGTATATTGGGGTCCTCTTGTATTTGACTTTCCTTTTCAAATGGTTTGGGAAATTTTCTAATATTAATTCTTTGAAAAGATGTGCATTCCTTTGGTATGTATGTCTGCACTTTCATCTCTCCTGATAAATCTTAAATTTGGTCTTTTTAGGTTATTTAGTATTTCTTGGAAATTCTGTTCATAGTTTCTTAGCACCTTCTCTGCATGGTCAACTTTATTTTTAAGATTATAGTTTTTGTCTTCGTTGCCTGAAACTCTGTCTTCTAAGTGGTCTAGTCTATTGGTGATGCTTTCCATTGAATTTTAAATTTGGTTTATTGATTCCTTCACTTCAAGGATTTCTGCTTCTTCTTCTTTTCAGAATCTCTCTTTATTGCAATGATCTTTTACCTCTTGGATTTTCTCTGTTTTCACTCCTTACATTGTCATTTACCTCCCAGATAAGTTTAACTATGTACATTCTAAACTCCTTTTCTGACATTTTTTCTCTTGTGGTGTCATTGGATTCTATTGTTGGTGAATCTTTGTTTGTTTGGGGTGATTTGTTCCCTTGTTTTTTTATGCTGTTTGTGTGTCTAGCTATCTAGTAGTGTGGATATGATGCAGTACAGTTTGTAGACTTATAGTGTCCCTGAAGGTTTCCAGTACCTTGCCTTTAAGGGGGAGACAAATAATAACAGCAACCAATGCAAAAAATATATATATAACCTTAAGCCAAATAGCCCACTACAACATCTACAGTTTTGTCTCAATAACATAAATAATGTGTTTCATTATTGTCTACAATAAAAACCATAAGTTTGCAAAACAGTTTACAATTTCAGAAATTGGACAAAAAAAAAAGAACAGGAGTGTTGTAGGATGTGATGTTTATGAGGAAGGAGGAGAGAAGATGGAAGTAAAAAATTATAGCAACAGTGAAAGATGTTGTTTATTAATCATTAATCAAGATTGTTAGCAGGAGAAAAGAGAGAAAGAGAATCAAGGGAAACAGAGATTTGAGAGAAAAAATATATATGTAATACAATTTTTTAAAAAAATATAAAATTAGAAAAAGGTATAAATAAAAGCATGCAAAACAAAACTGAAATATTGTATTCAGGCATCCCAGTCCTCAAAAAACTGATGCATGAACAATAATTGCTTTCAAAAATAGTAGAAATGGGAGAAAAAAAGAAAAAGAAAAGAGAAAAAAAAGACTTTGATGAAAAACTGAATATTTGTTTCCATTGAAGTTCAAAAGTTTCTCAGCTTTCTTTCTCATCAATTAGGTGGGGTTGTCATCTGTTCTGTGAAGGGAAGATCAAGGCTAGGTACTTGGGCCTGTGGGCTGGTGCTGGGACCTGTGGTTGGCTAAGAAGCTGTGTACTGGAAGATCTAGGTTTCCAGTTTCCTTAGGCTTTGCCATGCTATAGTCCCAAGATTGTTCCTGTTTTGTGGACCTGTAAATTCTATATTTGATAAGTAAAAAACAATTACTTGTTAAAGTTTCTTTTAATTTGAGCATATAATATTCTTAGTTTGATATCTGGCCATATATTTTTCTGATAGGATTTTAAGTACAGCTTGATGGTTATTATTCAACCAGTCATCAATCTAGCCTCAAACATGTTTCTGGGTCGCAGGGAGAGAAAACTGTCTTTAACTAAAAGCCAAAATATAATTTAAAAAAGGTTTCCTTAAAATCTTCAATATATTGGTTCCCCAAAGTCTTTGATATTACACTTATAGAGTAAGTTATAAAGCTAAGGGAGAGACCTGCCACTTCTGCTACGCACAATGTGGTTTGTGTACTTTGAAGGTTGGTTGTGGCTTTCTCTAAAGAACTGGCATATGTGGCAAAGCCATAGGAGGGACTATGTTAAATATAGGGAACAGCATGTGATGGTGTTAAGTTTCCACCAGTGTTTGATAGAGCTGCAGTAGTCATCAGTAAAGAATTTCTTTGCTTTGTTTCACGAAGGAGTAAAAGAGGGTTTTTTTTTTTGGCAGGGGGGGGTGGCTCTTTATTTGTTTTGTTTCATTTGTAGTTCACTAGAACAAATATGGTTAGAGTTTAGGACCAGTGAGATATCTAAGGAATAATTATTGGATAATTTGCAAGGAATTAAATCATGTATATATCATTAGCAGGGAACAACTAGGGAATCGATTTGAGACTTAATAAAAACATAATAAAATGATGATGACAAGTGGAATTTAGGCTACCCTGAATTTATATCTATTCAATATCTTGACATGATCCCTTTCTACCTTTGTTACTTCTAGTCAGATGTAGAAGTGTTTTTCTTAGCCTAAAGTGCTAATCTTTGAGTGAAAGAGGCAAATAAGAAACCTTTGCTAAAATCATATCTGAGAGGATAAACTATAACTCATGTTGGCTTATACCTTGTGTCAAAAAAAGGTAAAGCAAGCCAATATTTATTATCCACAGTCATTTTTTATTATTATATATTAAAGAAGGACTTATCCTAATTTAAGGAAATTGAGGAGCGACTCATTCCACTCTCACATGTAAAAAAAAATGTAGTCCTATTAAAAGACCACCAATCTTGACCATTTCTTCCAAATTAAAATACACATTGGAAAATTTAATAGCATCAAAGAGAAAAAGTTCCATAATTATAGAAGCCAAAAGAAAGAATTTCCATATTTTGAAGAAACAAGAAAATGAGATGTTAGATAATTGACCATATAATGCTTTCTTGCCATAATGTCTCCTGAGGAACATATTTGATAGATGATTTCCCTTAAGTAGTGATCAAGTTATTTCACAAGGAATCCCTACTGATTATCTTAATATCACATTGTTTTAGTTCTAACATTTAACATTTCCTGAAAAATTCTGAAACAGTACTAAAGAAAAGACATTTAAAATTTCTGTTACTCAAGGGAAGAAATGAGCATTAAGTTTCTTTAAAAATGGTGATAGAGATAGAATTCCCTGAGCTTTCTTGCTTATTTGAAAATCCATCATTCTGAGTACCTTGTCTAATTTTGAAACAGAAACATTAATTCTGTAGCAGCCTTGAATTGTCCCTGAAGCTGATGAGGTTTTTACAGTGCTTTAGAAGAATGTACAGTCATGATGAATTTTTCTCAGATAACTTGTGTTTTCCAGAAACATTAGGAATCAATGTAAGGTAGGTACCTGTTCATCTTGGAAGAAATTTTATTTTAAAATTTATTCATTGGCACAACAAATGTGGAATGTGACAGACCATTCCTTGTGTAATTTTTGTCATATACTGCTGTGACCTACACAGATGAACCCTAGAAATTTGTGAGGTACAACTAGGGATTAAGAAATATACATAAACAAAGAGAAAGCTGGGACCAGGTGGAACACTGACCTCTGTTGGAGGAACAGTGACCCAGAGATAGCACAGCATATTTATTATATAGATTTTAACATCAAAAGACTATTTGTGGGAAGGTTTCCCCAAAGCAGGCAGGCTTGAAGGTTATAACACTTACAAGATATTATAGTTATGTTGCTATGCTCAGAATTCTCTATCCCCAGCAGCTGGTGTCTGAGCTCAAGATCAACACTGAAATGAGTAGTGATCAAGTTATTTCACGAGGAATATTTCCATGAAATGCAAGAATAAATGCCTTTTCATGAAACACTCTGCATCTTTTAATGGAACTTCCTCAGGCAAGGCACTGGCATAGCTCTGGGAAATATCATCCTGCACTTTTAAACAGAATATTACCAGGGCAAAGTGTAGCCATAGCACTGAGACAAAGACCATGGTCCACACCACTGCTCTCCACAATAGATATTACTTTAGGATCTAAATTTCAACATTTTAAGTTATTCTAATTTTAAAGCATAGGCTTGATTGGAAGGGAATCTGTATTAATTTTAGTTATATTAGATTTCTGTCATGTGAAGGTATCAAAGTGGTTTGGGGAATAGAAGTAGTTGTGGTAATACTAGATTCACAAATTCAAACATTTATTTAACTAATTTTTTGAATGACAATTATATATGGATTCTAGAGATTTGTGCTGGTAGTATTAATAACTTCACGTTTTCCACAATTGTTTAGAGTAACAAGCTTCATAAATTTTCTGCTCCTATGTTTTTGTTTTCCACCTATACAGTGGAATTCTTTTCAGCCATAAAAAGGAATGAGCTATCAACCACCAAAACCAAAATCAAAACAAGAAGAAAAACAAAGGTGAATTTTAGATGCAGATCACCAAGACAAAGAAACTAGTCTGAAAAGGTTATATACTGTATAGTTCACGTATATGACATTCTGGAAAAAGCAAGCCTATATTTATGGTAACCAGGTCAGCGGTTGCTTAACATTTTTAGAGATGGCAAGTTTGAATTGGTGACAATTAGATGCGTTTACGTTGGTAATGATCATGTATAGTACTAGAATGGTGATACATTATATTATGTATTTGTTAAAATAGTACTTTATAGCACAAATGGTGAATATTATTATAGTGAGTTTTTTTAAAAAATCATTTATTAAGTGGTTGTGGAAAAGAGGGTCCTAGTATGGAGGTCTGGAAAAGAATAAAGTATATCTCAGGAACTGGGAAAAGTGGAAGTACTGACCTAACTTTGGAATGAGTGGAGTTGAAGACAAAAGGTGAAGCAACTGTACATAAGCTCTATACTCTGGCTGGCAAAGCTGTTTCTCATAGTGAACATAGTGAACAATTCTGAAATCACTATAAATGTATAGTGGAATTAAGTAAATGAATAGTGAATGTTGGGAACCAAATTAGAGAGAGAGGTGAAGACAGCAAGGAGGCAAAGGCTGAAATGATCCATTCAAAGATTAGAGCTAGAGACCCCCATATGAACTCATATTTCACTAATACACATACCAACGGATATACAATGGAATATTTACAAATATGTGTATGTAAACAAGTTAGTACACACACACACACACACACACACACACGCACACACATTTTCCTCACTCAGTCAGCTAGAGAGGACCTAGAAACACTGACAACCCGGCAGCAATCAGCATACCCAGCATTCAAATCTTGGTTCCTCATACCATTCTCTAGTAAGCCCAGGCTCCTTGAAGAAATAGCTGATTACAGAGCTGGGGTAGGGGATATATAAGATGCTCTGAAGCATCTTATAGTGCCAGAAGGTAAGTGCTGAAAGGAATTAAACAACAATAATGGGGCATATCAAAGGGGCAGTTGGCCAATTGAGAGAGCTCCCCACAACCAAACTGGAATAATGTGAATAACTAAATAACTTATTATTGGATTACAGCCCAAAGTATAAAAGAAATTTCAGTGAGATCATACCAATATAAAAAAAATACTTTAGTGAGTAAATGTGGGAGAATATAAAACTTTCTGTGTAAGAACATTGCAAATAATTTATGCAGACATTCCACTGTCAAGGAGTTATACTCTTTGAGTTTAGGGTGTGCTCAGTGACTTTCTTTCAAAGAATACAGTATAAAGAAGGAGGCAAAAAAGAGTAACTATACAATGGGGAAACCTACCTGAAAAGTACTATCTCAGCCAAGTGATCAAGACGAATACCAGCAGTGGTAACTGAAGTTGATAAACACATACCTGTGTTATGTGAGGAGAATGGCACTTTACCTGTGTGGTTTTCCCTCCAAAATGCAGAACCCTTTGCCCAGTCATCAGAAAAACATAAGGCAAACTCCATTTGGAGGACGTTCTACAAAATACTTGATCAGTACTCCTCAAAACTGTTAAGATTATTTTTAAAAAGGCGGGGTCTTAAAAACTGTCACTATTTAGAGGAGCCTAAGGAAACATGATGATTAAATGTATAGTATCTTGTATAGTATAGAACCAAGAAGGACTTTAGGTAAAAATCAAGGAAGGTGGGATAAAGCATGGACTCTGGTTAACAATGTATCAATATTGGTTATGAGTTGTAACAAATGTATCATACAAATGTAAGATGTTAACAAAAGGGGAATCTGGTGGAGAAATGCATGAAACTACTGTTTCTGAAGCGGCTCTATAAGTCTAAATCTCTTCTAAACAAAGTTTTGTTGTTGTTTTGTTTGTTTTGTTTTTTAATATTTTATTTTTTAGTTATAGATGGACACAATACCTTTATTTTATTTATTTTCTTGTGGTGCTGAGGATCGAACCCAGGGCCTTGCACATGCTAGGCAAGTGCTCTGCTGCTGAGCCACAATCCCAGCCCCTTTTTTGTTGTTTTTTTAAGATATAGAATTTGCTTTCATATAAAAAAAAACACATTCATGGATAATGTGGGCAGATGAGATCCTCCAGCTTTCATTTTGTGATTCTAGAGCTGGTGCGGGGAATATATAAGATGATCCTGTGGCATCTTATAGTTCCAGAAGGTAAGGCAGTACTTGAAAAAATTAAAACTACAACAATGGAGTATGTCAAAGACACAGTGGGACCAAGTGAGAAAGCTGGCAGTGGCCATTACCTATCCATGAGTAGCTCATGTGACAGTGCCCACAGAGGCAGAGAAGGTGGCACCATGGTTCTGTGCTCTGGGTTTAGAGCCCTGCCCTCAGCAGTTGGGGTAGACTTTGTTATTAATAACTCTTGACAGACACAAACAGGAAACAGCTGTGACCATAGACGTGCACACAACAGCACGTCAGGTCTCCTTAGCTTCCTCTGCAGCCATATCACAGAGCACTCTTCCCCTGATCTCTCTACTCTAGCCATACTGGATTTTTCTTAGTTCCTCAAGTCTGAGTCTTTGCCTCTGTTTCTCTTGTATTCTTTCTTCCTCCTGCTTTCCTTCCTCTCTTCTTCCCCCTCTATTCCCACTCCCTCTTCCTCCTCTTTCTCTCCTTCATTTCTTCCTGTGTCTGCCTGCCTTTCTGCCTATTACTCATATATGTGAATAATACAGGAAAGATGAGAGTGGACTAGGGCAAGATAGGGAGGGATGAGCAGGAGCAGACCTATTGCCTCTCTGATATAGGATTGCTAAATGTACTAAATGAAAATATAGAGTACTTGGTTAGATTTGCATTTCAGATAAACAATGAATAATTTCTTGCTATAAGCATATCCCAAATAATTCATGCTCTAGTTTACATGGAAACTGTACTGGGATTGTTTTCTCTAGTACTCTCTCTCTCTAAATCTGATATTTCCTTTCCTAAGGACACATGGCAGATTCAGAATAAAACTCTCTGAACACAAATTTGAACACCTAACATTAACCCTTCTGCTATTAATTTGATCTACGCAGGTATATTATATTGTTCTGAAATAATGGTATGGATAAAATAATCTTCTAAGTACTCCCAAGTTCCCACAGATTATATTGGTTACTTTCCTCCAAAGACAACATTGTGCTTTAAGTAATAGACACCAACTGGAACCAGAAACAAGGAACTTCATTGATAACTTCTTGTGAGGAAGGAGAACCAAAGTAAGTAATTTAATGCTGGGAGAGGCAACGACAGGAAGAACAAGAGTGGGTTGGTGTTTTCTCTATTTTATATTTTATTCATGCATATTTTCTATTTTTAAATTTCTTTCCCTCTTTACTTCACTTAGTGTGATATTTATATATGTACATTTAAAATGGTTATGGTTTTTATCCTAAATAATCCTTCAAAAATAATGACTTAAAAATCATTTGAGGGCTGGGGATGTGGCTCAAGCAGTGCATGCTTGCCTGGCATGCACACAGCACTGGGTTCGATCCTCAATACCACATAAAAATAAAATAAAGATATCGTGTCCACCGAAAACTGAAAAATAAATATTAAAAAATTCTCTCCTCTCTCTCTTTCTCTTTCTCTCTCTCTCTCTCTTAAAAAAAATAATTTGAAGTCATTCATGTCTGATGTAGTTTTGGTATTATTCTGAAAGTCTTACTCTCATCCTGGTCATTGCTCCTGGTATAGCATTGAATATGCTATGGAGATTATTGGTTGTTATGAATACAAAAACTAAAAAAAAAAAGTTCTATAGTATACAGTTGATGAACTGTTGCATAAGAAATTTAAGGGTAATAAAAGAAAATTAAATGTGCACAAAATCTTAGGGACTTATCCTCAACTTCATGCTAATAAATAGTCATTTAAAAAAATCTTACCTATATCTATTACAGAGATTTATTTATATGGCTGTTAACCACTTTTTCAGAAAAATTTCCCCCACCCTAAAAATGGAAATGTAAAAGATAAAAACCAACTATTCTTTCTCTTGAAGTTCACTTCACTGAAGTCTTAAATTCAAAATTTAATTTGGGCCTTAAAATTGCTAGTATATTTACTAAGGATGAATTCTGAGTAGTAGAAATAGTTCTCTATCTCAAATTCAAGTAATAAGGTAGTTATTTTCATTTTTCAATACACTTTCTTTTAAAATAATATTAACTTCACAGTTTTCTTCTTTCCAGGAGCAAATATATTTACTTATAGAATTTTGTAAAACTGAAATAATAGCTTATATTCTGACATCAATTTTAGGATCAATTATGTAACCTTATTTTGTTTGGAAAATTATGGTGATTTTTCTCTCCTTAATAATTGATCATACTAGATAATTTCAATCTAATAGAAAAGTATGGCAAGGAACCCCAAAGTGTCTGGGTAGGATCTTTATTTGGGATTATCAGAAAGAGACTTAATGAATTGGAGAGTTCATCAGTTATTTCAACTTATGATTTTACACAATAATTTTGTCTTTATTATTATTAATAACTTAACTCATGTGTTCATTCCTTTGCTCCATATCTATCAAGCACTAAGTTGTATTTTTAAAGATGCTACTAGAAAGTAAAAATAAATCTACCTGCAGGATCATCTGGTTAAAAATGATGCCAGCTGGCAAAATCACATTCTACTCTGAGGTGTTCAGATGTTTCATAGCACAGGGTCTTAGTGTCGCTTGACCTCATTCTACCTGTGACCTGGCCTCCTTGTCTCTGCTTCTTTAATCACAGCTTATCTGCTGCCCTCTATCATTGTCCCCAAGAATGCTAGCAATAGCCAGTTCTTAGGCTAGAGTTGTGGCTTAGGTGTAGAGCACTTGCCTAGCATGCATGAGACACTGGGTTTGATCCTCAATACTACATAAAAATAAATAAATAAATAAAATATATTGTGTCCATCTACACTAATTTTTTTTAAAGAATTATCAGTTCTTCATTGCTGAGAGCCATTGCCAAGTAGGAATGACGCATGGCATGACCCAGGTCATTTGCAGTGACATTGTATGTAAGATGACCTTGCTCAAGGACCAGGGCGGATCCGGGTTTAGGGCACTCCTTGGGTTTAGGGTGGTTCCAGGTTTAAGGTGTATCCTGCTGGGAATAGGGCGTATCCTGCTGCCTCCAGGCACCCGCTCCTTGAGTTCCCGTTGAGTTCTCACGGGATTGAGAGAGTATTTGGGATGCAGAGCCCAGTGGAAGCGTGGATTTCGCCCAGAACCTGTGTGTAGAGTGCCGGTGACAGTTCGAGAATAAAGAGTTGCTGTTTGAATCTACAAGGTGTGAGTAGCTCGTGATTTTGTGCCCAGCCAGACTGCAGCACTTCATCTTAGACTTTTCTTATTTCAAGCCCTGAATCATTGTTGCCCATCACCAGTCTCCCTAGCACAGAATTCTCTCATTTAGTTCTTCCTACTGCTGATGCCATGTTAAGTTTCTAGAATGTACTGCTTTGCTCCTGGTACCAACTGTAAAGGCTTTGTATGGACTTACTAGATTAAATTCAGAATCTTCAGTTAGGGCCTTTGCAGTGTGAACTCATTCTCTGCAAGGCTCCACTACAAATTTCTTGCTCTAACCAATCGGTTTCCTGAAATCTGTAATGAACTAAAAGGCATAGGTCTTCTAGGAGAGAGGTCAGCAAACTTTTTCTATTAAGGTCCAGGTGGTAAATATGTTTGGATTTGTGGGCCATAAGGTCTCTGTTGCAACCATTCATCTCTGCCACTATGAAACCAAAACAACTCTAGAGGCTATATAAACAAACGAATGAGTCTATATTCCAATAAAACCTTACTTATGAACATAGAAGTTTTAATTTTATATAATTTTCACTTGTCATGAAATTTGATTCTTATTTTGATTTTTTTCAACTACTTAAAATTGTAAAAAGCATTCTTAGCTCATGGATTGTACAAAAAGAGGTGGTAAGGCAGGTTTGACCCATAGGCCACACTTTGCCTTGTGAGAGATCACTGATCATGGGATCATGGCCAAGGAAGGCTGAGGACCACAAGGCATCAAGAGCAGTGCCTGCTCTCACGGTGTCATCCTTTGCTACGCATTGTTAACTTTCATCCATATTTGTGTAAACTCATGTCATAAGAAATACAGACCTGAGTCTCTAATTACCAGAGAACAAGGTGCCCCCACTAACCACACTGCCACAAGAAGAGGGATACCACTCCTTGTGTCTAGAACACTGGGCAAGATCAGAGTGGGTCCTCTAGGGAAGGTAAGTCCAACCTGCTGATGATGTATATTATTCCCTCTTCTCACTTGGCCCTACTGGAGTCTTTCTAGAAACAAAAACCTCGTGACTACATTATTGCCTTTCATTATTTTGAAGTACCTGTCCTGTGGGTAGAGGTCACTGGTAGATTTCCTGGCAAAGTCTTCAAATAGTCATATCGCTAGTTGGGGACACTGAACCTGCAGCTTAATGCTACTAAGAAAGAAGAGAGGTTTTCTTGTTGTCTACGGCCAAGGGAGGCACTTGTCATGAGTTATCAATAAATGTGGCTCACTCTCTAAGCAGCTTACTTCTTAAGTTTTCCTCTCAATTTTGAGACCCGTAAGATAGTCCTCTACTCCTTTCCTGGAAACCAGATGTAGGAATTTCTAAATGAAAAAATTGGGAGTGTGTGTATAGTTTGGATCTGGAATGTCCCCCAAAGCCCCATGTGCTAAAGACTTGGCGTCCAGCTTGGTGCTACAGGGAGGTGGTAGAGATGTTAAGAGATGGGATCTACTGGAAGGGTTTTGGGTCACTGGGAGTGGGCCCCTGAAGGGGACTGCACAACTCTGGTTTCTTTTCTATTTTTTCCTCTTGCAGGTCATTAGGTGAGTGGTTTTGCTCTACCATGTGCCTCCACCATAATGTGCTACCTCACCACAGCCTAGTAATGGGGCTAACAAATGAATCATTAATTGAAACATCTAAAACTGTGAACCAAAATAGATCTTTTCTTTGTTTAAGTTGATTATTCCAGGTATTTATTATAGTAATAGAAAGTTGATTAACAGTGTCTTCCAATTGTGAATTTCTTTAAGAGGAATGTGAGGGCGGGCGGGGGTGGGGGGCAATGTTGCAGGCGATGGTAAGATTGTGTATGCTCAATTCTCCTTTTCAATTCCAATCTTTGCTCTTGCATTTGGATTGTTACCAAAGGGTAATGATGTCTTTAAGAAGAGCCCAGCCTCCAGCAGGCAGGGGTCTAGAAGTCAGTGCTGACCTTGCATGCTTGTCAATGGCCACTAGAGGGTGCCAGAGCCCGAGCCCAAAAAGGCCTCATCTATGGTCTGGAGAATCCATAGCCAGCCAAGAGCAAAGGCCATAGTCAGAATGGCAATTGACCTTAAAGATGCTCCTCTGCCTGATCATGTGAAGCAGCCTCAGGATACAGTGGACCAAGTGACTGCTTACTTTGGGCACAATGACTGAGGCTGGGAACTCATGAAAGTGGGCTAGGGGAGAGAATTGCTTTCTGGTTGCAGTGAAGCAGATAAATAAACTTTCTACTTTCATGAGTTCTATGTTGAATACAAAAGTGAGAAAGTGCTGGGAAGTAAAATAATGAATAGGGTTTGGGGTAAAGGTGTAGGGGCTTGGCTAACATGGTTAGGGCCATGTTCGTATGAAAGCAAGTCAGGAAGCTAGGGAAGGTGAAAAATGTTCCAAGTGTTCAGTGGCAGGCAAGGACAGCAGCTAAGGCTGAGCCACAGAGGTCTTCCCCACTATGCTCTCTGCTCCTTCCAACGATAACTTCCCCAGTTTTTTTCTTTTGAATTTTCAAAGCAGAGAGAAAGTATATGGAGTCTAAAGGAAAAATGGTCCTTTGCTTGGGATCTGTTTATAAAAATAAGATTATAAAATTGGCCTGAGCTGGATACAGTGGCACACACGTGTAATCCCAGTGATGAGGCAAGGGGATTGCAAATTCAAGGTCAGAATGGGCAATTTAGCAAGACACTGTCTTAAAATAAAAAGGGATGGGGATGCAACTCAGTGGTACAGTGCTTGTCTAACATGCACAAGGTACTGAGTTCAATCCCCCCAACAGAAGAAGAAGAAGGAGGAGGAGGAGGAGGAGGAGGAGGAGGAGAAGGAAGAAGAAGACAACCACGACGACGATAACGATGACGACAATGACACCTGTGGCAATATTGGCTTGAAGCAGCAGAGGTGAGAGAAGCAAGCTGCTTAGAGAGTGAGCCACATGTATTGATAGCTCATGACAGGTGAGACAATCTGTGTTTCCTATTTACTGAAAATTAACCACCTTGGGTGGAAAAATCTAGAAAAGGAATCTAGGTCATCTAGAAAGGATGATGGTGCCCAACTCAATAGTAACCCATGGGAGCCAAGAGCTGAAAGACGAGTAAAAAGCAGCCAACTGATATCAAAGGATCAATCATGCATGAGATGTTCCACTGGGTTTGTCTCTGAGAAATCCACAAAATTGATCCTGAGGAGAAAGTCAACTTGGAATATCCAGATCACAGTAATATTTGTAGATAATATCATGACCTTTTCCCCTAGACCCAGCCTTGGAGGAAGGAGGTGAGCAAAGGAAATATGATTTGTTCACATTCTTCTGCCTTGTTACAGACTTCCGTGGCTAAAGCAGACCCAATACTGTAGAGGGGCAACTAAGTAAAATGAAGTTTGGAGCTGGGGGTCGTGGCATATACCTGAAATTCCAGGAACTTGTGAGGCCAAGACAGAAGGATCACATGTTCAAAGCCACCCTTAGCAGTTTAGTAAGACCCTGTCTCAAAATATAAAATAAAAAGGGTTGGGGATGTAGCTCAGTGGTGAAGAGCCCCTGGGTTTAATTCTTAGTGCTATACACACAAAAATGGAGTTTGGAATTCTCATCTCATTCTCATACTGGATTGGGCCTCTAAATGTGAAAAGAGAGAAAGAGAGAGAGAGAGAGAGAGAGAGAGAGAGAGAGAGAGAGAGAGAGAGAGAGAGAGAATTTCCATATTATCTAAGAGTGATCAAAGAACTATGAGAACTGTCTAGGATTTAATTTTATCTAAGGACAGAATGTACTGTTTGATGGAGTAAGTTTACTAAGGAGTGGTGGAATATGATATTTGATTTTATAATTTCATTCTCTTAAGCTCAGTCAATTCAATACAGCTGTTGTATTAAAATCAGTTGGAAGACATGGAATGTAGTCAGTCAGTGGCTGTTACAGCTTAGATATGAAGTGTTCCCCAAAAGATCCTGGGTTAATGCAGGAATATTCAGAGGTGAAATGATTAAATTATGAGAGCTCTAACCTAATCAGTCCATCCAAGTTTGAATGTACTAACTGGGTGGTGACTGTAGGGAGATGGGGCAGTGCTAGAGGAGGTGGGTCCCTAGGGATGTGCCCTGGAAGGGGCTCATCTTTCTTGTGGCCCCTTCCCTTCCCTCTCTCTGCTTCCTTACTACCATAAGCTGAGTTTAGAACTCCTCTGTCACATCCTTCCACCATGATGTTCTGTGTCACTTGGGCGCAGAGAATGGAGTTGGCAAACCATGGACTGAACTTTTGAAATATGAGGCAAAATAAACTTTTCCTCCTCTAAGTCGTTCTTGTCAGGTATTTTGGTCACAGCAATGAAAAGCTGGTAACAAAGTGGTTGAGCACTTGCCTTGCAGGTCTAAGGCTGGGTTGATCCCCAGGTTTGCAATAAAGAAAAAGAAAAAAAAAGTCAGATGAATCTTAAGCAAGGTGAAAAGTATTGAATAAAACCAAGGGTGATATTTTATGTTAATGAAATAAAGAATTCTAAAACAATGTTACTCTTTCCTTTCTCTCTCCCTGCTCTTTTTCCATTAATTAGGAGATTTTCCTGTCTCTCTTCTCTTTGAGCTTCCAGTTAGCCTTCACTCCACATTCTGTAAACATGACCTGGATACCAGTTCCCCTCTTTTTTTCCCCATGTGGTCAGAAGTTCCTCCATCCCTATGTATTTTTTATGCACAAGAATTAAGTTAGGCTCTATCAATACATTGCTGTGTGACCTTGAGGAAATTACCTATCTTCACTGAATTTCAATTTATCATCTGTTAAATGGAAATAAAAATTTCTACCTTGAGAATTCAATAAGATATAATGTTGGTAAATTTCTTAACATAGCATGTAGCACATAAAGTAAATGTGAAACAAGGTTAGTGATAAGAGAAATTTACCTAGATATTTCATCTTTCAGGAGCAGAAAATGAGCCTTCTCTGTGATGTATGCCATTCTAGCATCCATAAAGTTCAGGATTCTGACCCGATGATGGTGATTATAATGACAATGACATGGTAACAACAGCAACAATGATTATAACAAGAAGATACCCCAGAATTGTAACAACTGGAAGCAAATAATTCAAAAACAATACCAATGTGGGTAATGGGGCCTAGTAGATTATCACTTGGAATTTATAATAGCAGGTATATTATGTTGAGATATGGCAATCAGAGGCTTGGCTCGAGTTCAGCATAAATTCCATGCAGCTTCCAGAGAGAAACCAAAAACACAAATAGTGGTACCATTAGAAAATATTTAATAAATATCCTCTAACATAGCATTCAGATAGACACTGTGCATAAAATTCAGATAGACAGTACTGATCGCCTTCAGTTTTTTAAACTTTTCTTACTCATAGAACAGTGTATTATCATATATAAATATGAAGGACAGCAATAAATCTGTTCTTAGTCTAACCTCAGCACCATCACATAATGTCAGAAACATTAAAAGAAAATGCAAATATCCAAAGGCTAGGAGAATTGTAATTTGAAATAAGTAAAGGGTTCTATAAAACAAATTGCTTCTGACAAAACCAATTGCAGTTTTGATAGAATTATGAAATGACTCCCTTATGGGATGGCAGTTATATTTGAACATTATCAAATCATTTGGCAATTTCTCATGCAATTTAAATAAAGCAAGTTAGACTTAAACTTGAGCAATCACAAAATAAAATGATTCAATGAAAACTGGCTGAGGGTCTGTAGATAAAGAGGTCATAATAACAACAATATGACAATATGTGAAGCTCCGAATGAAGCTTTCGTGGGACGGCTCTTTCCATGTTTAAAATCTTAAACAATGAGTGATGGAGTAACAATATACAAATATAAAATGTTGTATTAGGTTCTTTTCAGAAAAGGCTATAAATATAAGGAAAAGGAACAATGGAAAGAAACTCAGAGAAGTTAAAAAAATTGCAGCAGGAAATAAAAACTTGCCCTTTAGGTTGCAAAATTCAATGTAAATTATGTGGTATAAAGTATTATGACTCATAGGATTTATTAAGAATATATGGTAATGCCTAAAAGGGATATTTGGATAATGGCAGACAAGATATTTGAAATAAATTCATGATTACAGTTTTTCTTTGCATCCTAACTCCCTCAAAGAGCGTTCAATCTGTATAGATTGTAAAATAGGAAAAACCAGGAACTAGAAACTAAAATATTAACTGAATGATAATAGAATTATAACATGTAAATAATGGTTGTGTTTACATTAATAAAGAAAACCAGATTTAATTTTCCATAAGGCTGTGCTTTCTTCCTATGTATTTATTTATTAAGTCCCTGGGGATTGAACCCAGGGCACTCTACCATGGAGTTCTCTCTATCCTTTTTTTAAACATTTTTTTTTTTTTTATTTTGAGACAGGGTCTTGCTAAGTTTCTCACACTGGCCTCAAACTTGTGATTCTCTTGCCTCAGCCCCCTAAGTTGATGGGATTACAGGCATGTGTCAACACACCCAGCCCTTGTTATTAATTTTGATAGCAATTTAAAAAATAAATGCAAGAGATGATGGATTGAAATTGAGTAAGAAATATTTGGGGGGGCAGATAGTAGGAAAATAAAGTATAACAAATGATGAGGGTCCAGATTGCTAAGGAGCCCTCTGAGATGTCTGATTTTAGACATATTTCATTGTAGACAAAGTTGAGAAAATACACGTGTAACTTGGAAATGGAATCAATATGTTCAAGTAGATAAATATCACTTATCAAAATATCAAAATAGAATTTCTGAAGTGAAAAAATATATTTGCATGTTACAGATGAGCAAACTGAAACTCAAAATGATGCAGAAACCTGTTCAGAATGACACAGAAGTTTTGAAGCATAGCCTGTCTTTTGCTTCAGTGTTTTTCCTCGCTGCCACAAAGTGCCCACCGAGTGGTGACATGAATGCTGTCTCTTCTCTTTCCTTTTTGAAAAACTCGTTAAGAACTTAAAACTCTGCAGCAAAACTACTGCCATTTAAATCCTAGTTCTATGGTTTTCTATTACGGTAACCTTGATCTGCCTCTTCCTGTTTCCTCATCTATAAAATGCAGATAAGATTAGCACTTATTTTATAGTATTGTTGAAAGTATTAAGTTAGTTAACATGTATAATATGCCTAGAACAGTTAATAGCATGTAGTAAATATTCAATAAGTAGTAGTATTGTATTTATGATTAGAAGTCTAGATTTCATACTACTAAGTTTGATATAAAACATCATGGAGTTTTTGTTTTTTTCTCTTCAGTGTTAGGGGTGAACCCAGGGTCTTGTGCTTGCTAGACAAGCACTCTATCACTGAGCTATGTCTCCAGACACATCATTGGACTTCTTTTGTTCTTTTTTTTTCTTTTCTATCAGAGCACTTAAAGACGCTTTCCTGGAATATATGAAACAAGAAAGAATTTATTTCCCAATTTAGCTGTGTATTATTTTATGTCTCAAATATAATAGGAATCTATTTTTTCTCTTATTGATCAGCTTTTAAAATGGTTGATTCTCAGTAGAGAAGGGAGATTCAGAGAATGGGAGGAGGGGGGATCATGGGGAAGTACTGGGAAATGAAATCCACCAAATTATGCTATGTCCTTGTATGAATATATCACAATGAATCCTGTTTTTATGATTCCAATAATAAACATAATAGAAGGGAGATCAGTAGAGGGAGGAAGAAAAATAGGGAAAGGAAAGGTAAAGGGGAATGAGATTGATCAAATTATCTTATGTATATGTATAAATATGGCATAATGAATTCCACTATTATGTATAATTATAATGTGCCCATAAAAAGAAAGAAAAGAAAATATGTCCCTTAAAGATGACTGGGAAGAGGGGCTGGGGCTGGGGCTCAGTGGCAGAGCGCTTGCCTAGCATGTGTGAGGCACTGGGTTCAATTCTCAGCACCACATATAAATAATAAATAAAATAAAGGTCCATACACAACTGAAAAAATATTTTTTAAAAAAGATGACTGAGAAGAGATGATGGGCTCATTGAATGGGTACCCAAATATATAATTCTCAACTGTGATTAGGATTTAGCAAGAGTCTGATTGCTAGGTATGCTGGTGCACGCCTGTAATCCCAACTACTAGGGAGGTCGAGGAAGGAGAATTGCAGTTTCCAGCTGCTCAGCCTAGGCCATTTAGTGAGAATCTGTATTAAAAGAAAAGAAAAAAGAGAAGGGGGTAGGGAGGGAGGGAGAGAGGGAGAGATGGGGGTGGGGGGAGAGAAAGGAAGAAAAAAACAAAAGGGTTGGGGCTATAACTCAATGGTACAATGCTCCCAGGTTCAATCTCCAGAACCAAAAAACAAAACAAAACAACACACACACACACACACACACACAGCCAAAAGACTTTGAATAAAAATAACATATATGACAACAACAGAAAAAGTTGGATCATTGACATGATAAGCTAATTTAGCCTCTTTTTCTTTCTTTTCTTTTTAAATATTTAACTCATCATTTTAAACATATTTGATGAGTTTTGGTCCATTGCTGTTATCATTCTCACTGAGCCTCAAAGTAGATCCCTTCTGGTTAGCAGGAGTCTAAGTTGACTGCAGGCTGCAGAGTACTTTTTGAAAGGATTAAAATTGTCTGATTCCTTGAAGACTTGTGTATTTCCTGCTTCAGTCCTAGGATCCACCATTTTTTCCAAGGATTTCTGTTTCCTTTTAGTGAGAAATGGTATTTAGAAAACACAATCTATCTGGCCTCCTTATGGGACAAAGAAAGAATTTTATTTTGTGGGTTTTTTTTGAAAGATAAATTACAAGTTAATACTAATATGACAAATTCAAGATTACAATATTTATACATAAGCTCTTCTATTTTTTATGTAAATCTTCTTTCTCCCATGCCAAGTATTCTGTTTATCAATGATGATTGAGAATCATAGAACTAAAAATAGTAAAGATATCCAATATTTACTCATTTGCTTTATCACATATAATCATCTCTGAAAAACAATTCCTACACTACTGCCACCAGTATGATCACCAGAGTTTGGGGTTTTATTTTATTTTTTACACTTAATATCATGAGACATATTCCACAGAGGCTCTATAGTCAAGTTTGTTTTAAAATTATTTGGAATTATTATGTTCTGTGTGGTTCTGTCATCAGATGGAAATACATTTAGGTTTATTTATTTCACATAATTTGTTAGAATTTTTATTTAAATTTTATTTTATAGTTAAATAAAATATGTATGTTCTTCCAAAGTCATAGCTGTAAAACAAGGTGCATACCAAAAGTCTAACTATATGCTTTTTCCTTCCTCCCTTTCTCCTCCAAATTTATGGTTTATTATTTTAATATAAGCAAATATAGTCCATATATATATATATATATATATATATATATATATTGTATGTCTCCTTTCTTGAATAACAAGTATGAATTGCACACTTTTCCTTCTACTTTGCTTTTCTTCACTAAAAACCACAACTCAAAGATGATTCCATAGTATCGTAGATAGTAATACTCTTTCCTACTTTTCATAGTTGTGAAGTATCCCATCATGTGGTTATACTTTATCAGTGGTTCTCGAATTGTGGTGCCTGGACCAGCAGCGCCACCATCACTTTTAGAAGTGTATACTCTCAGGCCACACCCAAGACACTGAATTGGAAGCTTGGATTGGGGCCCACTAACCTGTGTGTTAACAAGTTCTCTGAGTAATTACAATAAACCAAAAGTATTTGAGAATCACTGGCCTATAGTTTATTTTATCACTTCAACAGTAGGGTTGTTTTCAGCATTTTTCTACTACAAACAATGCTGCAATGGATTCCTTATACTTATATCTCTGTATTTTTACCTATGTTTTTTGGAGATTGATTCCTAAATGTGGAATTTTTGGATAAAAGAAAAATTCATGTATAATTTTGCTAGATTTTGCCATGTATGGTGTTTCTACTTATGTAGACCTTTCCAACAGATTACTTTGTCAAATGTTTGAATATTTGCCGATGTAAAGATGAGAAATGATGTATTTGTGATGTTTCCCTTTGCATTCTGTTATGGTTGAAAACCATTTGCATATTTTCTGGGCTCCAGCCCATTTTTCTATGGTTAATGAAAATTTTATTTCCTATTTTTATAAGCTTTTTGCATAATAACTTTTTCATGCTATTTTCTTCCAACTAATTTTATTTTTTCTTTGCTTACTGTATCCTTTTTCAAGAAAAATACTTTTTATTTTTTCCTTAATCCATATATACTAATTTATTGAGCCTAGTTACTTTTCAATTTTGGCCCATCCTGAATGTCTCTGAGAGTCTTGCACAGAGAAATCTCTTTTTCCCAAACTAACTCCTTGAGAAGGTTTAGCTAGGGAGAACTAAGGAGAAAATAAATCACCACTGCTGGAGTGTGGAATTTAGAGCAATGTATTTAGATGCTCTATAGTCTCTGAAACTTCTTCACTATTACTAACAGGTGTTCAATGGTGTTGGCTGAGAAAAAGTTCAAGCTGGGCCCATTACATTCTCTCTAGGCTGTGATCATATTCTCTTCTTGGCTTCTAAACAAATTGGTACATTAATGCAGTTTTTATAAACTACTGATGCTTCACACTGTGCTTATTTGTAAAGCAATTCATGTAATAAAAATAGACTACTGACACATTGGAAGCCTCTGGAAATGGAAAGAGTGGATTATATTCATTCCCCTGGAGTGAGCTAATTAAGAGAATTCAATGAAAATTCTGTTACCAATTTAGATATTCTGCTTTCATTTCCTTACAGGTGCATAGCAATCATCATGTGATCGAATAGCTCCACTTGTTCTTTTGTGGCAATTCCCTCATTTGGCTTCGATGAAGAGATTTATAGTCTCCTTTTATGGAGATTATATGCATGGACTCAAAAGAAGAGAGACTTTATTCTAGAAATCAACTTCTACATAACTTCCTTAATTTTTGGTGAGTTCAGAAATATGGATGACTATAAATAATAGTCATAAATATTGATGTAAATATTTATATCATCTTACATTTGTTTTGTGCTTTTTATACTTATAGGGTACTTTCATATAAATTATCTTCTTTCTATTTATATAATTTGGTTTCCTATTTTTTATTTTTTATTTTTATTTATTTATTTTTTAGAGAGAGAGAATTTTTAATATTTATTTATTTATTTTTTAGTTTTGGGCGGACACAACATCTTTGTTTGTGTGTGGTGTTGAGGATCGAACCCGGGCTGCACGCATACCAGGCGAGCGAGCTACCACTTGAGCCACATCCCCAGCCCAATTTCCTAATTTTTAAATTAAAAAATCTTGTTTTGCAGAGCTAGAAATCAACTCAAAAGGCTTGAGCATACTAGGCAAGCACTCTACCCCTGAACTATACCTCCAAACCTACAAATGATCTTCTTGAGCCTCAAAATACATGAAATAGATGGGACTTTGTATACATATATTGTATATGAGTGTTATGGTTTGGATATGAAGTGTTCCCCAAAGACCCATGTGTTAAAGTTTTGATCTCCAATGCAGAAATATTCAGAGGTGAAGCTTTGGAGAATTGACTGAATTATAAGGACTCTGACTTCATCAGTGGACTAATCTATCTATAGATGAACAGACTACTGGGAGGTGGTGGAAACTGTAGGCAGGTGGACATGGCTGGAGGAAGAAGGTCACTAGGGAAGTGTTCTTGGGAACAATATCTTGTCCCTTATTCTTCCTCCTTCTCTTTCTCTCTTCCTCCTTCTCCTCCTTCTTCCCCCTCCTATTTCTTCTTCTCCTTATTCTTCTTCCTTCTCCTCCTCCTCTTCTGCTTTTCCTTCTCTTTCTCCTTCTTTCTCTCCCTCTCTCCCTCTCTGCAGTGTTCATGAGCTGAGCAGCTTTTCCTGCCACACCCTTCCACTATAATGTTCTGTCTCACCAAAGCAACGGAACCAGCCAACTGTCACATTCAAATCCAAGTTGTACCAGAGCAGTGGATTATGCTGCAAAGAAACCAAAGAAAATACCAAAGATAGCCTACAAGCATGGGTTTTATTGAGAATTGCTTATGAGGAAAGTACCATAGTGATAGGCTCAAAAATAAATAGCACCTCTGTCCCTCACAGTGCTGAGTAAACATTACTTCTTCTCCCTCATGGTGTTTTGTTCAGCAGTTGCTGGCTGGACAAATGAACCTTTCCATACTACCCTCAGTTCCATTCCAGTTGCCACTGATAGAGGGATTTTAAATGTTAAGCTGCAGACACAGTAACATCATGAGCATTAGCTTGCTTTCTTAGCTTGTAGGACCAGCATCCTGAGGAGCAACTGTCCTGGGATACATGGAAGAAAGTTGCTATCTACAGATAACACTAACTTGCCCCAATTCCCATTGTGCATAGAGAAAGCCAGTGTCCTTCAAGATAATATAAATTTGTATATTCTGACCCAAGCTTGCTCTCATTTCCTCCTTAACTTGGCTAGGCTTTTAGGAATAGAAAGGGGCCATTCATAGTGTTTTACTGTCCTTCTTTTCTTTAAGGATGATACACTGACCATGGACTAAAACCTCTCAAGCTATGAGCTGAACAAATCTTTCCTCCTAAATCGTTTTTCTCATGTATTTATCATGGTGTCAAAAAGCTTAATAACACAATGAGTAACTCAGAAATTTTAAATGATTTGCTCAATTACCTATAGCTAATAAGTGGAGAAATTAGGGATTGTATTAAGGTCTTCCAGCTATAGCTACAGGGTTCTTTGTATTTGAGTACATTTCTTTGTTGGAGGAAGTTCAGTCTGCCAGATTTTTTAAATGAAATTGTTTGAATTTTATCCTCACACTCTATTTGAGAGTAAAAGAGACAGAGCCTGGTTTTATAGTAGTACAATTCCACATAGATACTGTAAGCTATAATTATGAAAGAGAAGAACCACAGATATAATCTAGTCAAATCTTACCCTACGGCAAAGAAACACTATTTGTTTAAATTATTTGTCTAAAGTAATGTCACATATTGTTGGTGCAGACAGATCTCTATTGGTTGAGGAGACAGAAAAAGGTGACTCTGGGTCAACTATAGAAGTTGCAGGTAAAAAGGTACATTGCCTAAGTCATCACAGAAAGCGGGTGTTTTAAATGAGAGGTATCAAGGTTCTGACAACTGAACAAAGTTCAATATAAAGGAATTGAGAGGCTGTGTAGTTTTCATCTAGGAGTTCTTTTTATTGGTAGAAAAAAAATTTATTCAACATTAATTGAGTAATTTGTATACGCCTTGGAATTCAGAGACATCTCAGGCCCATAGGAAGGAAATTGGACAGCAACTGGTGGGTTGGGAGAACCCAGGTACTAGTTTAATCTAAAAGTTATGACTCCAACTCTGGAGACAAATTAGCAAAAATAGGGCAGTAGAGCTGGCAATATCCCAGTCCTGTGAACTTGGGATCTTGGGGTCGGGGAAGTTGTGTCTCTGTAGTCACCATGGAAGCTCAATGATCACCACAAAGACCCTGAATCCTGGGTTTCATAGGCAACAAAGGAGATTCAAAAGCAGGAAATGTTGACATCAGAACATAAGATTCCAGCTTTTTCGTCATCTCTCTGCAGTGAAACCTCCCCTGATGGCTCTGTTTCTATTGCATCAGCACTAGAAAATCTCCCAGACCCACTGCCAGAGATTTCAGTGTTTCATTTGACCCCTCTCTTTTACTCCTTGTTCAGTCAGTTTTTAAAGGAACTTAGGAGTCTGCATTCATTTTATTTATCCTAACGACTAGAAAACACTAAATTCATATTAAAAATAGAATCCAAACTTTCAGTTTTGGGTGAAGTACAGGAGATTTGGAAAATAGTAGGCAGGTCATTGTTAATAAAAAATAAATAAAACACTAGTAGAGTAACAGCTTTACAAACTAACAAATATGAAAGGCTTCAGAATAAAGCTCAGAGCCTATATGTAATGCTGAAAGCATTGAGAACATCAAGATCCAACTCAATACTGTACTGAATATCACAGATGAAAATAAAGTGCTATAATTTCATTTCTCTATTAAAGGAAAAATTGTCTTAATTAAAAAAATGTGGTTTGATGAGGAGTTTATTTAAACAGTGTCTAAATCATCCACTCTGTGTATAATTTGAATGTTCTATCAACAGGGACTTGTGATCTTTTTGTCTTTGTTTGCTGCAATTTAAATTTTATTCTTTAATTTTCTGAATGCGTCAAATACCAATAGCCTCTGGCTGCTTATAAAATATTTATTTAAAAATATATTCAATAAAAAATCCAAACAGCAGCTGAGCTCATAAATAATTTAGCAAGTAGAAAACTGACTTTTACTCACATGCAGAGGCCAGCCACAGACATGATGCTTCCCTGAATCCTAAAGGCAAACACAGTGTGAAAGAATTTTGGAAGAGCAAGAGGGGAGAAAGAAGCCAAAACAAAATACAAATGGCCCTACTCTTTTTTTTCCATAAAATTTGAGTTTGGGGCCAGAAATAGTGTATTAACTTATCATTGTTTTCATAAAATTATTTTCACTTGTCTTAGCTACTTAGACATCTGAAATGTCTTTCCAGTTAATGAGCAGTGGTTTTAGGTTTTTGGGGTGGCAATGGATTTCCTCTAGCCATTGACCAGTAAGCAATCAAACTGCTGTATATGGTTCCATATTAGAGGTTTGGGTGGAATTTTTTGGTAGACTTTTTAAAGTACCTGGATTTGAAATTTTTTGGCTCTGAGCTTAAAATGCAATTTTGATTTGCTGATATGAAAGCACAAATGCTATGAAGCTTCATTTCAGTACTGTGTGACTCTATCCCTCTATTCACTTACAGAAGTGATGAGCTTTAATGGAATACTCTTAGGTTAGATTCCATCATCAGATGCACTGATGGCTGAATGCAGTCTCTCTAAAAAGGTAATGTCCTTTCCCTAGTGTTTTCCTTTATCTACTGGAGGTGAGGGCTTTGAGTAGATTATTTTATTAGATGTATAAAGGCCCAGAGAAATCAGGAATGTCAACTGTATTATCAATAGATTACAGGTACACAATTTTAGTATGGTCTACCTGTTCTGTATTTCAACAAGGATTTTTTTCTTTATTACATTTGGCATCTAACCTTTTTAAATTTTCATAGTGATGTTAGTCATATTTTTAGCAATAAAAATAAATTAAATATTATTACAAAGAGGAATAACTGTAGAATACAATCTCTTAATCTCTAATGACTAGCTTTATAAATACTCATTTACATATTTGGTCACTATAACATAAGCAATAGTAAGAGAATAATATTGACTATAGAAACCCCTGGAGATGTGGCTCAGTGATTGAGTGCCCTGAGTTCAATTCCCCAGTACCCAAAGAAAGAAAGAAACTCCTAGATATATACCCTTACATTCTTTTTAAAAGAAATTGTTATTTGATAAAATGGAAACATTGCTGGTTAGTTGGGACTGCTTCCTGTTTTTCCCTGTATTCTTTCATTTTGGTTTTTTTCTTTCCTGGGAAACAAGGTTTGAATAGGAATTCAAGGAACATGGCTGTTAAAGCCTCCTACTCAGAAACTGAGTAGGAGGTTTAAAGCATATATTTTATGTTCATAAATAGTTAATATCCTCAAGGGATTGTTTTTTGTGTATTATAAGATTTGATCTGAGAAAAAAGTGACTATTTCTACTTTCCATTGTTAGCAATCAAAGCACATGGTCCTCTTTAATGAGCTCTTGGAAGGGGTGCCCCTTCTCAAATGCTGAATAATCTACTTGACTATAAATACTATTTTTACCTAATATTGCTGTTTGACTTCTCAAAAGAGTCTAAGTGAGAATGCTTGTCTCTACAGAACCAAGCATACACTTCCTCTTCTGAAAGGCACCTTTTTTTTTCCTTTATAAAGAGAGTTACTGTCTTCAGCCTCCATTCTGTAACACAAACATGTCAAGTTCTCTTTTGCCTGAAGCACTATGCATTTATCCCAGATAGGCATCTGCGTTACTACCTTACTTCCTTCAAGTTTCTTCTTTTTTCTTATCAGATTGTCCTTTGACCAAAATAGCAACCCTCACCAACCCCAGTACTCTCTGTTCTGCTTATCCTTTTTTTGCATTTTTCATTTAGTACCTGACTTATGTTTCTATAGTTCTTTATGATCTGTCTTCTTCCATCCGAATGTAAGTTTCTTAAGGACAAGACGGTTGCCTGTTTTATTACTGTTGTATATATCCTTCCCCTAATATAAATTCTGGCACATAGTAGAGGCTCAATAAATATTTCTTGAATAAATAAATGAATGAATCAATCAATAATTGAATCAGATACTTATTGAACATTTTCTGTATATCAGAGACCTTGATAGATTCTTGAGACATAACTAAAATATGCAAACTTTTCCCCCACCTTTGTAATGTTTACAGTCTAGTGGGCAAGAACAATGATGTCAGCTGTACTGACATGTGAGTGCTGTGTACATGTATTTTCATTAACTTTAATATTCAAATCTTAATGGCTCCAGGTCTCTAAAAGCCCAGTCATTCTAATTGACCAGCTAAAGAGTCCTCTGAGCCCACAGTCGATTCTTATTTATTCTTGGGAGATATGGTACTGACTGATTGAATATTAAACCATTGCTCATAGGGAAAATATAGGGCTAAATTCCTACAAGCCTCTGGCCACAAAATTTTCATCAGCTTATCAACACATGACCGTGTTTCATGTGTTTTTCTGTTTAAAGAAAACTTATTAATATAGATATATAGTTGATTCATTAGTACTGAACTCATGGCTAAAAGCACTATAACTTGTTTAGAATAAAGCTTTTTTAACACATATATTTTATCCCTAAGGCACATCACAGCATTTTTGTGCTAGGGAAACTAGACAGTACTCCAGCACTATAGTTGGGGTTACTTTAAACAGTTGAAATCACCAACAAGAAACAAAAATATAAAAATCTTGGCACTAAACAAACTGCAAAAGGGACATGGTATAGAACTTGAAACAAGGAGGCAGAGCATCACTTGTTCAACCTCAACTGAGAACATGTGTTTGGGGTGACTCAATTTTTTGCTGCTCTACACTTATCCAAATAGGACCATTAATACACCATGAGTAATGATTTGGGGTTACAAATACATTTTTAGCAATGTCAGGAGTCGCTCTGGACAGGAGCTACATATACACCTCGAAGTCCTGATTAAAGAGGTACTGGACTGGTATTGCACCCTGCAATGCAGATGGACTTTACCTCTGCTGGGATAAGAAAGGTGCAGATCTGGGAGTGGGCATCACCCCATGGGGTTGAATTATACCCACCTATTTGTTGTAATCCTACCCTTTGCCCTTTTTTTGGATTGAATGTTCCATGGATTAGCTCCCCCCATTAATAAAACCCGGGTTCAAGACATGTTCCTTCTCTTTGTTGCCTGCTTTGCCTCCTTGGTGGAAGCTGGGTCAGAGGGGCCATCACAGAACCTAAAGAAAAAGGTATTTCTCTGTCTGTGTGTCGTTATTTCGTGCCAGCCCAGTTCTTCTGGAGTGACCCTGACCAGTTTAGTTGTGTATCACAGTAAATGGCACCGGAATAGGGACACCAGCGTGAATTTTAAAAATTTAGTGGGTTTGGAATTTCTCTCCACAAGTCAAGCATGCTTAGGATTTCAGAGTATTGTGGGTTGAATTGTAGAAAGTAAGTGAATTAGAGCAAAAATTTATGACATTAAACTTATAGCATCTGGGAATTTTTCGTCTTTAGAAAGACAAAATTGCAATTCTAGAAACTCTAATTAAGAATAGAGAATCCTCTCCCATGGGAAAAGCACTTTGATGGATCTTTTTTGGATTCTTTTTGTGAGTTTTTGTATTTCAAAAAATTAAGTAAAGATTTTTGGGGTTTATATGCTAGGAATCTGCTCTTGGAGACTGAGAGAGAAGAAAGAAAGGATTTTTTTGTGGTGGAACTTGACATGGGAGATTTTCTACTTCTAGAGAAGCAAATTTTGTTTTTCTACTGTTTTTAGAGGTGCTCAAACAATTTATATGGAGTCCCCTCACTACATTCTTGTTCTGCCAGGATATGAATGGCTGTGACCCAGCTTTTGTTCTGGGACAGATGCAGGGCTCTAATCTGCCACCAGTGGTATTTCTGACCCTTGAGCAACCTGGTATGAATGCCAAACTCCGACTGCCTTGAGATTTGGTGACGGCACCAGTGTCTACCACTAAAGCAGCTTCTGTTTTTAATTTTTTATTTTAAATACCCTCACGCTGTGAGGGGGTTGGGAGTGGAACTGCTCAGTGCCACTGCCTGACGACCAGGGATTCTCGGGAACAGAAACCTCCACAGGCCAAGGGCTCCAGGAGTAGGACGCAGCAGCGAAAAGCCAGAGAGCTGAGGCTTGCAGGAACATGGGTAGAGCCACCATCTAGCCCATGAATCCCAGGCTCTGACAGGGCACCCTCGGGAGCACCCACATGGCAAAGTCGTGGAGGGATTCCAAGCGGGAAAACACAAACAGAATGGGCAGGATCCAGACATCTGGGAAAGTTCTGGGAGCCTATAACAACTCATGGAGCCAGGAGCATTTGCCCCAGATAATTCTAAGCTGCCAATGTTGGGGGGATGCTAGCCACTGGCCAAGGCTCTTGGAGACAGATGCTTGCCCCAGGCGATAGAGGACAATTTGCTGATGGCAACCCTACTCTGGGCAGACACACGGTGCCACAGGGGCATCCTGAGGCTCGCCATTGGAACACACGTCCCCAGGACAGACACAAGCACCGGACGTGGGTTCAAACAGCAACCAAATGCTGAATCAGCCCGCTGCCAAGGACTTTCACCGTGGGAACCAGGTGCGACTGTGTAACAAATGACACACGGACAATGGGGAGGACTTGGGCAGCGACCGAAAATCGGGTTAGCCCAGCGTCAGGGACCTTTGCCAGGAGCTAGGCGCCACATGGCCGGAGGCACCTTCCTGGACAGTGGGAGCCCGCGGGAGCAGCCCTAGTGAAGGCTGGTCCTAGCGGCCAGGCCCACATCACCTTGGTAACCGCCTGGAGCCTGGCCAGGCTGAGCCCAGCTTCCGTTTCCCACCTGCTTGGCTAAGGGAACGCAGGGCCACCCTCACGGCCTCCGGGGGTTGGGGGGTGGGGGTAAGCGGGTTGGTTGCAGGGAGATTTGGAGTGAAATGCAAACCAACGGGCCAACATCAGGGACTCTCATCTGGAGGTTGGTTCCATGCTTCTACACAAACATATTCTCTAGCCACACGGAGGAACCAACGTGGTGGTGGAGTCCCACCTCCCACATTTGCAAGGGCGTCTTCCCTTTAGTCCTTCCACTGCCACTCACATGGGGCTTTTGGTGCCGCCTCCCAATCTTTGACTTGGACTTCCTGTTTCACACAGGCCTTACCTGAGCAGCCACAGAGCCTGCATTTTACTTAAGGATGCTCACCTGTCAAAATCTTCAATAGATCTTCAATACTAACAAAATAACTCCTTTCCAGGTACAGTTTGATTTGACAAACTTATTTATTGCAGCTACCAGCCTGACTGTTCTCAACCTGATTTTTTAATCCCTCAACAGTTTCCTTTAAAATCCTTCCTTTTCCTTTTTATGGTTGTGTTACTGAATAATGTCCCATTGATGAGAGGTGTGATACATATGCTTCTTTGTATTTTGCTTTTATTTTTGGACATTATGAGGATGCATTTTGCTCCTCACAGGAACAAAAGCCGGCAACCTGTGGCAGTTTTCTCGCAGTGTTCACGTGATGACCAAGAAATCCTTATCCTTCTCATTTCTGACTATATAAATACAGAAAATAAATAAAGTTACACAAGGAACTTATTTTCACTAAATCATGTGATGCGCCACAGAGATAAAAAGTGCACTCTTAATCCAAAATAAATTAAAATGGATCCAAATATTTTATGAACCACATGGTTTCATAAGATAGTTATAACTATACCTTTATTATTAATGCATATTTTCCAGTTAATTAAATAATCTATAATACTTAATTCATAAAATAATTAATACATATATCTATTTTTAATTAATATGTGTCTATTGACTTCTAATCATTTTTCTTCAACAGAAAACACATAATTTATATGTGCATTTATCTGATGCTCTGCTTTTTGTAGTTGAAAATAATTAAGATAAATGTTATTTACTATAAAATACTTATTTCAAGGAATCCATCAAATTATCTCTAATTTCTAAATCATTACTCATGCTTAAGTATCTTTTTTTATTAAAAAAAAATAACAATTATTTAGATTCTAAGATCTACAGAAATTATTCCAAAACCATAGCCCAAGAAAAATTTTAGGAGAAGAAGATGCTCCATCAGACAGAAAGCACACATTAGAAGTCATCTTTGAGTAAAAGAAAAGATCTTTATATAGTCTAAGATTTTAATGATAAAGGAATTCTCCTGAATAGGGAAATATTTATATAATCATCTAGACGGTGATGTAGAAAGTTGAGATAGTTTGAGAACAGATTTATGTATGACTGGATTAATATGGACAGATCAATCCTGGGATGTTTCAGGCTTTTCCCCCGATTTTATTATACTGATATGAACCAATATTTTGTCCATATTTTGACATGATAAAAACCTATTGAAACATTAGGTTTATTTTCATTAAATAAGATCATTATTTACCTAGTGATTCTTACTGTTTAAGTCAAGGATCAATTTTTAGTGAATCCAATTTACACATCCTTGATTAAACAATAAATATCTTCAAATACTACCTTGAGTTCCAATTTTGAAACTTCTCTTTAGAAATTAAAATTGATTAATTCAAATACATCAGTAATTATGATTATTACTGCTAATTCCTACATATTACTTCTGTTTATTAGATATTTATGGGATTTAGGAGAGCATTTTATTAGGACTGGTGTTCTCCAAATTAAAGTCATATGTTAATTTTGAATAATAAAGGTTGCAAACATTGTTAGGAATTCATTGGTATCAGTTCTCTGACTGGACCTATTTTCCATAAAATATATGGTAAGACTTTTATACTACTCCCTGCCAGGGAAGTAATCTTAGTCATATTGTTTTTTTTTAAAAAAGACAATGAAGAGACACTTATTTAAAGAGTAATATTCTAAGATACAAGGATATCTTGAGACTTTCTCTCAGAAAGAGATTGAAGGGTTTTTGTTTTTTTAAAATTTTTCTTAATATTTTTTTTTTAGTTTTTGGCAGACACAACATCTTTGTATGTGGTGTCTGAGGATCGAACCCGGGCCGCACGCATGCGCTACCGCTTGAGCCACAACCCCAGCCCCCGAAGGTTTCTTTTGAATTGTCCATTTACATGTAACATCAAGGTGGATCATCTAGACTATATACTGAGAAATTACAATGATGAACAAAAGGTGTCTTATTTTCATATATTGTTAGATCTAGCCTCAATCAGTCATGAGACAAGGCCTTAAAAAATTGCCTACCAGAAAGTAAGATCAAAGGGAAACTCTCAGATTTGATATAAACCAAAACAAATTCAGAGAGATTTTTTAAAAGGTCCAAACACACTTATTATACTGTCTCAAAATTTATGTCAAATCTCTGACCTCATCTAAAAAGATATTATGCTATTACTCAGCTAAATTTTAAAGTAAAAGACCACCCAAAAAACAATTTTGGGGAGATTTATCTTAACCATGCCCCAATAACACAGAATAGGGACAAACGTGATAGCTGTCTGGACCACAGACAACTCCCTGAAACAGATATCCAATAGGTAAACAGAATGCCTAAAAAATAATTTTAGTGATCTTTTACAGAAATTCTGTTTTCATAGAAAGACTCAAAAAGACAATACACAACACCCTAACTTTATGGAGGGCCACCCAATTTCAAAGGATTACAAAAATTGACATGATCCTAACCAAATTTAGCTGTTACCCACAATTTATTCAGAGATCAAAGAGAAAAAAATTAAAAACTTGGAGAGAGAAAGAGATTAAACTACTAATCTTACCCCAAGAAAATTAAGCTTCCTGATTAAAAATTTTACTTCTCTTCTAAGTTATAAACAGATATTGGAAGCCTCTAAACATTAAAACAGGGCCTTACTTCAAACCCCTGTCAACAGTTTATTACTGAGAAAAAAGACTTTAGAAATAATTATCTCTAAAATATTACACAGATAGCCATGAATAAATCAGCTCAACAGCCGATAGCTTATTTCAGTAAAAAATTTAATGTGATAGACCTTTTCTCAACTTTAATAATGTGAGGTAATGCCCTATATACATTGATATTTTTGAAATTAGTAAAGTCATAAATTATACATAATTATTAGATCTAATTTTGCTACATTAAGTAAAGTTATTAATGATGTTCATACAACTGTTTCTTTTTATCTATTTATTACATAGATGACAATAGTGGAGTGCATTACATTCATAATTATCCATTCACTGTACAATTTTTTGTAACTCTGTATATAAAGTATGTTCACACCAAATTATGCCATTATACATGAGCTCTCTTATTTTTTTGCATACAATACTTAATACACCTTTATACCAACATTTATCATATATAAGTTATGTTAACACCAAATTCACATCTTCAACTGTTTCTTTATACACAAAGATTGTTCAGACAATAATCCTTCAAAATGTCATTGCTAGCTCAATGTCATACAAATTCTAAATTAGATCCTTATCTTAATAATACTGTTGACTCATTCTTACCCATTAATATTTGAGATACTAATTCCCCACACTCAGGTCAATATTAAGCTTTATAACAACAAAAACAGTTTTTCATACATTGGTAAATAAAAGACTATTCATTTTTCTATTTCATTTTTTATTAATGGTAAAAAAGCAAAAGATCTTCTTTAGGGTTATTAAGCATGTGTGCTTCCTAGTTTGGATAGATGTCTATCTTTTTCCATGCCCATAGTAAAGACCACCACTCCTAATTTAAAAACTCTGTCTCTAGCCTCATCCCAAATTGAATAATTATTTAAGTTAATCTAGAACTAATTTCAAAATATAAATTTTTATATGCAGCTTACTATATTCTTCATTTTGGGGTAATTCTGTTAAAGTCATACTATTAGTAAAGGCTAACTTTCTATTTAACATGATCTCTTTCCAATTCACTAATATTGAACTTAATTAGTAGGTGACCTTTGTCAAGTTTTATGACCAGCTAGAGATAATAAATCCTTTCTTGTTATTTACTTGTACTATTGTCTATAACTTAAAACTAATGATATTATGATGTGCCAGTCTTTTTATTCAATTTTAATAAATAAAAAAAGGGGGAAAACAGGATCCCACATGCACATACTGGATCTTACAAATATTTCAAAAATTTTCTTAAACTGTAATATTAAAAGTCTTTCTTTTCTGCTGAACATGATTTAGAAAGTTAAATCAGATTTCAAAGGAGAGTTTAAACCTGTCATTGTGAAAATGACTGAAAAACTTGGCACAGGAAGGTAAATGTCCAGCTGCAGAATTTACAACAATGTGAGCTTTATGAGCTTGACAGATAAGTACAACTTATGAAGATTTCTATGGACCCATTTCTCAGGTCCACTTTTAATGTACATTACAACGTGGACTGGAAAATCCACCCATGTAACTAGATTAATTCTACTGACTATAATGGTCTGTTATACCTATATGTTGATCCTATGGTAAACAGGCTGTCTGCTTTTTTCAAGAAAAAAGACAGAAAATGAGAAACCTAAACCAGCCAATTATGCTGGGTCCTTAGAAATTAATACTATATTTACATATCTTGACAATTGTCAAAATAGAAACTTGTTGAAATAGAATTTTCCTATATAGGCCAATTACTTACAGACTGGTCTCCTAGAAGGACAATTGCAGAAGCTTTAACCCTCAGCGAGATGGAAAAACTCTGAGGCAGAAGTTAAGCATCCAACATCCTTTTGGATGCCTAACTTCTGCCTCAGAGTTTTTACATTACTGACTGACCTAAAAGACTCCTTAAATGTGAAAACTAAGAGAAAAGATGATTAAATGTCCTATAACCTATAAGAAATACAACTTGCCTAGTTTTATCACTAGTTATAATAAAGGGAAAGGACATTGATCCTTCATCAATGTTTCTGTGTCCTATTGCCAGCTAACATGCTGAAGTTAAGATTCAGGCCCTGAAACAAGTGCATGCCATTTAACCAGACCTAGGTAAGTTCCTGATTCCATGATCCTTAAAATACTTAAAATGACTACTAAATTTTTTTAAGTGACTACTTAAAATATTATTCATTGTTTCTACAATTATGGCCTTGTGGCTATGTCTCAAAACTTACAACATGTAAATTTTCTTAATAATTTGGCTTCCAGAACCCTCCATAATCAGATTGATAGAAAGATTGAAACTAAGTTGAATGCTCTAGAAGTCACTGTAATGAATAATACAAATAGCTCTATGCTAAATGTGTTTGTATTACTATGGCCAAACACAATGCTTCCCAATAAAATTGGGAAAAGATTGAAAATCTTCTGATGAGTGTTTGGCAGAGTAATAATATAACCTGGATCTTTTGGAGTTAGTTAAATGACTCTAATCCTGAAAATATGTTGAAATATTCTATATGATATGTTACTGGAATAAAATGTTTGCTCCTAATTCCTTTTGTGTCTCAATGGTAGGTCATAATGACTTCGGACCAAGAATCCAGTGACTGGAAGATATAATTCCCCAATTTTATATTTAAGAAAGGGGAAATATGTTGAGAGCCACTCTGGACAGGAGCTATGTACACACCTTTAAGTCCTCAGTAAAGAGGTACTGGACTGGTACTGCACCCATTGCAATGCAATTGGACCTTGCCTCTGCTTGGATAAGAAAGGTGCAGCTCCAGGTGTGGGCGTCACCTGATATAGGGTTGAATTACACCAACTTGTTTGTTGTAACCCTACCCTTTGCCCTTTTGTTGATCCAGTGTTCCATGGATTAGCTTCCCCCATTGATAAAACCTGGGTTCAAGGTGTGCTCCTTCTCTTTCTTGACTCCTTGGTGGGAGCTGGGTCAGAGGGGCCATCACAGAACCCAAAGAAAAAGGTGTTTCTCTGTCTGTGTGTTATTATTTTGTGCCAGCCCAGTTCTCCTGGAGTGACCCTGATTGGTTTAGTTGTGTGTTTAGAGTGTCTCATTTTTTTCTGCTCTGCAGTTATCCACATAGGACCATGAATATACCATGAGTAATGATTTGGGGTTACAAATACATTTTAGCAAACAGGCAAATTTTCTAACTCACAGAATCTGTGATTAATTAAAATTGATGGTATTTTGAAGGATAAATGAGAGGGAAGAATCTAAGATAACTTCTAATTATCTGGGCTGGATAAATGGTGGGGGACTAGAAATAGTTTTGAAAAGAATTGTGAAAGAAATTAATGATGGTTAGAGTTCTGGTTGCTTCCTTATTTACGTTACTAAAACTGTAGCAATACTTTTGTATCTTAGCAAAACAACTGAGGCTTCAGGGGAGCAAAAAAATTGAAGCTATGTCTGCAAAAAAAAAAGGAAATCTAATATTTAGGGACTTCATTAATTTATTTCATTACAGCAAGATAGTTGATAGCTGTCTTTTTGGCTCAGTGTTTCTGGCCTTCTGATTTGCTTTTTATTCATAAAATCTGGTATGCCTATTTCTCTATTTTTAAAAAATATGAAGTAAAGAAAATAATATAACTATTCATGCTCTGCCTTTGTTACCTATGAGGCCTAAGCATCATTTCCAAATATAAGGACTTAAAGAATCTATGCTTATGATATGGTGGATCAGAGAGTCTGGCAGACCACAGTTAGCATGGCTTGTTTGACAGTAACGCAAACCATTTTAGAAGACCTTATGGCTGTGGTCTCAACTTTATCTTTCACTTGAATTCTTTGCTTTTCTCGTGTTGCATGTGCCAGGCCTAGAATGTCCAAGAGGAATTTTTTACTAACTTGGTTAGTGTCCAGGCTAGGATTGTCAGGATTAGCTAAGTTTTTCTTTCTCTTTATATGCTTATGTATTTGTCCATTTCGTTTAACCTCAGGCTGGTTAACATAAAATAAGATTTCTTTGGGTCATGATTCTGGTGGTTGGAGGGTTCAAACAGCATTTTGCTGGTGTCCTGATAAGGGCCCCTGGCTGCATTACAACATGATAAAGATATGGAAAGATGAGCAGAAAGGGCCAATAGTATGGAGTGGCACAACTTTATAACAAGTGTCTCTCATAGAACCAACTCCATGAGACCAGTCTTAACCCTTCCACAGGCAACTCCCCCAGGACCTTATTACTTTGCACGAGGCCTCACCTTTTAAATGTTTCATTTCACCAACAACATACTGAGGACCAAGTTTTAGCACATGAGCCTTCAGGGAACATACTCAAACTGTTTCTAAGCCACAGCAACACATCTGTCCACATGGCTAGCTTGGACTTCCCCACAGAGTGTCAAACTATTCAAAGGGATAATGGGCAGTCAAACTATTCAAAGAGATAATGCATTCCAGAGCCAAAAGTGGAAGCTGCCTGACTCCTAAGGACTTATCTTAGAAACAAGTACAGTGTGATGTCCACTGGTTGAAGCAATCATGGAGTAATTCACCCTCAAGGGGAGGGGCATTTAAGGGAGGAATGACCATTTTTAATCCAATGTGTGCATGTTCCCACTACTGAGATTGGCTAGATGTTAACATTTTAAAAAACAATTATTTTCTTCAGATAGTTCTCCTAAAGAAATAAAATATTACAGACAGAGTAAAAGTTACATTTCCTTGACCTATTGCTCTTTTCCAAAGGTAATAATTTTCCTAAAGTTACTGTGCATCAATCCATAAACAACATGTATTAAAATTTAATTTGTTTTAAATTTGTTTTCATATGATGATTGATAGCTCAAATCCATTTGTAACTTTCTATTTTCACTAAACATTATTTTTAGAGGTTTATCCATATTTGTGCAGGTAGCTATGGATCTTTTATTTTTTTTACCATGCTGGGAATCAAACCCAGGGCCTTGCTAGTTAAGTGCTCTGCCACTGAACTATATCCCCAGCCTTAATCATTTGTTTTAACTGTTGGATAGTATTATTTTGTATGAATAAATCATTATTTATCCATTCCTCATAACACACACACATTTTCTCTATATTAATGTTGGTTATATACTGAAAGAACATTTTGAATATATTGAGTTGAATAAAAATATTAAAATTAATTCCACTTGTTTCTTTACTTTTTTAATGTGGCTAATAGAAAATTGAACATTATATATGAGGTTCCATTATATTTCTATTGATTAAAAGGGGTTGATACTATATCTGCATATATCCTAGATATGTGATTAAAAGAGTTTTCACCTTTACTAGGTATTGCCAAATTGCTTTGCCAGTTTGGTAGAGGTTGACCCATTAATGTGTTACAAGAGTTCCCATTTCCTACAGGTTTTCTAATTTTTATTATCAGATACCAACCTTTGCCAGTCTGATAAGATATGAAATGGTATCATTGTTGCTTTAACCTGCATTTCTCTTACTACTAGTGAGGTTAAGAACTTCTTGGAGCTGAGTGTGTGATTCAGTGGTAGAGCACTTTCCTAGCATGTGTTTAGGCTGTGGGTTCAATCCCCAGTGCCACACACACAAGAAAAAAAATAGTTTCTTATATTTATATTGATCATTTTCCTAATGGTGGTTTGCCTGGAATTTCCTTTTATTTGGTTTTCATATAGCAGTATTACCTTTTTTTGGATTACCATTTGCCAGGTGTACAACTTATGTTTTGAGTGTGTATTTTTAACACTGTACAGCTATGCAGTTTTATAATTTTAACTGAAAAATTTAGTCTATTTGTATTTATTTTGACTACTGAAATAGATTTACTTTCTGTCATTTTAATTTCACTTCCTATTTATGGTGGTTTTTTTCTTTGCTTTTCCCTATTCTTTCTTCCTTCTATTGAAACTTTTTTGTGTATCTGCCCTGCCATAACCTTTTTTCTCCTCTATCTGAAAGCTTTATATTTTATATCTAGTGTTTTATTCATCACTCTTAAAATTTTAGCATGTGTGCATAGTTATCTTAGTGTTTAATATGTCATCTCTCTACTCAACTCCTGGAAAGATACAATGACTCTCTTCATGCCACTATTTTTAATTTATTTTGATCATTTTTATATTACCTAAATTAGCCAGTACTAATTTATAGTATATGTATATATACATACATGTATAGTATATGTAGATATGTATTATATGTATAGTTATTTTATACAGTTTATGGTCATTTTGGTTAGCTAGATGTTAAATTATTTATTTGTTCATAATTGTTTCTTGCCTTCCTTATACAATCAACTTTCTGCTTTCTGAGTATATCCTTTAGCAATAATCTGTGAAGAGACTTTCAAAAGCCCATATAAGTAGTAGTTATCTGAAAATATCTTGGTTTCCCAGTCAATCATGAAGGATGCTTTAGATATACAAATTTGAGATATACAGTTATTTTCCTTTGATATGTTTAAGATACTCTATTGATGTCTTCTGACTCTAAATCAAGGTGATCAACTTGTCCTAGTTTAGCGGTTAAACCAGTAAAATTATGCACTAAAAAGTCCACAGTTCTTGGAACCCCCTTAGTCAGGCAAACTACAAACAGCACTTCAAAAGCTACTGTTGAGAAATCCAATATGTGCTCTATTTTTTCCCTTGTAAGTGTGGAAATAAAAGGAAAATTGTGATGAAGGTACATTCAAAGAACTTTTCAAAATGGAATTCAGCTATTAAAGGTTCAGGCCTTGTGCACAATTCCAGTTACTGCCTAGGAATGTGGGAATGGGAACTTTGGTCACCTCTTTTAACTTCAGGAAGCTGGAATGACCCAAACAACTGAACAGTTGCATGCTCAAGATGTGCTTCAAAAAGTTATCAGACTCTTGTTTTGAGCACATTTTTATTCTGTTTATACATTATTTTCTTTATCTCCTAAGGGTTGTGGAGCCCCTGTTCCTTTTTGACTTTCAATAGCCCATATAAGCTGCCACATTTCCTGCCTTCTTTGGAGGACTGATTCAGAATTATCTGAATTGCAACCTGAATTGCAATGCCTAAGACGCAAATAAAGTCCTTTTTTACCTTTGCAGTTTCTGAGTTTGGATTGATTGACATGAATAATCTCCATTTTTTGGTCATTTTTACTTTTATGGATTTTCTCTTAAAGATTTTCTCTTCTTCCTCCTCTTTTTCTTCCTCCTCATTTGATTCTCTCCTTCTCCTTCTCCTTCTCCTTCCTCTTCTTCCACAAATTTGGTTGCCATTTCTAGAACTGAGCAGAGGGAAGAAGTTTAATTAAGCAGTATATGAACTTTCTTTTAATTCTCTTTTTATTAATATGTGTTATGGTTTGGATATGAGGTGTCCCCCAAAAGCTCACCTGTGAGACAATGCAAGAAGGTCCAGAGGAAAAATAATTGGATTGTGAAAGTCATAACCCAATCAGTGAATTAATCCCTAATGAAATTACCTGAGAGGTAACTAGAGGCAAGTGGGGTGTGGCTGGAGGAAGGGGTTAATTGGTATTGTGGCTATGGGGTATATATTTTGTTCTGGAACTGGAGTTTCTCTCTGCTTTCTTGATCACCATGATGAGAGTTACTTCCCTCTGCCACACACTCTTCCTCCATGATTTTCTGCCTCACCTCAAGCCCCGAAGGAATGGAGCCTGCCTTGAGCCTGCCTTCTCTGGACTAAGACCTCTGAAACCGTGAGCCCTCACATAAACTTTTCCTCCTTTATAGTTGTTCTGGTCAAATCTTTAGTCATAGCAGCAAAAAAGCTGACAAAAGCAGTATGTGAACTCAACAGTGTCTCATGTCACCAAGTCCCAAACTTGTCTGGTTTAACTTTCACTTTTCTGCATGGTGGGTTAGAGGTAGTCACTTGACTATTTGGATGTTAGAAGACTATTAGGAGGTGCTGGACATATAGCTCAGTGGTAGAGTGATTGCCTAGCATACATGAGACCTTAGGTTCAATTCCTAGTATCTCCACAAAAAGAACCATTTGGGGGATTTAGTTTTACTTTAAAGACTTCCAACTGAAATAGGAAGTTAGGGAAACAGAACACTGAATCTCAAAAGAGAAATTTCCATAAAATATTGGAATGCAGAACAAACAACTCCTGAGCAACCCAAACTGTGTTCTTGTGCTTATGGCCCATGTCCTCACCTGACTGGCTGATGAAAAACAACAAAAATGCACGGTAACCACAAGCCATCATCTGAAAGAGGCACTCCTTTAGGGAGCATGCACATTAAAGACAGAAATTACCCTAGGCTTATTATAATAGATGCACACCCCTGGGTGGATATATAAGACTAATGAGGGCTGGGGATGTGGCTCAAGTGGTAGCGTGCTCATGCGGCCCGGGTTTAATCCTCAGCACCACATACAAACAAAGATATTGTGTCCGCCCAAAACTGAAAAATAAATATTAAAAAATTCTCTCTCTCTCTCTCTCTTTAAAAAAAAAAAAGACTAATGAGACATGCAATATAGGACATATCATGATTAGAACAGGTGATGGTAATGTACAAGCAGGAGAAAAACTGGCAGGAAATTGCATAACCCTGCCCTGACCTCACTTGTAGTTCAATCCCCTTGTTACTATCCTGTAAATGTTTAAACCCCAGACTGGGGGGGGGGGAGGGGTTGTAGCTCAGTGGTAGAGAGCTCTTGCCTAGCATGCATGAGACAGGGGTTCCATCTTCAGCACCACATAAAAGTAAATAAAAGAAATAAAGATATTGTGTCCATCTACTACAAAACAAACAACAAAACAACAAAAAACCCACATCACAATGAGATAATCTCACTCTCTCCAAGATCACCTGTACTTCCTTCTTGAGTGTGTACATTCCCTTTATAATAAATCTCTTTCTCTGCAACTCATATCTGATGCAACCCTAAATTCTTTTCTGTGACGTAGTCAGGAGCCTGAAGATCCAAGTACAGCTCTCCTCTCTGCTCCTGGAGACTTCCTCAGACTCTTGTACAGTGACCCAACCAGTTGTTCTTTCATGCTGACTGCTAGACTTGTCTGCAGAGGTCTGGTGCTCTCAATTAGTAGATTTTTTTTTTTTAATGTAGTAGCTTGAATTGCCTCTGTTCTTCTTGGTTTCTCTTATTCCCCACCACTCTTCTTACCACCAACAAACATTACCATATGAACTTCCACTTTCTCCAACCCCAAAAATCAATTGCCATTTTTTCATCTGAGCTCCAGCTCCTAAATTTTCTCTCCTTTTGTTTTGTCCTTACATAATTAAGCCCTTTGTTTTTTCTTTACTTTCATTCTGGTGGGGTTTCAGAAGGAGGCGAAAGTGTCTGTGTTTAATCTGCCATATTTTATCAGTACCTCAAGGATTATATGTATTTTTTTCTAAAAATCTCTATGTAGATTTTGTAAAATATCCATTTTTTCATGACTGTAAACTTATTTTCTTAATATTTTAACAACTTGCAAAATTTTCAATACTTAAAACAATCTGTCAAAGGAAAAAAGTCGCAATTTAGCTCAAAGATCCCAATCAACTCTATTAAATTGAGCAACACTTCATCCCATAAAATAGAAAGAGTATTCTGATGAGCTAAGCAGAAAAGGTTATAGACAGAAAGGGGATTAAAAAAAATCAACAAAACAAAAGTGGATCAGTCATTTCAGAGTTACTTTCCTTGTAAGATAGGAGAAAGGGAGACTGAACAATAGGGAAACAACTCATCAGGTAATATGAAGTTACTCTAGGTTACTTTTTTGAGTAAGGATTAAAACAAACAAACAAAAAAAGAACTTCATTATCATGCTTGCTGAAACTGGCCCATTTGGGACATTTTGTTTTCGTCTCTCTAATCATGGTTTCTCAAATGGTTGGCTAAACAGCTGAGTTTCCATTTTGATTTTCAGCCTGGCCCATTGGGACCTCTTGTGGAGGCTTAGCTCAAAACAATGGCCTCTTGTCATTTTTATTTAACAGTACTTATCTTAAAGTCCTTTTCTGATTGCTCTTTTATCTCAAATTAATGGGGATATGGCTTCTTATTTTTGGTGTCATTTGGCATCTACTAAGGTTGGGTTGTTTCCTCTTGTGTTTGATTAATTGAGATTATAAACTTGTTTATTCTTTAATGATGTGTTGTGGAAGTGTCCTTCTACAGTAGCTTTGAGTGCTGTTTACATGAGAAGCGTTTGCATGGACCAATTTTTATTTTTAAAATTTTGACATAGGAATTCCTATGTTGTATGATTCCAGGACTAAGCATGTGCAAGACTTAGAAATAGGGGTTTGATTTCTCATTGACATACCTTTGTCACTGAGTGATAGAATTTCTTGCTAGCTTCTTATTTTCCTATAATGCAGTTTCCCTGAGGGGTAGCCTTTTGAGATTCCTGTTTTTATGCTAAGGTTTCCAGTTCCAACCCACCTCACATAGGTGTGAAGGAGTTATCATTTATTCCTTCCTGAGAGGTTAAGATAAAGAGAATTATGGAGACAAATAAACATTCTCTAGAATATCACATTATTTGTTCCTATAATTACTGCCTTAATTTTCAGTTCCTGCTTTATTTCTGCACCTGGAATTTGCCCTACCTCCTTTTTTTTTTTTTTTTTTGCAAGTTCAGGATACATACTTCCTTGTTTTTGTTTTTTAAATGCTGGTGGAAGGAAGTTTTCAGGTTTCCTGGCCTACTATCTTACCATAATTCTTTATCTTTGTTTTCTTTCAAAATACTGGTAAATGGAGATTATAAAAAAAAAAGATGCAAAGGAAGATAAAGAATGAAAAAAATGCTTTTTTCTGCAAAGAAATAGAAAACTTAAAGAGAACAGTACTCTGAAAAACTGTACAGAATCAGAATGAATATATTTAGGTATATCAATTTAGGTAACATATTACTAAATATTTCCATTTCATAAATTTGCTTCAAAACACTGGGGAACAATATTCATGTTGTTACAAATCTACCGGATAATGAAAAGAATGCTACCACTTAGTTCCTGTGTTAAATTAAGCAAAAACAAAGAGATACACACTATTTTATTAAAGATATGTCAAAGAGTAACCATGAATGTAGTAAGGCCAAGTTTCTATACTCTCTCCCCTGCTTAAATTTAAGGATGATACTTTCATCTTTATACCCTAGTATTTTAGCAATATAAAGATATTCTATTTGAATACTCTATGAATTTACAGGCATCCTAAAAACTTCCAAAAGAAAAAAATTAATATGTAAAATAAAAACTTTATCCCTCTCCAAAACAAACATGTGAGCTAGAGAAATGGGGGTAAAAGTGGTATATGGATTCTCTAATGTCACTGTAACCTATAAGCACAGACTTAGTGATTTAAATAATACTGTTTTGCTAATTTATCATTTTACAGTTCTATAGGTTAGACATCTTACAGGGATCATACTAGGTTAAAATTAAGGTGTTGGGAGCTAGATGTGGCGGCACTGAGGTAGGAGGATCATATGTTCAAGGCCAGACTCAGCAACTCAGTAAAATCCTGTCTCAAAATAAAATTTAAAAGGGACAGGGATATAGCTCAGTGGTAGAGTACTTGCCTACCATGTGCAAGGCCCTGGGTTTGATCCCCAGCACTACCAAATGAATGAATGAATGAATAAATAAATAAGTGTGTTTGTTGGTGGGGCTACGTTCTCTCATGGAGTGCAGCAGTCCAGCTGGGCAAATAACCAGGAGGTGACAAGCAACTTGAAGGTTGAAGCGGGAACTACTTTATTGCAAGTGAAGTGGGAACCGATTGAGAACTCAAAGTAGCGGGCTCCTAAGGTAGCGGAACCACCTCTCTGCGGACAGCAGAAGTATATATACCTAACTAATTACACACAGCTTGACTCAATTAACATCATCTAGATACAGCAGTCAGCCTATAAGGAATCCTCATCGTCTTAATGGCTCGCTGGCGTTGCTTCACACACCACTCCTCCTGACAAACTGCCAGGCGCCATCTTGACTTGATTTGCATCCCCAACAATGGAGGCTCTAGGAGAGAATCCATTTCCTTACTTTGCATCTTCTAGATGCCATCTGCATCCCTTGGCTCCTGTTCTATTTTCAAAAAAAAAATTATATTGCATTTCTCTGAGCATTGTTTCCTAATCACATCTCCCTCTGACTTTCCTCTTCTACCTCCCTTTTCCTCCATAAAGACACATATGGACACTTCCCTTGTATAACTCTTATATAATAAAAAACATGTATTTGATCTTTATCCCCAGTTCCTGACACAGAACTCTCAAAACTGTAAGTGATTACAGCAATGGAGGTGAAAGGAACATTTTTTGTTATCCATGACAAGCTCCTTTCAACAATGCTCTTAAGGAGGAACACTGGTTGCCAGGGGACTCAATCACATTTTTAGAGAATTGGAATTTTCAGCTCTTCCACTCCTCAATTCCCCACCCCAACTCACAAACAGAAATGCTGGAGGTTAAGTTCAATCCCCAATGGCCAAAGATTTAATCAGTCATGCCAACTTCCATAGAAACTCTAAAGGAGGGGGTTTCAAGAATTCTGGTTTGGGAACACATGGAGGTGCTGGAAGGGCGATGTGCCCGCCCAGAGCATGGAACCTCCACGCCTCTCTCTTGTATCTTAACATGATGCATCTCTTACATTTGGCTGTTCCTGAATCACATTCTTTATAATAAAGGTTACAACTTTATATTTAAGTGTTTAATAAAAATTACAGGAGTCCATTGTTTTGAACTAAGCTCCTGCACTAGGCCCTAATAAACCAGGCTAAGAATCAAAATGAAGTGGCTCATGCTAACATTCCATATCATCAGACTGAAACTAAGCGTTTGTCTGAACTTCTGAGAAATCAGAATTAGAAAGATAAAAGCCAAACAGGAAAATTTCAATGGGCATTAAAATGAAGTTCTCTCTGCCTTAGTCCTTTCACAAAAAGTTAACCTAAAGTAACCTGTGATTAACCAGCTATTTTTCTATTGTTCTGTCTCCTTGTCCTTTACAAGGAAAGTAATTTTGAAATGACCAGTCTGCTTTTTGTTTCTGCTTTCTTCAGCTTTTTCTCTCTATAAAACCACTTTCTCTGCTCAGTGCATTGGAACATTTGTTCTATTTTATGAAACGAAGTATTGCCTGATTCTAGAATCAAAAATAAAGATAACTAATGCCTTCAAACTAAATTGTCATAATTTTGTCCTTTGACACAAGTTTATATTCAAAGTAAATATAAGTAAATGACTCCCTGGGGCAATTCTGGGGAAATTCTAGAGAAATATCAAGGGGGTTATGGGAAATAGAATAAAAGAAATAAGAGATAGAAAGAAAACAAAAGGAAGGATAAGGAGACTATAATCCAAAAACCTTGTTAAAGTTCTGCATATCTTCACTCCCCAAGCAGATTCTTCTCACAGGCCTGTCACTGCCAAATTTCTGGAAAATTGGTAAATCTTAAAGATCATAAATTCAGCCACTCATGAAAACTACCTTGTGCACTATTAATTAGCCCATGTAATAAGCAGATTAAGCAAAGAGAGGTATAATATTTTAAAAAGCCTATCATCTAGGGTAATTTTCAACATTATCTGCTGATCATACAAAGGGAACCAGGCTATCATGAAACATCTTTTGATCAGTAAGCTGACGTCATCCCCACATAACTTCCCATGCCCAACCCTCACCTAGTTTTCTTTAAAAAGAATCTGAGAATCCCAAAAGCATCTCTCACTCTTGAAATAACTCTGTATCTCCCTTGAATGTATATTCCTTGCTTCCTTAAATAAATCTCTGTACCTCTAACTGACACATCCTTAAATTCACTTCTGTAACATTTGTCAGGAACCCCACTTATCTTGAATCGAGGTCTCTCTAAGAACTCCTCCTTGGATTCTGAAGTTGGGGCAGTTTTGTGGGAATGAGGCCTTAACTCGTGGGCAGATAGTGTCAGAATTGAATTGAATTGAATTGAAGGATGCCTACTTAGTGTTCAGAGAATTGGAGAATTTCTTGGTGTGGAAGAGACCCACACATTTGCTGTCAGAACTATTGTGAGTATAGAAAAATAATTTTTCCCCATTTTAGTCCTTGTGATTATATTGGGCCTGCTGTAATAATTCAAGATAGTCTCTCTAATTTAAATTCAGTTGATAAAACTTCCATTCCATCTACAATCTTAATTCCCCTTTACTTTGTAACCTGGTATAGTTAAAGGTTTCTAGAATTAGGTCATAGACATTCTTGAGGGGCCATTGTTCTGCCTATTATAGATAGAAAGTTATATTTTGGGCATGCCAAGTATAAAGTCACTGTGGTAGAACCAAGTGGAGTTTATATGAATTGAAAAGAGGAATCTGGAGCTCAGTTTTTTAAGAAAAAATACCTGGTGATACAGATTTAAGGAGGTATTGATATATTTATAGTGGAAGCTATAGGAAATGGAGGAGCACATGATAGATGGGTAATTAGACTGAAAAGGGAAGGAGGGGAAGAAAGGAAGACAAGGGAGGCTTGGAAAAGTCAAGAATAGAAGATAGGGAAGGAAAAGAAATTTAGAAAAGGGTAATATATACATTTTGAGGGCAGGCCAAGAAATGTAAGGAACTCCATGATGGTTTTCATTTAATCAGGAAGTGGTCATTCAAGTCATGTACTATGAGAGACCGTAGCAAGGACCTTAAGGAGACTGATGAAGGTTTGAAATGGTTGCTGAGGGCCAAAAGAAGGGGACAGACTAAAGATTGTTTAAGGATTGCTGAGTTGTTCCTGGGGCTTAGCTGAATTTACTATTCTTCTAAGAAGGTGGAAACTAAAGTTCTTTAAAAATGGGCAGACATCCTTGATAATTAATTATAAATTTTTCTAACTAGTCATCTCATAAAGAGAGGAATATCTATGTTAGGGCTACTCATAACTTAGATTACAATGTTTCATATGAAAAAAAATTGAATTTTAAACAATTAACTAAAAGGCAAACTTTGGCTCACTGACAATTCTTCTGTCTTGTCTTTTAATGTCCTTTGTTATCTGGTCCCACTTATTCAACCTTATTTTTTTACTGTGTAATATTTCCCCTGTTTCTCATTAGCTGATCTCTTTACTGACTGAATTGGCTTCATACATGTTTTTCTATTGCCTAAAATTCTGGTCCTCTCTTTAGTGATTCCTCCAAAAACACTTATTTTTATAGATTATGTGTATAGTTCACCTATAACGACTTCAGCCTATGTTAAGATCTCACTTCTCTGAATTACTGTAATCCCATGCAGTAATTGAACCACCACCTAAGGGATTCCTTAACTGAATTGCTTGGGTCATTCTTTTTATTTTTTCTTTAAGAGAGAGAGAGAGAGAGAGAGAGAGAGAGAGAGAGAGAGAGAGAGAATTTTTTAATATTTAGTTTTTAGTTTTCGGTGGACATAACATCTTTATTTGTATGTGGTGCTGAGGATTGAACCCATCGCCCCCGTGCATGCCAGGCAAGCACGGTACCGCTTGAGCCACATCCCCAGCCCTTGAGTCATTCTTTATAGCTTCTCATGTGTTAAGTTTCTCAGAGCTACTATTCACTTATTGATTAGTCTTTTTTTAATTATTTTTCATGTGTCAGACTCTATACTAGGTACTGGATATACTGGGTATAAAGTTATGTTCAAAACAGATGTAATCTTCATTTCTACTTCTGATTCTCTTACATCACATAATGTAGTGAAGAGCCCATGATGGGCACCTAATAGCACACATGTTGATTACTATTTGATGCAAGATATGTGTCCAGACTACCCTTGATGCTAATATTGCAGTTTGAAGTGAGGATTCAGGGTTCCACTGTTTTAGATATACTGTAATGTCCCTTTTCCTGAAAAATCTGTCAATAGGACCCTGCTGATTTCCAGAGGACAAAAAGATGCTGAGTTGGAGAAAACTGATTTTAGGTTTGGAATGTAAATACTTCAGGTGATAACAGACATTTGTCAGACTAATGAATGGGCAGGAAAACCAAAATACAGGCTGCAAAAAATTATAAAATTATAGGTCACTCTGCCGAACGAGTACAGAGAGAGCATTCTGGCTTTCCTGGAAACCGAAAGACACCCCAAGTCCATAGCAATTTACGGTAAAATTGAAGGCGCTTTTGAGCAATCTTGTAAGTAGAAATAGTGTAATTTATGGAGATATTGGGCCCTCTCAAGGTGAAATTAAGCAGATTAAAAACCTACTTGCTTAAGCTTCGTTGAATAAGACAGGGGAAGGGAATAAAAACCAATGGATCAAATAACTCAAATTCGGGTCATAGGGGTCTCTTCCTCCTGTGGCCAAAAAGTAGAAAAAAATGTTCTGAAAAAAAACAATAGCTCTTTTCTCTACAGACAAAATAACTGTATGTGTGTTTGTATGTGCATGTACAAGTGTGTGGAGAATGTTTATTTTGTTGTGGGGTAATAGGATTGATAGTAAACTGAGATTAGATGAAACTCTGGGATAAGAATTCTTATGAAGGACAAAATGGAGCCCATAACTGAGAGAGTTAAAAGAATAACTTTTGCAGGGCTGGGGATATATCTCAGTGGATAACACTTGCCTAGCACCAAGCCCTGGGTTTAATCCCCGCTACCCCCTCCAATCCCCATACAAGTAATTTTCCCTGAATCATCTTCTCCTTGTTTCTGTTTTTCCTTATCAATACCTTTCCAGTTACCTCACTGAAAGCATCTGAATTTTTACAGAAGAGGCAATGGGACACAGGAGGTCCAGGGACAGGGGGCTTGAAATTAGTCAGGAGAAGCTGGTAAAGTAGCTGGTAGAATGTGATCAAGGCTTGGGAGATTTGGAGGAGATGAGTTTAAATGGTTGGTGGTGAAAAAACGAGACGTGGGCAGAGGAGTAAGTATATATGAACAAGCCCAGAGCCTCAAGGACCTTCAAAGGAAAAAAATTTCACCCTGTGTCTGTAATCACTGTTGGATAATCCAGACAAAGATGAGAACTCATTTGATACTCAGAACAACTCTTCAAGGAAAGTACAAATTGCTTCTAGTGCTGGGACAAGAAACTGATCCCTAAAGTGACATGGTGCTAGCTAGAAAAATCAGGAGTTGAACCTCATTGAAAATATATATATATATATACAAGTTCTTTTCTCTTTCCACTGATGGATGCAAACTCCTATAATTTCCACAGGTAGAAAGAATAAGGGATTTTAGTCAGATGACTTCTCATCCTCTGTGATTTCATCTACTTCAGTCTCCACTTCTACCCCTAAGTTGAAGACACTTAAGCTAGGTTTAACTTCTCTTCTGAGGTCTGCATTAAATATGTAACTGTCTATTGTGATCTCTACATGAATAACTTTTCCCCAACCAGGTTTCCTCATTGCTCTTTTTTTTTTTTTAATTAGTGGTTTCCTAGGACCCAGGTTCAAAGGCTTAAAGTTGTCTTTAATGGCTCTCCATCCCTTGTATGTCACACTCAGTATTATTTCTCTGAATATTTTTCAAAATTGTCCCTTCTTTCTGTTCCTCCTCTTTCTCTTTTACCACCTTATCTATAATACTGATTATCATTACATTTCCCTAGACAGTCATAAAATTCCCCTATCTGGGATTCTTAACTATAGTTTCAGCTTCCTTTAAATTCATCTTAAGCATCATTGACGGACTAATTAAGTTTCAGTTTCAAACATACAGCTCTTCTGTTCAGAAATCTTTAAAAATTCCCCATTGTTTAGTAAATCAAGTTCAAACCTGCCAAATTTAATTTAATTTTTTGAGCATTTACTATATTCAGCATGATTAAAGCACATAAATTCTTCCAGTGAACCCACAAAATAGACTTATAAAGTAAGATTTTCTATTGTCCTCATTTTAAGGCACTCAAAGGCCAAATAAACTAAATACACTTGTCCAAGGGCTGGGGTTGTGGCTCAGCGGTAGAGTGCTCGCCTTGCACGTGCAATGAGCAAGGGTTCCATCTGGGTTCGATCCTCAGCACCACATAAAAATAAATAAGTGAAATAAAGCTGTTGTGTCCAACTACAAATAATAAAAAGAATAAAAATATTAAAAAAAAAAACTTGTCCAAACACACAGCAAATAAGGAATGGGGTTAAGACTCACCCCAGGCCACCAGTTTCAGAACGAGTACATTATATGTTGCCATTCCAATTTAGTTGCCACTTTTTATGATGAAGATTAAGTTCATACTGACAAAATTCCTGTTTACAAACATTTTCAGTATCTTCTAAATGTGGTTTGTAATTTTTTTTCTCCATGTGAATCTCCCTAATACAAGACTCTACATATCTTTAAAGACATATTCGAATTCAATCTCCTTTGTAATGTTAGTCACACTATCTCAAACCAGATGTTTGCCCACTCTTTTAATCTTATGAATCTTCAAATATTGTAATAATCCCTTCACTTTATCTTTTGAAACTGTTTAAATCCCCTCTTCTTCAAAGGCAGGGACTTCCTTACTCATACATTGTGAAGTGCACCATATTATTAGATAATTGGATACAAAGTTCTCTGAAAAATTGCTGTGACTCTTGGTGTCAGGCTGTTTGTCTCATGTATGTTTTTTTTTCCTTCCATATTGGGGATTGAACCCATGGATGCTTTATCACCAAGATACATAACAGGCTCTTTTATTTCTTATTTTGACACAGGCACTCTCTAAATTACTGAAGCTGACCTCAAACTTGTGATCCTCCTGCCCCTGCCTTTGAATGCTCCTGGAGTTGAGATTACAGGTATGCACCACTGTGTCTGGCTCTGTGTCACACATCTGTGCACATGTCCTCAATCAAAACACAAGTTACAGCTGAGGGTCCCTGAACAGAGTAGACATGATACAGACTATTCAGACAATATTCTATCTGGGCTTCTGCCAACATAAACAGGTGATTACTAGGGGGTGAATGTAAGGTAAAAATTGGCATTTCCCTGACTTTGGCTATGTGAATATAGGTGTGTTTTTGTTATTTGTTTCACAGTATTGAAGATTGAACCCAGAGCTTCATACCTACTAGGCAAGTGCTCTACCACTAAGCTACATCCCCAGTCTTCCTGCCTTAGTCCCCAGTAGTTGGGATTACAGGAATTGGCCTCCACTCCCAGTTCTGATTATAGGCTAATGGACTAAAAAACGGGAAAGTGTCTCTCCAGACCAAATAACTTTCTTTCAACAAGGAAGTCTAAGCTAACCGCTTTCAAAGCCATTTCTAATCCTCCTGATCAGGTACAGGCTCTTCTCCAATTTTCTTCCTTAATTTTGCCTTTGGACTACACATTGAAAGTTAACCTTCAGCACTGAGCCAAGTTTTACATTTCAGTTTGCAATGTACTAAACCCTTAATTGATAAATAATGTTAACTGAACTGGAAAATTGAGAAGGTATCCTAATGATTCAGACATAAGCTAATCTTTAACCAGAAATATTTTTCTAAAACCAAAACAAAATAGAAATCACAGAGTCATAGTATTGGGTCTTCAGATGCTAGGATTCTGATAACATTGCTTGGAGATCAAATACAAAAAAAAAAAAAAAATGTGAAGAGAAACAGAAAGCCTATGTACGTTTTTATCCATTCAAGAAGTATTCTTAAAGTCCTACGATGCGGTGGGAACTACACACAGTGCTAGAAATATATTGGTGAATATAAAATGTCAGGTCCTGTGGTCTATCCTCAGTTTATGTTACTTATTGTGTGTTGCTTGTGGAACTTTGTTCACCCCAAGAGTGAGCCAGCTGGAACCGAGCCTTCAGGAAAGGTTTAGATTGCTTAGATAGATATATAAAGGGTCACTGAAGAGAAATAGGGCCGGATGAGGAATAGCATATGACCCTATCCCTCCCGCACAGAATTCCTTGGTGTTAGAACATAGGAATGCCTGGACTACCAGCTTATGTTAGTTTATCTCATTTTCGTTTTCAATTACCTTAATTTACATGATGATTATCCCCTCTGATGTTAAGAGTCTTTCAGGCGCCAATGGCTAGTTTTAAAATAAGATATTCTAAACATTTATTCTGAAACTTTTGAAGATTTTTTAAAAAAAATTTCCATGTGTCTTCAGCTGCTCTTTCCTCCAGTTGTCAGTAGGTGGCAGCATATTACTCCTTGCTCAGTATTGGGGGAGGGGGGAATAGTTTATTCAATAAACCCAGTTTTGGAAAGACAGGCCTAATTAGAACACAGACTGATAGTTTCCATATCTAGTTCTTATTGTCTCATAAAGTTACTCTTTTAATTCTGTGCTTTATTTTATACTCATAATGACTTTATCTTAAATCTCATCACCCATATGCCATTATACTAAATTAGCTTTATTTGTTTTGAGCAATATGAAATAAAAGATGAAAAACCTGAGTAACATGAACTTATTTTGAAACCCTGTCTCTGAGCCAATATTAGACATTAGAGATTTGAGGGGCTAAGAAGAAATTGCCTTTCCTATGTCAATTTTCAAGACTGTTGTACCTCCTCAGGAGGAAACAGAAATAAAAATCCCTATTCAATTATTTAGTTATTTGGACCGTCTGCTGTTCCATGGATTTTTATGCATGCCAGTTTTTTCAGAGAAAGGGGAGACATTCACTCTTTGGAAAACTCACACGAATCAGTTGATTTTTAAAACTAAAGATTTTCAAGCTTTTAAAAAATTGATAAAAATAAAGTAATCAGTTCAATTCAACAAGTGCTTTTTGAGTGTTCATTTATTTAATTACCAACAAACACTTTTTGAACATTGTTCTGCTGGGTGTTGTAGAACAGCTGACTGAATGACGTACCTCCTGCCCTCAGGTAACTTGTAGGGAAGATAAAACAGGAATCTCGTCAAAGATGAGGTGTATGTTCAAGAAACATTTGTTGAATAAATGAACAGCCAAAAGACAATTGTAAACATGTGCTGTGGGGTTTCAAAGAGGGAAATTAGTATACAGATTTGGAGAATGTGCATGGAGGACATGGTGTCTGACATGGCTTTGGAGGAAAGATGTGACTGAGGCTCAGGGAGCAGGAGGGCATTCTAGCTGATTGGAGGATCAGGAACAAAAGCATACAGGGGAAGGACAGGAGTTCCGTTTGGCAGGAGTGTAGCTCAGGTGTCACCTTCTCACTTAAAGTATCAGCAAGGCACACTGTGGGACACAATGCTTCCTGTAGCACACTGAGCAAAGCAGGAGCTGAGGCAGACAATCATACAACCAGAGCTTCAGCTGGACCCTCCCGGGTGGACAGGCATTCAGAGCTCAGTGCTTTGTGAGCTGTCAACTGATAGGTAACGGTTTTTATTTATTTAGGACAATGACTTTCACCACCTAGGAAATAACCATCATTAACGTTAGTGTCACTTTAGACTTCTTTTGTTGTATATTTAAAGTTGGAGGGTTGGCTGGCTAGGAATAATTTTGCCAAAAAATGGGGACCACACTATGTGTTAATTTTACATAAGCATCAATTTAATTATACTTGAAGTTGAAAAGAAAACAACTGATAAAAATTAAGAAATTATGGAAACCTAGGTAAACATTTCTTTAACTTTAGCTTTTAAGAAAAATAGGTAATATATTCACATGGTGCAAATTTAAAAAAAAAAAAAAAGAACAGTGAAAATTTCCCTCCTACTGTGTTTCCCATTTACCCTGTTTCCTTTCCAGAAGTATCAATGGGATCATTTTCTTGTCTACCACTTCAGAGGTTTAAGTGGTTTAAAATTTTCCTTATCACAAAGGTATTAGTTTCTACAATTAAGAGAAAAAATATTACAAAAAAAAGCCTTAAAGTTATGTTTTTATCATTATATGTTTATATGTATATTATTTTATGTTTTATCATTATTTATGTTTTTATCATTGTATGTTTTATCATTTATTATAATGGCAGTGTTTAATGCTGGTCACAATGCTGAGAACTTTACATGAATTATTCCCTTGATTCCCAAACATTATCCTCTTCATCTTATCAGTAAGAGAATAAAGCAGTTAAATGATTTGTCTGCAACCAATGTGAGAATTGGCAGAGCCAAGATTCAAACTCAGGTGCTCTCACTCCTGAACTACCCACTACATACACTATATCCTTTTAATACTGAATATCATGCCTTTTATCCTAGCATGTCTGTTCATTTCTTGTGTAGCTTAACTTCATTTCTGGAAATTTTTCCCAAGAACATCTATATTTGGTAAGTCCTTTTCTGTTTGAAAAATGTGTGCTTACTGTCTTTATTCTCAAACAAGAAGACTGGCTGAGCATTCTTTATCTTTTGTAGTACTGGGGATTGAACCCATGGCTGGGTATTCTTTTCTTTAACTTTGAAATGGTATCGCTAAGTTACTTAGGGACTTGCTAAATTGCTGAGGCTGGTTTTGAACTCACAATCTTCATGCCTCAGTGTCCCAAGTTGCTGGGATTACAGTGCTCAACCACACTTTCTTAAATCACACTTTTCCCTCTCAGAGTTGTGTAGAGCCAGATTCATAATCTTCTGCCATTGGCTGTTGCAGGGGAAATCTAAGCCAGTATAACTTTGTTTTTCATGCAGGTGGCCTGTATTTCTACTTTGATTTCTCTGTTAAACTCCCCAAAGGTCATTGGTCTAATTAGGCTATGTATCTGTTTTCATTGTTGTATACCAGTTTTTCTGGAATTCAACCTGCCTCCTTCATATGCAAAGTTAGTTCTTCATAAATTTTAAGGGAATTGTCATTTTTAATATTTTATTTCTGTTTTATTTTTCTGGTTCTCCACTTCAGAGACACCAATCCTCCTTGCACAGGATCATCTCTATCTCTCACATCTATTCCTCTTGTTAAAATCTTCTCTTTTTTTCCTGAATGTGTGGTGACAATATCAATATCTTTTTGTCATTAAATTATACCATTTTAGCCTATTTGATCCTTGCTCTAATTTATTAGTTTCTCATGGTGTTGTATTTGTCCTCAATTTGTAATCTTAGTTCAGCTGTTTCTTATTTTGCCTCTTGTTTTATCATTTGGCCTTTGAGATCTTAAGTTTTTCTATACCGTGAAACTCTGCAGGGAAGGTTTTCTGATCTTAGAGTTATATTTTCTTCCAGCCTGTAATCGTTGCATCATTTTTCTTCCTGTGTTTGCTTAGCAGGGTGTTTGCCAAGATGTTCTACTTACTTTGAGATATTATGGAAAATTCTTCTTCTTTTGATAAACTCTTTTTGATTCTTTTCCCACGTTATTTAGGATATGTTTTTATCCTCCCCAAGTTACGCATACACACACATTGCAAGAATATACATTAATTCCCAGAAATGGTAAAATCTATATTTACATATGGAGAGAGAAACATTGTCCTAACTATAACATGACCCACACAGCTGCTTCTGCACAAACAGATCTGCTTCTTTCATTATTACACAGGAGGCAGAACAGTCAGGTAGGCGAGAGTACAGTCTTCTAGGTTCAAATCCTGACCTTGCCACTTACAAACTATAACTATGAGCAAGGTTCTTCTGTGCCAAAGCTTCAGCATCCTAATCTATAAACTGGATTATAATAGGCCTACCCTTAGCTCTTAAATTTGTCAGCTTTCTGTTGCTGTGACAAAACACTCAAGAAAGTCAACTTAAAAGAGGAAAGATTCATTTTGGCTCATAATTTCAGAGGTCTCAGGCCATAGACCCTTGGCTCCATTGTCTCTGGACCATAGTGAGACAAAGCACTATGGTGCAGAGCATATGGTGGGGCAAAGCTGCTTACCTCATGGTGGCCAGGAAGCAGAGGGGATAGGAGAAGAGTTCAGAGACAAAATATACCCATCAAGGACACACTCCTGGTGACACATGTCTCCCAATAGGCTCTACCTCATAAATTATCCAACACCTCCCAGTAGCACTACCAGCTGGGGGACCAAGCCTTCAACATATGAGCCTTTGGAGGATATTCCACATTCTAGATCTAAACTATAATAGGGCTCTTTGAAGTCAGAAATGGACGAGAACATAGGACGTCTTTAGTAGAGTGCAGCACAGAAAATAAGTACTTGGTCATGTCACTTATTATTATCCAAAAAAGTAGCAGTCTCCTTTTGGTCACCCCCCCCCCCTGCTTTCAGTCTTTGAGCAGGAAGAGCCACCCACCTTCTGGTAGCACATCTTGGCTAGACAATGGAGATCCAGAGTAAATTGATTGCTGGTCGGAATAGAAAAGGTACACTCTAGAAAACAGATAGGTACTTTGCTTAAAAATTAAAACATGCAATTGACCCAAACAGCTGTACTCTTGAGCATTTGCTGCAGAGAAATAAAAAAAAACTCTATATGATTGTTCACGGTAGCTTCATTTATAATAGAAAAAAAATAGAGTCAGTTTAGATGTCTTTCAACAAATAACTGGTTAAACCAATCGCTGCATAGACATATCATGAAATCTCTTCAGCAATAAAAAGGATCAAGTTGTTCATATATGTAACAACTTGGGTGAATCTCCAGGGAATTACTCTGAGGTGGAAAAAAATCCGATCTCAAATGTTACATGCTGTATAAACTATTTACACAACATTATCAAAAAGGCAAGATTTTACAGAGAACAAGCAGTTGCTAAGTGTTGGGAATAGGGGAGGAGATAAGGGAGGTGAGTGTGGTTATAAAGGGACAATATGAGGGATCATTATAGTGTTGGAACTATTCATTGTCTTTACTGTGGTGTTGGACACACAACCTACACAGACGAGAAGATTGTATATAACTTAGTTGGGCTTGATGGTATCTACCTGTAATCCCAGCTACTCCAGAGACAGAGGCAGGAGGGTCATCAAGTTCAATGCCAGCATGGGTGACATAATGAGACTCCATTAAAAAGAAAAAAAAAGTAAAGATGAAAAAGTTCACCTCAATTCTTTCCCTGCCTCCTCAAACTAAGTGTCTTTCTCTACTTTTGTGGTCTCAACAGATTTGAGAGCAAAGAATTCTGTAATCTCTTAGAGGAAGGGAGAAAGTGTGATAATACAATCCTCCTGCTCCCTTGGTGTCTGTGGGGGACTGTTTCCAGGAATGCTCTCAGATACCAAAATCCACAGACGCTCAAGTCTCATATAAAGTGGTGTAATTCTTCTGTATTACTTACACACATCCTCTCTTAGACTTTAAGTCATTTCTAGATTACGTATAATACCTAATACAATGTAAGTGCTATGTAAATAGTTGGTATAGTGTATTGCTTAGGAAATAAAGATGGGGGGGCAAAGACTGTCCATGTTCAGTACAGACTCCCAAGTATTTTTTGATCCATGGGTGGTTGAATTCATGGATGCAGAACCCACAAATGTGAGGGCTAACTTCGTATTACATTCTAACAATCTTTCACCCCCGTGAGGTGAATAGGGGCTCTGCCAAAGGATGTTCCACCAACTGAAGGAGGAGGGAGCAAGAAAAGAGTCTCTGAACATATTTTGAGCTACAGAGTGATATGATATGTTTGTGTCATAGGAAGAATGACCCTAATGAAATTGTGTTAGATAGAGTAGAGAAAATTGAATCAAGAAGTTTGAGATAGACTCAAAGCTTTGGATACCACTCCATGGTATGATTTGGATGGTGATAAATAGTTTCCTCAGTTTAACAGTCTCTGTCTTTGGTCTCAGAGTTTGAAATTTGCACATCAGTCAATCCTTATATTAAGCTCTGGAATAGTGCATTTTACAAAGCACTTAATGTTATCCTGGGATTCTGACACATCTTGTTTTGAACTTCAGTTCATCTGGCTCAAGTTTATTCAGCTAGATTAAGGTTGGAGAATAAAGGAATGGATAAGAGACTGTATACTAGTGGTTGAGGAGTGGCTCAGGGAATGACCAAGATATGTTGAGCTGCCCAGGAGGACAGGTATGATGGGTTCTAGACCATCTGGGAAGCCACTTGAGGGCACTAGAGCACTAAGGGAGAGCTTGGGAAGTGCTCTGCATGGGCTTACTTTTTTTTTTTTTTTTTTTTCAAATACAGAGGCCCTTTATCACTGAGCCACAACCCCAGCCCTTTTTATTTTTTATTTTGAGACAGGATCTAACTCAGTTGCTGAGGTTGGCCTGGAACTTGCACTTCTCATGCCTTAGTTTCCTGAGTCATTGGGATTATAGGTGTGCACCATGGCTCTCGGCACATATTCTTTGCATATATTGTTTCATTGTCTGTGAGCTAAATGTTGTAATCATCATTTAGCATCAAAAAAGCTGAGGCTTGGATAACTTAAGTAATTTATCCAATAGCACATAGTTAGAAGGTGGCAGTGCCGGATATGACTAGGATATGACTAAGGAACTTCTGAACACTAATCCAGGGTTTCCCAACCATATCATACTGGTGATCTTTAGTTGGGTAGTTTGGCTTTGCCAGAAATCATACAGTTAGTGAAAATTAGTCCTATGGACAAATGTATGCAAATCCTGCACATTTTGTAAATAGCAAAAAGTAAAAAGCTGACTCCCCTCTCATGATTATTATTATCTCTTAGCTCTTTCTCTGCAAGGTTTTTGGAATCACCCTCATATTTGGCCACCCGTTCCCCACTTGCAGTTCACTCTTCAGCCCACTCCAATCCACCTTCAAGTGAAATCAATACTTTTCAACACTGACTCGCACATTAGAATCACTCAGGGGCATTTAAAAAATGTTGACATCTGAGCCAAATTCTATGAAATTGTAGTTTAGTTGGTCTGGAGTGGGACTTTATCATAAGCACAATGAGCAGTATCCTGGGGCTTTAAGTAGGAGAGGAACATTATCTGATTATAGTGACTTGAATTAGGATTATAGCATCTTGAATTAGGATTATAGCATTGGAACCCAGAGCCTCACACATGCTAGGCAAGCACTCTACCACCGAGCTATAGCCCCCACTCTTTTTATATCATTTTGAGACAGTGTCTTGCTAAATTGCCTAGGCTGGCCTTGCACTTGCAACCCTCTTATCGCCAGAATAGAGAGTGTTGCCTCGTGACATTCCGTGATTGATGCATCAGGGATGTTTCCCATGTCTCTGGCATATGTGATTGGGTAGTGGGTGGGTCATTTACTGATGCAGAGCTCTGGGGAGGGAGCAGATAGGAGAAGACGCAGATGGAGACCAGGAGCTCTGTGTCTCCGTGCTACCTGGCATGCCTGTGCCTATACTCAAGCAGAAGTTGAAGCACAGGGTTGGATATTGATCTGGAGCTCAGAAGGTGGTCAGAGTGGTCAGCATACAGATGTATATGAGGCCTTGGGTAGATGAAATAAAGAGAAGAGGGAACTGGAGCAGAGCCTGAAGGACTCCATCATGTGGTGATGAATAGAAAAGACAAAGAGCATCCAAAGAAACCACAAAAAGAGGTGACTAGTGATTTGGAGGGGACATGGGTACAGGGCAGCACAGAGACCAAGAGAAGAACCAGAGAAGCAAATGATCTGTGTAGTGATTCTCAACTTGGCTGAACATAACATAAGAATCAAATGAACCCTTCCTTTCCCCCAACCTGACCAACACTATTAATCCTTAGTGTCCTGGATTAAAGGCTGCCCTCTCTGAGCCTTCAATTTAACTATAGTCCTGTTTACTCTCTCATCCATCTGTACTTTCTCATCTCAGTAACACATGGGATTTATAGCAATAAATTTATATGAATGATACTTATTTAAAGACAGTTTCTCTGTTAGGCTATTAGCTCCACATGAAAGGGCAGGGGCCACACTGTTTGGTTCACCTCTGTATTCTCATGGCCTTACACATATCTTGTGTATAGTAGGTGCTTAATAAATACTTGTTAAATAAAGGCTTAGATGTGGCAAGCCAGCCACGGGCTGTGTGTGTGAGCTGTGAGCATTTTGAGTATATAAAGCAGACTGGATGCTGCTCTGTCTGAGCTGTGCACGTATGTGTCCCTTTTGTTTGCTCTGCCTTTGATCATCACACGGCACAGGAGGTGGGTGTGACCTTCCAAGATGTCAGTCAATATGCTGACAGCAAGACATCAGGAAGCTAGACTCAACCGCTTGAAATCTGACCCCTTGTCCCTTTGAATGGCTTCTTCCCAATAAAACTTGGGTTCAAGGCGTGCTCTTTCTCTTTCTTGCCTGCCTTGCCCCCCTTGTGGGAGCTACGGCTGAGGAGCAGTCACTGAACCCAAATAAAAAGGTACTTTCTGTGTCTGTATCTTTATTTAGTCCCCAAATTCACTTGGAGTGTCTTTGACTGGTTTAGTCGTGTGTCACGACTCTTAGAAAAATTTTATTTAACTAATTCATGTATGTAATTAGAAAATTTTAGTTATGCCAAAAAATTGTAATCCAGATATCATTTAGTTTAATAATTTTTGCAAGTTTTTAAGCTTGTCTACAAGGTTTAGCATTTTTTTCTTTAGAGGAAAAAAAATATGTTTTCAAATGGCACTCCATTGTGTAGAGTGTGTGCAAAAATGTTGACATACACTGCTTATTTGCATAATTGACATCCCTTGAAGACATCTTATTAATAAAGTAAACAAATCCTGGAGGCTCAGTGTACACACTTGAGAACATCATTTTATTAGTGGAGAATCAGAGGTAGAAGATATAAGTGGCATTTATTGTTCTTTGCTATGAACTAGGTGCCTTTCCTGTCTTATCTGTTTTATTCTTCTTGTTATAAAAGATCAGCATTATTATTCCCATTTTATGGATGAGAGAACTTATGATCAAGTATGAACTAATTTTCTAAGGGCATGAGAATAGGGTCAGGTTATCAAATTAGACTCTTGTGTGCCAGGGATCTGACACAGTAGCAAACTTCACTAATAGTTCCAAGGATATTTACCCAGGAGGTACAGAGGGTACAGGGAGACATCTGGGACCAGTACAGCTCCCCAACTCTCTTCTTGTAGTGTTAGGACCAGTTCTGGCTGAGACTAAAATTAGAGTCTCTGCATGGTGTTTTTTTGTCCCATAATTGACATAGGAGAAAGCTGTTTCTTTCATGAAACATCCCATTTTATACTCTGCATAGATTATATGACATTGTTTAGGGAAACAAATTCAAAAAAAATCCATACATTTCAGATCTGAGTACCCTAGTAATCAATCAGGTGTTTAGGTCATGAAGCCTCACTCTAATAAATGGATTAATGACAAAAGGCAGGAGGCTGTGGGAGTGGGTTCTTTCTCTTTGGCTCTTCTGCCATTTGAGGACACATTTTCTTTTTTCTTTCTTGTCCTTCTGTCTTCTGCCATGTAAGGATACAGCAAGAACTTCCTCAACAGATACCAGTGACTTAATTACAGTCTTATCTACCTCCGGAACTGTGAGAAAATACATTTTTAAAAATAAATTACCCAGTCTGTGTTATTCTGTTACAGCAGCACAAAATGTACCAAGACACACAATCATCCTTGAACTTAATTTTCAGGAAACAGCAGAAATTCAGCATACTTTATTGAGAGCAATGAGCTACAGATGGTTAGCACTAGCTTGTGAGAGCCAGTGATGTGACTCCCTTCCAATGACTTCACACTGGCAGCTTGAGTCAGCATGTGGAAGTGTTCACAGCACAAAAGTCACCAAACACTATAGACCTGGGCCTTTTCTTCCCCGAAAGCTTGTTGTTGAATGTTTACCATTTTATCTAATATTTTTAGAAAGTCTTTTCAATTCCTGTATTGAGGATTAATTTATTGCTAGAAATAAAAAGTCAAATAAAACACCAACATAATAATTACCACAAATCATTAGAGTTTAAATGTACTGAATTTCCTGGGAGAAGTAATAAAAAAAAATAATTCTCCTTTCTTTCCCTTCTGAGTTTGGAACTATCTGAATGATAGAAGATCAATAGCTACACTTTAATTACTAGTAAACCTAATTAGAGGTCACAACATTGATCTGTGGCCAGATGCACTTCCTAATTCCTTGACCCTAAATGTAGTTCACACTGTGGTCATTAACAGGGCTGGACCATCACAGACTATAAATTTCCCTCATATATGTTTTTTTCCTGCATTTTGGGGGAGCGAATGTGTTTGTCCTTATGTTGGGCCATGCTGAGTGACAGAGGGACTGAAAGAAGGAGACCAAGAGTCAGAGACTGCACCCTGCACCCTCAGTTCCTGCTTCATTGTCTCAATCATAGTGATTGCATAGGTCATTTCTTTTTCCTGGAGCAGGGATGATAATCAAGTTGGGAGAGAGGAAGAAAGAAAGCTCATCTTCCAAACACTCAGAATAGGCAAAGTTTCTATTTTGTGGGTTAAGGTAGGAACTTAAGCTGTGGAAGTGAATGGTTTGCCCTACAATGTATTGTTTTAATCTCCTTTCTTATTACTGAAAGAAGATTTTGATCATATAGTGACAGGTCTTTTGCTCTATAATGTTGTAAATTAAACTGCTAAAGTGCAATGGTAGAAAAGATTTTAAATAATTTGGGGGGAAATGGTGATGGTCGTGGTGGTTTATTTTACTTGAAGAGGAATGTACAATAGGTACTAGGCTATTTGGTTTCTTTTGATTTGTTCACCAAGTCTCTAACTTATATCTATCAATGTTAAAATATCGAACCCCTCTGAGCATTTTCATCAACCAGTTAATTCACTGAAAAGAGATAACCAGACCAAGCATTTAAGTTAAATGACTTATTGTTTAGCTGAATTGGCTTGCTGCTTAAAAGAATTGACATCAGTTCTGTTGGGTTTGTTAATCCAGCAGCCCTGCAGAGCAGACAGCCTCTCTTTCTTTGTCCAGCCACAGCATAATAAATTTTTGTCCACATCTCCAATTTAATGTGGAAGTGTTTAGAAGTATGCATAGTATATTTTTAAAAATTAACTATGACACATTATCCCTCTTACTGAGCATGGTATTTTCTTTGGGGTCTTATGATGATTTCAGGTTTTCACGTATCTCCTGGCATTTCTATGAGGTCCAATCAGTTCAGAGTTTCCATGGAAAATCTTAATATTTCACTTATTTGAAAAACATGCCCTTCAAAGTATGGGTGTATTATTCTTTAAAAGGCTGATTTAGGGGGTCTCCAGATTATGTCAAAATCCAATCTAGGTTGGTGATGACTCGATCAGTGACATCTACAGACTATTTTCTCGTTGACAGGAAGTGAGGTGGTCTTTCTCAGTGTTGCAGGCTTTCACCGCTGGTACCAAGTGGCACCATTGTTGGCAGACCCAGCAGGAGGCCAAGGAAAGGGTAGTCATTGCTATGCTTCCATCTCTGTGCCTGGGTGAGGAAACACTGGCATACCATTGTGAGGAGGCTTGTTGTCCTGTGCATGTGGCACCCAAGCAAACAGTACCAGGGCACCTCAGCTCTGTTGTGAACTGCCTTCCTGTTCACAGGCTCCAGCCCAGGCATCACTCAGGAAGATCAGTGCATTCTGTTTTTTGGGTTTTTTTTTTTTTTTGAGAGACTTCATTTTAGGGAATGTCTCACTCCCCAATCCCATTGGAAAAGTATCATATTGATTAAAATTTGGGCAGAGATTATGATTACTATTGTTATTTTACTACAATAATATTATTGTAGAAAGCACCTGAATAGATTGTTTACTGGGAATAATAGACTGTGGTTTGCATATATCTTGCACCAAACTTGCATTTCATTCATTTATGGTCCATAATTGCCAATGCCTCTTCCTACCATGATGATTCTTCCCTTCAAAGCTCTTGAGTACTGCTTGCTGCTCTTCCTTTGGCTCTTTATCTTCTGCACTTAAAAAAAAAAAGTCATTTGTTAAATGGGCTCTGATTGTATATTTAAAACACTGACATTTCACAGATGATACAAAGATGAACAGACTATTTTTATTAGTCCGTTTTCTGCTGTTAATATCACAATACCAAGACTGATTAAGTTATAAAGAACAAAGGTTTATTTTGGCTCATTTTTCTGATTCAAGTTTGAGGAGCCACATGTGGTGATAGCCTTCTTGCTGGTGGGATTCTGAGGGAGTACAGGCCATTATATGATGAGAGACAGGGAGTATGTGAGAGCCCTAGCTAAACTAGCTCTTATAGAAGTCCACTTCTATAAGTAACCCATTAGTCCATCAATACAATAATCACACAAGTGAATTAACCCAATCATGATGGCAGATTCCCAACTTCTATTTGTATTTTATTTTATTTTATTTAGGTGTAGATGGACACAACACAATGCCTTTATTTTTATGTGGTGCTGAGGACCAAACCCAGGTCCCTCCCATTCTAGTTAAGCGTTCTACTGCTGAGCCACAATCCCAGCCCAGATTCCCAACTTCTTAAAGTTCCTACCAGGTCCCACCTTTTAATATATCATAGTGGGGCTCATATTTTAGCATGAGTTTTAGAGGGAACAAGTCATATTAAAACCATAGCAGCACTACTGAAACCCACATTTTGAAGAAGAGTTTCAGGTAGTATTGTTATTATTTATTGCATGTTTATTAAATAAGATTTATTTATTTAGTTAGTTGATTAGTTATTGTTCGTGCTGTTGCAGATTGAATCCAGGGTTTCATACATGCTAGGCAAGTGCTCTGCCACTAAGCTACATACTGCCCCATTTCCCATTTTCTTTTGAAACAGGGTTTTGTTAAGTTGCCCAGCCTGGCCTGGAACTTGCCATCCTCCTGCCTCAGCCTCCCAAGTAGCTAGGACTAGAGGTATATACCACCATGCCCATCTTATGAAGAAATTCTTAAATGGTTATTATTATTGGAAGTGAACTCTTTATCATTATCTAAATGATTAAAACTCTTATGTTATTTTATAGATCTCTGGCACCATTTTAAATTCTCAATTGTCATTCATTCAACAAATATTTTATGGACACTTGTCATGTGCTTTGGGACCATGCTGGGTAATGAAAATACAATACTGGGTGACCAAGGGACTTGGCTTAGTCTCTTCTCTTGGAGCAGCTCACAGATGTGGAGAGAGACAAGTAAAATAGAAGCTGCAATACTGAACAGCAATGGTGGAATGGCCATTCCAATTGGCCTGAAATTGAGGGTTGGTTGCATTTAAAGTATGAAACAAAACTATTTTCTTCTCAAGAATCTACTCTAGCCAATATAAAAGAGTGAAGAAGAACTCAGAAGTATGTTTAAAATTCAATATAGACATATTTGTATACATAGAACATCAAATGCTGGATTTTTTATGTGTATGTGCATGTGCTACATTTGCAGTGTGTTAGGAGACATGATAGAAACCATGTTACAGGAGGTAGAATTTGGTATGATCTGCCAAATTTGGCAAAATTATAGAGAAATGAAGCAAAATTTTATTTTATTTTTTATATATAAATTGGGGCAGTAGGCTCTGAATCTATTCGATCTTTTCTAGCATCCTTGGATTTCTGTGTGTGAAAGAAAATTCCTCTTTCCAGGGGAACCTGCTAAATAGTCTATGACAGAATGAAGTGCATATTCTTCACTTTTCAGGAGATAGCAGAGATGTCAGACTGTGGAGAAGATGTCTAGCATCAATAGCCAGGGCAATGAGCCGTAATTTGCACCTCAAGAGGGACCATGCATTGCTTGAAGTCAGGAGGGTTGTGATGTACCTGGCTTTGGTTGCTAGTAGCCAGTAGAGGTAACATTATGAAGTACCATGAAGTACCTTCTTCATGATATCTCTCTAGTTTGCATCTCTGAACATTGTCTAAGATCCCTTAAAACACTTCAAAAAATGGCATCATAGAGGCCAGCCCAAACTGATCTAAGTGTGTGTAAACTAGGCGCAGTTGTACACATCTATAATCCCAGAGACTCAGAGATAGGAGGATCTTAAGTTCAAAGCCAGTCTCAACAGCTTAATGAGCAGTGTAGTGATATCCTGTCTTAAAAAAAAAAAAAAAAAGAGAGAGAGAGAGAGAGAGAAGCTTAGAGATGTGGCTCAGTGGTGTTTGTAAGAATCTCCTTGGGAACACCAATGACTTTTTTTTTTGAGGATTGAACCCAGAGGTGTACTCAATCACTGAGCCACATCCCCAACCCGTTTTTATATTTTATTTAGAGACAGGATCTTGCTGAGTTGCTAAGTGCCTTGTTAAGTTGCTGAGGCTGGCTTTGAACTCTCAATCCTCCTGCCTCAGCCTCTCGAGCCGCTGGGATTTTGGGAATGCACGACTGCTCCTGTGGCACTTTTGTTGTTTTTGTTGTTACTGGGTTTGGATCAAACCCAGGACCTGCACGTGCTAAGTGCTTACTCTAACATTGAGCTCCACCTCCAGGGCCCCCTCCCATGACACTTTGAGTTTCTTTATAAGTTTGTTTGGGCTTAGCACTATCAAATACGGCATGAATATTAATGAAAGGCCATTCTCAATCTACAAAAAACTCTTAAGCCTAAACCAAATCCTTGTTTTTGTTACCTTTCTTTCTCAGATCATTCCAGATGTACCTACGCGTCCTTCATACTGGATCCGTTAGTTGCTAGTTGTCTCTATTCTGTTTCACACTAGGATCCCGGATAAATAAAGCCAAGGATCATTTTCCTATAGTTCACCTATCATTGCCTGTAGAAAGCAAGGGGAAATAATGACAGTGACATTTTTAAAGGGGACCATCCTCAGCGTATTTCCCTGATACGAGATCAGAAGTCCTCTTCATTGTGTGAAGTAAGCACTTTTCTTTTCTAGGCTGCTTACCTCAGATAATATCTGACACATTCAATTATGGAAACAATTCCCGTGTCGAGGAACAGTACTTTGGAATTCAGTTTACTGTTAAGTGAATAAATCGATAACTTAGAACAATGGGGGCAAAATAAAAGGAAAAGACTAAGATTCTAAATTTGAAAATGTTTTCTGGCTATGTGCAGTTGTGCACACCTTTAAGCAACTTGGAAGGCTGAAGCAGGAGGATCGTAAGTTCAAGGTCAGCCTCAGCTGACCTTAGTGAGACCCTGTCTCAAAAATAAATAAAAAGAGCTGGGGATGTAGCTCAGTGGTAGAGCTCCCCTAGATTTGATCCCCAGTAACAACCCCTAATTTTTTCCTCCACAATTACATGGTAGGTATTTCCATCTTAAGGATAATTAAAGGGTACCAAAGAGAAAGAAATATGCACACACCACAAATCAGTTTGTGTTTTGCCAGACATGAAGAAAACTATGAACTTAATAACACTACTTCCGTCATTTGTACACTTAATAACACTACTTCAGTAAGAGTCAATTACTCTATTTGAAAATTGAGTAAAATATTCAAATTGTCAGGATATTTAAAGGAATATGTTATTGCCTATTTAGATGTGTGTGTATGTGTTTTTGATTTTTATTTTTTGACACTGGGGATCAAATCCAGAGATATTTACCATTAAACTACATCCCTAGGTCTTTTTTAGTTTTTCAATTTTAAGACAGGATCTTGCTAAATTGTTTAAGTCCTCACAAAATTATTGAGGCCGGCCTTGAACCTGTGATCCTCCTGCTTCAGCTTCCAAAATTTCTTGGATTACAGTTGCACCACTGTGCCCAACTAGATGTAGGTGTGTTATTTAAAATAAAATTAAAAAAAGATCTAAACCAAATTTTCCTAATTCATTTTACCAACGATTCTCACATGCGAGTAAAATGATGCAACAACAGTTCAGAAGTTCTCTGCCTAGTTAGGGTTACTGCTCCTTTTTCCACAATCAAACATCTACAGAGGCCTCTTTATTTAGAAGCTAAAATGCTCTGGATGAGAAAGCCCTTGCTCTTTTGTGTATGGGCCTCTATTCTTTAATCCTTTTGGCAATTTTAATCTAGGCTTTAAATTCTTTGACTTGCCTTTAATTTAGAGGGCATCCGCGTCCACAGAGATTTGTGACTCCTCCCCCAGTGGAGCAGCGTGTGTATAGTACTGTGTGATGTCGGTGTTAAGTCACAGTTGCTAAGCAGCTTCTACTATGTCTTTTGGAGGCCTTAGCATCCATGTAGGAAGTTCCACTATCCTGTGACCACTGTGTAGGACAGGTGCCATGTAGGTGCTCTGGTAGGCAGTCCCAGTTGAACCCAGCCTTCAAGACATTAAATGTGTAGGGTTAAATGTTGTCAAAATTGTCTTATTCATACTATACCTCTGTTACCTCGTGCCTTAAACTGGCTTTGATTGGCTAGTCTGGAAACTTTATCACCAATAAATAAGGAATCATGTGTGAGTTTGAGAACCTAAAAACTAACACATGAATTAATTTCTGGGGCTCAATATTTGTTAATTGGGAACTGTCTGTATTGAAATAAACTCAACTCCACAGGTCAGTGCTGTATTATATGAAGTGGGCATGGCTGCAGAGAGGTTGGCAAGGCAAATTCCATCAGCCCTTCTTCAGGGTTCTCACCTCCCACACCCTACTCTGTGTCAATGTGGGAGCCTCATGGGACCAGCCTCAGATACTTAGTTTCTTCCAACGTGCTTGCCACACTTTGCCTTGAATCTTATTTGTCTTGAATCTTTTTTTTTTTTAGTTTTTTTTTTATTGGTTGCTCAAAACATTACAAAACATTACAAAACATTACATGACATATCATATTTCATACATTTGTACCTTGAATCTTATTTATTTCTACTCTCTCTTTTTTTTTTTTTTGCTCTTCTACTAAATTATAAGCTCCTTGAAAGTGGGGCTTATATTTTTATTAATTTTCTGTCACTTGGCATGCTATTTTACAAGACAGAAGAATATTTGTTGACTAAAGGATGTTTCTTTTCTATCATGACTACAGTGGACAGTGGATAATGATTTGGCCCAAAATTGCCAGCCTGTGGAACTTCCCTTCTCCTTTTTCTTCAATACTTAGAATCACAGAATATTAGAGCTGGCTGGGAACTTAGAGATCATGTGTAGTTGGAAGAACTGAGAACAGGGTCTGCCTCATGAGTATGAAATCTGAGATAGGAACCAGGGTCTGCCGATGCCAGGACAGAGCTGCTTCCACCAAAATCAGTAGCTTCTTCACATCACTGATATACCTGTTACCTCCATTCCATCCAAGCCTCATTTTTTCCCCATTGATTCTTGGAATAACTTTCAATTTATGTAGCTGCAAGATTTTAACAACTCATTTCCAAATAAAGGCTTGAAGGAAGAATGCTTCCTCCAAAAAACTAGTATTTCCAAATTAAAAGAGCTTAAAAAGCTAATTTTTCTAATGTTTTTCAGTCCCATTTTATGTACATTCAGTGATTCAGAAGGTATTCATCATATGTTTAATATTAGTATTGCAAGAGATTGCTTCATGATTTTTTTGCCATGCTAGCAATAATTTCCTTATAATATATTTGGTATTATCATTTGCTTTCATTCCTTACTTAAAACATTTACTGTTGTTTTGGATATGTCATTCATTCATTCACTCATTCATTCAGCAAATACTTGTGGGGGCACATGTGTGTAATATCCTAAGAGCTAGAAAGAAATAGGTGCTGAATGGGACAGGCATGGTGCTTGTCTTCACAGATAACCTTCTGTTGGCTATCTTGGTTTCACCTTTCCTTCTGCCCCATCTTTTTTCCCAACCTGAAGTTCCTTGGGACTTGGATCACTTTTTCCATCTCATCTCATTTTTCCTTAAGTCCTAGGACTCAGCCTTTGTTTCTATTTACAGTCAGTTCTTCTCCTTTCTCCTCCCATTCCCAGCACTCAGGGCTCTGCCGCTCTCACACAGTGCTTGATCGTATCCCTTTTTCTTCCTGCAAGGCCATACCAAAACTCTGGAATTTCTCACCACTCATTGTCAGAAAAACATCTACACAGCCTTCCAGGAGTCACCAAGATACTCCTTTCTGACAAAGCTTTCCATTCCTCAGCTACACTAGCCACCCTTCTAATGCTCAAAGGGAGTCGTCCAGAATCCATGAAGGCAATTCCAATCAGAACATAAATGGGTTATAAAAAAGAAAACTGAAAAGATTTTTTTAAAAAAAATGTTAAATACACATGTTAGAAAATTCAGTTGTGTGAAATTTCAACTTGTTTCCCTCCATAGAGAAATCATGGTTGCAAGTCTCTTGTGATCTCTTTGGGTATCCATTCTGTGCTTGTATGAATAAGAATCCCACAAATTTTGTGGGAAAATGAGAAAGGAAAAGTAAAAGCCAAATAGGAAAAAAACCAAACAAACAAGAAAATCATGCATAAGAATAATGAAAGGTGACACCCCTCTCCAGCCAACACTGACCTCACTTTGTGCCAGACAACTGTTCTGAACACTTTATGAAAATTAATCATTTAATCTTTGCAATAACCCCATGAGTTAAGTACTATCATTATCTCCTTTTTTAATAGATGAAGACATTGAAGTAACTTGACCAGGATTACAAAGTTGGTGAAATCTGATCTAAATCCTGACCTTCAGTTTCAAGAGCCCACATACTTAACCCCACTGCTGTCTGGTTTAAAATTCTTAAGACAGCCATAAAAGCTAGAGCAACAAAAAGTGTGATATCAACACAGGAATAGGTAAGTAGATCACTGGAGCAGAACAGAGTCTAGAAATGGATTCATGGCAGAAGGTAACATTGCAATTTAGGAGGAAAGCATGGGATTAATTAATGATGCGAGTATAACATGATAAACCTTTAGAATAAATCAAAGTTAGATTATTTCCTGAGATCATATTTTAAAAAAATCTAGCTGAATGAAAAGTCTACAACCTAAAAACAAAAAGAAAAAGAAAATTAAGAGGAATTCCAATGTCACAAAGGAATATGGCAAGCTTATATGATAACATGAAAATGAAACAAAATCAAAATGAAAAGAAAAATTATAGACTGGGAAAACTATTTGTATTACATATAAGAAAAAAGAGACTTCTACAAAATGGTAATACAAAGGTGTAATAGGAAAATGAATAAAGTATATAAAGAGAAAATTCACAGAATAAGAATTCTAAATGCCCAATAAATATAAGAAAAGTTATTCAGCCTCCCAAGTAGCTAGGAAAACTTTAATCCTATAATTTTTCAGCCATCAGGTTTTTCACCGACTAGAGAGACAAATATATTTAATAAATAAATCTGACTTAGACATGGGTCCTCATGCAGTGGGGGTGTATGAATGACTAAAAGCTATTTGAAAGAAAATTGATATCATCTATTAAGACTGAAAGTCCATTAGTGTTTGACTCAGCAAATCCATCCCATAAACACACACACACACCCACAAACAAAACTTAGGATACACATGTATTCTATATCCCGAAATTAATGATTGTTTATATTGGAAAGTGGGAGAAAAGGAAAGGAATGAAAACAAGCTGGATGTTTTATAACAGGGAAATGATTAAATTCAACAGTATGCAGTATTATGCAGTTATTTTAAAAATGTATCAGATCTGTATTCATTAACCAAGAGAGATAGCCTTGGATAGATTGTTAAATAAAATTTAAAAAGAAAGTTATAGAATAATGCAAATAGTATGTTTCCATATTTGCCAAAGTGAGACAAACTAAAAGCAAGCAAATAAAACTCTTGTCCCTGTGCTGTGTTTGATGGACAGCTTGTGAAAGGATACTGTTACCAAGAATACTTCCAGGAAGGGGCATGGAAGAATGAGTAGGGGAGAAGGTAATAGATACCTCAGCTTGTTTCATTAAAAACTTGTGTAATACATTACAATGAGGACACACTGCTTTTGTAAGTTAATTTAAAAAAAAAAAAAAAGCCTTTTACTTGAGCACTCCAAGCACACCATTTTGTATATTCTTCATCTGACTTTCTTTTGTTATGCCTTGGAACACAACTTATGTTTTGTCATTATTCTCCTGTCTCCACTGAAGACAAATATTTCCAAGTCTCCAAGCCCAGCTCAAGAGTTACCTCTTAGAAAGCTTTTTCTGACTTGCTCAGTAAGTAGTCTTTGTACCTGGATGATTTGTTGCTGTTAATATAGCACAATCAGAATTAACTGTGTCCTATGTTGACTTGTCTGCCTACCCTTTGCAAGAAAGTAGACCTTTTAAGGGTAGAGACTGTTTCACCTATTTAGTAATCTCTGTGCCTGGCACAGAGTCAGTGCATAATAAATGTTTGGTGAGGGGAGAAGCTAAGTCTTGAAGGAGAGACTTACCTTGTATGGTGTAGTTCATGAGCCTATTTATGGTGTGTTCAGAAATATCATTGTTACAGTCAGCAACCTTTAAAAAAATCTGATGATTAAGGAAATCATAAACACTTTTCTGCTGAATCTTAGTGGAAAAAAAAATCCTAGGATGGTTATATTTAAATTAGCCTTGAAAGGTTAAGTACTCATATCAAGTATTTACATTTGTAATAAAAATAGATCCCTCCCTCCCCCAGTGCTGCATTCCCTCTTTTGCCCACCAATACATATAAACATTGCTGACAGATCTGAAGGACAGGGATGGGGTGTGGCAGGAGATAATGTCATGCTCATCTTTCCAAGGTTTTGATTTTGCTAATGGAAGTAGCATTTTTTTTTGAAATGTTGTAAAAGTAATGCCTAGTCATTGTAAAGAAAAACAAAGAATACAGAAATTCCTAAAAAAGAAAGTGAAAATCACTTGGAATCTTATTATCTCATAATCAACACAGTTAGCATTTGCCAAAGCATATTCTTTTAGTTTATTTTCTGTGCCCACACTCACAAATATTTTTACAATGCAGGTTCATATTAATCATGCTATTTTACAACCGGATTTTTTTTTCATTCAAAATAAATCTTGTGGTTTTCCACATTAATAAATCTGATAGATCTGCGTCAGAATTTGTAATGGTATTTCCTTTCTGGATGTACCATAAGTTATTAAACCGAATTCTTACCAATAGACATTTAAGTTACTTCTAACTTTTTGTTGGTATAAAAATGTGACGGAATTGCTATCTTGGATTTTGCATTTGACCAATTCTTTCCCCCCTGGGAAAAATTCTTCACTGTGGAGTTGTTAGAAGAGCAGGATTAGAGTGCTTGGAATTAACGCAAGGGATCTTGACTACCTATGTTGGAATCCACGGTGGGCCTCTTAATAACTGTGTGATCTTGGGAAAACTTTAACTTCTCTGATCCTCGGTCCCCTGATCTATAAAAATGGGGGAAATTATAGTGCCCACTATGTGAGCCCTTTAGGGCAGTACTGGTACACTCAGTTTTAGCTACCAGCTTAAGTGGTTGGAATAATAGTAGTAAAGGAGACAAGGTCACTACATGAGCTGATTAGTAGCATATTCACAGATTAGAGAACTGGAACATAAAAGTGGCCATAGGAATCGTTATAAAAGGATGTTTATCTGTAGTGTTCATTTGGCATACTGGAAAAGCTCTGCCTTTGTTTTCCAGGAAACAGTTGTTCTTGGCTCCACTTTAGAGGATGCACATGGCTCAGTGCATGATGAGACTGATTTTGGCAAGTGAATGGAACACTGGAGTTTTCAGTCTTTGGGCCGATTTATGAAAAACAATGGCAGTAGGGTCATTGATTAAAACGTCCTAATACAATACAAGAGAATGATTGTTGAGAGTGTTGAGTGTGATTTTTGACTCTTGAATACACTTTTTTGTTCCATTCATGAGAATAGCAAAAATTTTAACAAATATTATATAGTGTTTTCAACTTTTGAAGAGCTTAAGGTTTGCAGAATTTTATATACTGTTAAATAAACTATTAAACAGATCCACATTTGAGCCACATGTGTGTATATGTATGCTACACTATTAGTGGTCCAAGGAATTTATGCTAACAATAATTTTGTATGCTTGTGTAATGCTTAAAATTTTTTTACCAAACTTTCAGTTTTTAGAGGAGCGATTCTGTTTTGTTTTCCATCGTGTGCCTTGATTAATTACTTCTCTTGAGGGAAAAAATTGTCAGAAATTGAAACATCAAACTTTTTTACATCAGGCTAAAGAAAAAATGTAGTTTTATTTTGAAGAAAATGTACAGTCAGGAAAGAAACATAAAATTAATCCCTGTTGAAATATTAATTTTGCAATAACGTGAGCCATAAAAGAAATCCTGGGAGCATTTGATACCATTAAAATCAGTCTGTTTCTGTAGGACACAAAGAATATGAATCTATTGCAGAAGAGAAGGGATATGATTCTTTTTAGCATGGGAAAAAAAATGCTGTCTGTGCATTATTTTTATCTGTAAAACCTCTCAAGAAGACGCAGATTGGGCTGGGGATGTGGCTCAAGTGGTAGCGCGCTCGCCTGGCATGCGTGCGGCCCAGGTTCGATCCTCAGCACCACATACCAACAAAGATGTTGTGTCCGCCGAGAACTAAAAAAATAAATAAATATTAAAAAAAAAGAAGACGCAGATTCCTTTTCTACCACCTAAAACAAAAACCTCATAAATTTATTTACTGCACAAACCATAGGATTCCAGGTGGTGGTGCTATTTTCATGGAGAAAAACATTCTATAAATCTTTTTTTAAGAGATAAGTTATTATATTATAATTACTCTTTATCTGAAAATAAGCTGTTAATATGACAAAGCAATACAATACAATATCTATCAGACTTTTAAATATTGTTATTTTAAAATTTGGGATTTTTAAAAAATATTTTTTAGCAGTCAATGAACTTTATTTATTTAAACGTGGTGCTGAGAATTGAACCCAGTGCTTCACACATGTTAGGCAAATGTTCTACCACTGAGCCACAACCCCAACCCTGGGGTTATTTAATCTATAGTGATTTATCAGCAATGTACTTAGTAAAAATAGAGTTGTACATTTATCTATGGTGGGTAGTAATGCAAAAGTGTACAGCACTGCCAAAGAAAGGTGGTATGCACCGATAATCCCAGATACACAGGAAGCTGAGGCAGGAGGATCACAGGTTTCAAAATAGAATAAAATAAAATTTTAAATATGAGTGGGGATGTAGCTCAGTGGTAGAGTATCGTTGTGTTCAATCCCCAGTGTAGAGGGGGAAAAAAAAAAGGTGCAAGTCACCATTCTTTGTATTTGACAGCAAAATGTCCAGAGAATGCCCTTATCTTTGCAAAACGCAGTGCTGTGTTTATGGAGGTATAGAAACATGTAGAAAAGGAGCAAAATTCAAAACAAACCATTACTAAGGTGGTTAAAATGGAAACACCGTTCAGATTCAAACAAGGAGCAAACTGCTAAGCCATGCCATATATAAGCACCAGCAGATCTGCTTTTATTTTAAATAATGTTTTGTTGTGGTTTTGTTTTTCTGGTTTGGTCTCCTTGGTGTGAAAGTTATGAACATAGAAAAGTAAATGCTTACATATTTTTATTCCCAGAAGTCACTTCCTAAGAGATAAAGGTTCTTTCTTTCTATAGAATTTCCTTTATAGAAATAATGCCCAAATATCTACATGTGGCTCTCTGAGTACCTGTGGATGCTTAATAAGAAAATAAAATCACATATTTACTTAAATTAGATGAAAGCCACATGTTTGTGGTGAAAGGTCTGCAGCAGTCCTGTGAAGCTGGACAGGGGTTGTCTCTAATGTGGAAATTTTTCCCCTGGCAGAAGCCCACATGAAAATGATTGAATGAAACTCTCACTGTAGGAAAATCAGTCATTCCTTGTCTGAAGATTAGATACCCCATGTCATTTCTCCTCAATCAAAATGTCTGGAAAGGTTTTGAATTATATTCTCTTCTCGGGGGAATAGACGGCACCGTGGAATCAGAAAGAAACCCATAGACTGGGATTCTAGAATCAATCAACCACTCACTTTTGACCTTGAGCAAGGTGCTTTACTTTTCTAACCTGTTCTTTATAAATAAACTGAAAGAGTTGAACTAGAATATAGATTACCTCTAAGGCCACATTCAAATATATAGCCACAATTTTAAATCAAAGAAATTTATAAAGAGAGAAACACACACTAATGCATACATCTATTTAAAGAGTAAGTATAACGCACTATCTCACAAAACAGGAGATAGCACAGTTTTGTGTTGGTTAATTAGCAGTCCAGTGACATCATCGAGGATGCTTATGTTTCAATTTCTCTGCTTTGTCATCTTCACCATCTTGAATTTGGTCCTTAGGTTTGTCCCCTTGTGGTTGCAAGATGACAACTGCCACCTATCATGTGACATTCTGGGTGACACATGTAGATGCAAGCACATCAAATTGAATAAAGAGGAGCCATTCCACTCTGTGGTCTCATGTTAATAAAAAGGGACATCTTTCCCTGAAGTGCTCCCACTTCTACCTCAGCAGACCCATTTTCATATATTACATATCATAAACGAGAATAAAACATCATATGACCATGATTGTCTTAGACTAAGAAAAATTCATCCTCAGGAGTAGGAGGGATCTCTATACCCCTATCTCATTAAAATTTCAGTTCTTTTAGCAAGAAAGAATGGGGGTGGGCAACTATTGCGTAGGCAACTAAGAGTCTACACACTGCTAAAGAATAATTATTTGATATCATCATGCCCATAGGTTAGGATCCGAAATATATTACACAAGTGCTAACACCCTGTACTCATAATAGGTCTCATTAATCAATAATGGTTTGTCTCTGTCATGAGTCAGCTATTCAACATCACATGGGAGGAGGACCTGAAGTGGTAAAGGGTAGAAGTATGTCGAGAACTAACATATTTATTTATTTATTTATTTTTAAAGAGAGAGAGAGAGAGAGAGAGTGTGTGTGTGTGTGTGTGTGTGTGTGAGAGAGAGAGAGAGAGAGAGAGAGAGAATTTTTTAATATTTCTTTTTCAGTTTTCAGCAGACACAACATCTTTGTTGGTATGTGGTGCTGAGGATCAAACCCAGGCCGGACGCATGCCAGGCGAGCGCGCTACTGCTTGAGCCACATCCCCAGCCCAAGAACTAACATATTTATATGTAGATGAATGTTTTTTCTTTCAGAGTAGTACTTTGCAAAAAGTAGACTCAGTAAATATTTGTTGAATAACATTGAACTTAGGGTACAACATGATGAGAAACACTTGGTAAACATCAAAGCAAAAGAAATAGAAATAGAAAAATTGTTGTAGTGGAATGACCAGCCAGATGGAATAGTAGATGTTTTTCTAAAGCAGAGTTATAAAACCAAAACTAAGGAATGATGTTACAGAAAGGATGAGGAGAATTGGGTACTTTTTTGCTTCCCTTGCTAATCAGTTTTGTCTCTTGGGAGGCTCTGAAGGTCACCCTGGACTGAATTCTGAATAACAGAAAATAATATATTTTGCTAAGGTGATATAGCAGGAACTTTATGGGAAAGAAGTTACATAGTGTCAAAGTTTTTATTACCAAGTAAGAAATTGCTAAGCATTGTTAGAATGCACATAAGGCTTGAGGAAAGAAGATTTCAAAAGTTCAGAGCCCAAAATTAATCATCTAGCCAGGTGCAGTGGCTCATGCCTGTAATCCCAGCGGCTCGGGAAGCTGAAACAGGAGGATTGCGAGTTCAAAGCCAGCCTCAGCAAAAGTGAGGCACTAAGCAACTCAGTGAGATCCTGTTTCTAAATAAAATACAAATAGGGCTGGGGATGGAGCTCAGTGGTCAAGTGACCCAGAGTTCAATCCCTGGTAATACCCCCCCCAAAAAATTAACCATCTAACATATGTCAAAAATATCTGAAAAGGGGCTGGGGTTGAGGCTCAGTGGTAGAGCATTTGCCTAGCATATATGAGGCACTGGGTTCAATTCTCAGCACCACATAAAAATAAATAAATAAAATAAAGGTCTTGTGTCCATCTACAAATTTAAAAAAAAAATCTGATAATGTGAAATGCTTTCCAGGAGTATTCAAACTTGAGTTTTACAGAAGGATGTCAAACTAGTGCTTTATAGGAATATCAAGGCCAAATGATTGGGGTGGGTGAAGTGGAATCATCAAGTCCAGCAAAAGACATCCACAGGAGCAGGCTCCTCTCCAGCAACAGAGACTCATAGGAAAGAAGATAACAAATAGCACACTTGCCTCTCAGAGTCTAAGTGAAGTTAGATTTCACTTTGTCTAAGTAGTCACAGAGTAAGATATGCACACAAAAAGAAAACTAAGTTTCTTTGAAGAGCAATACATCAGAGATGAAACCTTGATCAATTACAAGCCCTATTGGTCTGTAGAAAAGAATTAGCAAAACTTAGGTTTTAGAGTGATATCTGAGTTTGTTTCCCTCTCCCAATCCTGAAGCATTTTGACTTCTGTAGTGAGGCTCTGTATAAAGAACCATGAAAACAAGTGTTGATCCATAGTCATTACATAACAATCTTAGCAGCTTCCTCATCTTCCCAATTAAAGTGGGATGAAAACAAATAGGCCAGGCTAACTGGCGTCATGTTACCCTGGCAAAACCCAGCTGACCTCTTCCCCAGTTTCCAAGTTGTTTGTGTGACAACACTTAAAATATAACCTGTAGTAGATCATAGTCCTAAATGTAAGAAAGAACCTGATGAGGAAAGCAGCAGTCCATCTTTGTAACCTTGGGTTAGGTGATGATCTCTCACACTTGGCACCACCAGCAAAAGTGATAGAGAAGACTGATAAACTGAACTAAATTAAAAGTAAAAATGTTTGTGTTTCAAAGAACACCATTGGAATGGTGAAAAGACAATCTACAAAATGGGAGAAAATATTTGCAAATTACATATATGATAAGACACTGGTATCATAAAGAACCCTTATAACTCAATAATTAAATAATCCAATTAAAAGGGATTTGAATAAAAATTTCTCCAGAGAAGATATATAAATGGCTAATAAGGACTTGGAGCAATCTCATCATCAGTCATGAGGGAAATGCAAATCAAAACTACCTTGAGATACCACTTCAAATCCATTCTTACGTAGAAAATTTGAACATAACAGTTGTTGGCTAAGACATGGAGAAATTGGAACCCTCATACATCATTACTGGGAGTGTAAAAAGGCACATCAACTTTGGAAAACAGTTTGCCAGTTCTTCAAATGATTGAACATAGAGTTCCCATATGAGTCAGTGGTTCCACTTCTAGGTATTATTCTCAGAGAAACAAAAGCACATGTCCTCACAAAGAATGTTGATGGCAGCATTTTCATAATTGTCCCAAAGTGGACACAATCCAAATGTCCATGCAATGTAAAATTATTTGGCTATGGAAGGAATGAAGTACTGGTGCAAGCTGTAAGATGGATGAACCTTGACAGCATCAACTTTCATTCATGCCAAGTGGAAGAAACCAGTCACAAAAGACCATATACTGTATGATAGCATTTATAGGAGATGTCCAGAATAGGCCAATTTTAAAAGACAGAATTATAAGTTGTGGTTGCTGAAGTCCAGAGAATGGGGTGGAAATTGACTGCTGATGGGTTCAAGGTTTCTTTGGGAGTTGATGAAACATTTTAAAATTAGATGATGGTAATAGTTGCACAACAACTTCACTAATTTAGTTACAATAAACACTATTTCCACTTTTGTCCTAGTTTTTCATACTTCCTTTTTTCTTTCAGAACTGTAATGGCTGCCCCATCATGCAGCTGGTTTTAATTTCCTTAAGAGAAAGGGGAAATGAGTAATGAGGGCTCTGCTACTCTTAGGTTGTCTGGAGGACTTTTGTTTTGTTTTGTAGTGCTGGGGATTGAACCCAGGACCTTAAGCATGCTAGGCAAGTGCTCTACCACTGAGTTATATCCACAGGCTTTTTAGTTTTAATTAATTTCCACTAAGTTGTTCAGGCTGACCTTGAACTTGTGATCCTTCTGCCTCATTCTCTCAAGATGCTGGAACTTCAGGTAAACCCCACAATTCTGGCATTCTTTGTTTGTTTTAAACCATGTTTTAGGTACTCAGGGAACTATGAATCTTGAGAGGAAAAAAAGGAAAATATGTTTAAGTAAAAAATTCAGATCCTTGACTTAGTCTTTATACTACTAACTTTTGCTTCAAATGCTACTTAAAACACAGGATATGGAGATGGTGATGTAGCTCAGGGGTAGAATGCTTAGCATGCTCAAGGGCCTGGGTCCAATCCCCAGTATGGGGGCAGGAAGGAAACTAGGATGTGAAACTAGGAAAAATAATACTGTATTCGAGTTCCAGTTCTGCCACATTTTCTAGATGGTCTTTTTCATCTGAGAACCTCAATTTCTTCCCACTCCCCCGCCAAAAAAAAAAAAAAAAGATCGAATATAGTAAGAATGATTGCCCTGTATGTTCTGTAGTAATGAAGAATAACAGTAAATCGAAAGTACTTGGTCAGTTAAAGAAGCACTAAGAGTTCGCTATTTATCTTACTAAGTAATGCCTCCATCAGACCTTAGGTAGGGGGAATAAAATAGATAGCAGGAGAACATCAGAAAAGACAAAGGTGGGCTGACATGGTGTCACATGTTTCTAATCCTTGCAAGTCCAAGGTCAGCCTCAAGGGGACCCTACCTCAAAATAAAAAGGGCTGGGATAAAGTTCAGTGGTAGAGCCCCACCCTGGGTTTAATCCCTAGTACCACACATACACAACTGAGGGCACCACCATGGAGAAAGAGGAGGTTGACACAAGCTCCTGTTCTAGACTTCTGTTTGAAAATCACTGCCCTCAATTCCTTAGAATTCCTAAAACCAAGATTCTCTCCATGTCAAACTCTGCTTTGCTCTTAGTGTACAAGCTAGCCAAAAGAATCACCATGATGGTTCCCATTTTATATAATTGGTTATGGGGGTTGAGGGATGGCCATCGATTCTCAATACACAGGATTCTAAAACTGTATTAATTTTCCGAAGAAGTGCATCAAAGTGACAGTTTTATATGTATCTTCCCCTCTGTGTACAAGAACTTGGAGTTAATTAAATCCAAATTGAAAATATCTTCTTTGGGAGAGGGCTATGGAGTCTCTGCCCCTGCCCTCCAGTGATGAGAAACTGGATAGAATCATAAACCATTTCAAAGAATCTAAAATTCACCCAGGCTGGAGTCCTAACCAGAGACCCCACCAGGATCACTCTCCTTAAAGGATTCTCATGCTCTTCTTTCCTCTAGGGAATAAAATTTCTCAGCCACTTCAGCCCAAGTGTGCTGTGGTTATACATGCTCACTTTGGGGCATCATGCTAAGAAGTCAAATTGTAATACCATAAATACAGTGATAAAGAGACATTTCCTTCTGATGTGCTTTCACTTAGCTCATAACAGGTGGTCTCGGCTAAGATTGGAATTCTGTATTTTACTTCTTGGTTACAATAATTTTTTTTTTCCAATATGATGCCTTCACACTGGTGAGCTGAATCAAAACAATGCTGCCTGCTTCCAGATTTTTTCTTTTCTTTTCTTTTCTTTTCTTTCTTTCTTTCTTTCTTTCTTTCTTTCTTTCTTTCTTTCTTTCTTTCTTTCTTTCTTTCTCTCTTTCTTTAATCTGGGCAATCATTGTGTTTTAGAGGGATGAGAGTATTTATTTTCCTCCATTTTCATTCTTCAGGGATTGTTCTATTGCACAGAATTCAACTGCTGGTTTACCCAGCAGTCATTCACTATTCTTTGGTTCAAATAAAAGTGTTTGGTTCAGCCCTTCCTATATTTAAATGAAGGCATCTTGTGCTCGTCAGGATTTGAGAAGGGAGTGGACTTAATTAGACCAGGATAAGGGTAAGAGACTGGACATCATCTGGGTCTATTTTCAGCTGGCTGAGCCAGATTGTTATTGACCTAAAGCCAATAGCTTTTCTGTGGCTGGGCAATATGTCAGTTCTCAGCTGATAGGCTCTCATATTCTAGATGTACACCAGCAGTGGTTCCCAGATTTAGATTTCAAGAAGTATAATTAAAAATAAAAGAAGGGCTGGGGTTGTAGCTCAGTGATAGTGTGCCTACTTAGCCTGTACAAGGTCCTGGCTCCATCCCCAACATCACAGGGAAAGAAAGTATGGAGATAGATAAAAGCTTTAACAAATCTTAGAACAAAGGTCAACTCTTTTTTTTTTTTAAAGAGAGAGAATTTTTTTTAATATTTATTTTCCAGTTTTCTGGTTGTCACAACATCTTTATTTTATTTTTATGTGGTGCTGAGGATCAAACCCAGGGCCCCACCCATGCCAGGTGAGTGGGCTACCGCTTGAGCCACATCCCCAGCCCAAGGTCAACTCTTTAAGTGGAATAACTTCAAATCCATGGGGGAAAAAAAAAACTTACTTCCATACCTTAATTTTCTCATATCCTCCCTGACGGATGAAAAGTATATTCTGGATCAGCACTAGACATAAATGTTTGAGAACTACTGTCCCCAGTCAGTGGTAGTCTGTAACTATTCAATCTTAAATCCTCATTGGACATTTATTTATTTATTTAGGGGGGGGGCTTGCAGGGGGTGGGTTAAAAGGAATCAAACCCAGGGGTGCTTTACTCCTGAACTATATCTCCAGCCCTTTTTGTTTTTTATTTTGAGACAGGGTCATATTGGTGACCAGGCTGACAATGAACTTGCAATCTTCCTGTCTCAGACTTCCAAGTCCCTGAGAGGACAGGCATGTGCCACTGTAATGCCAGATTCGTGGGACCCCAATAGGCCTCCAGGAGCCGAATCCGATGCAATCACACAAGAGTCTTTATTGCAGCCTCAAGCCTGGACTCACAACCGTTTCCAATGCAGTGGTTCCAGGGAGTGAGCCCTGGTCCTTTGTTCAGAGAGATTTTATAGGTTTGGGGGGATACTCTATGTGTCACAACATCACACAGCAAATCATTTCACACTGCAGGAAAGTCAAACAATAAATCTTAACATTGATTAGCACATTCACTGGCGGCAACAAGTTGGGTAGGGGTGATTGGTTAGTACAAGAGGGGGATTTGTTTGAACTGATTGGTTTAGGCCACAAGGGGTGTACGTGCTAAACTACATGGTTTATCAACATGTTATCAACCACCATAAACTACTGGGGGGTCATCTGGCATCCCAGGTATTTTCCCTGTCTCATGCTGACTGGTGGTTGCTAGGGGGTTGCTATGGGTCCTCACCTAGCCCAACTGAGTCAGGGACACCAGGCACTGCAGATCTCTCCTATTATTTACAGACAAACAACTCAGCAGGGTGGATATGTGCCTAGGAAGGCTCTGTGGGTTTTTCCAAGGACAAGGGTCATGCCCCCTTCCTTGGACAGGCTTAGCTCTGAGGTACAGACTGGTGTCTCAAAAATGGAGTCACATCAGTTTCTTACCACCATGCCCAGCCCCATTGGATATTTACAGAGTACCTACCATGTGGGAACACAAAAGTGAACAAAAGTTCTCTTTTTTAAATATTCTAGTATGATCAAATATTTAGAACAATTTACCTGTCTCACTTCAGTTTACTATTCTGTCAATAATGTATGTAATTCTAATCATCCAAATAGCTATTTTTTGGTTTTTCTTTTCTCTCAAAAATCTAACCCTGTGATGAGTAAACAAGTGGCATGTAAATATTAAGAATGTTTTTGTATTTGAGCTAAATTTCCACCTGCTGAAAAATCAAGAAAGGTGAAGCATGAGAAAGAATATGTGGATCTTTGGTGTTATGTATGTGTAACTAAGAAGCCTGAATATAGATAAATGCATTGCGATCTGGGTAGCATGGTCCAGGAATCCAAGGCTTTGTATCCTTCCTCAGGACTGGAAGTACGCAAATTGATTGCCCAATTAAGGAAAGGTTGAGGGAAGGTGAGTAAGGTTTCAGTGTTCCTGCCATAATTGCTCAACCAGCTTGTTTAGCAGGCTAAATGGGAGCAGGGTGAGGGTGGCTGGGGGGCAAGAGACTGCTTCTCTCCAAGTATTATTGGACTGCTGCCAGGGACAGTTAAAAAAACAAAATAAAACTGCTCAGGCGTCTAACGACACGAAGAACAAGATTGACGTGTTGGAGCTCGCAGTTTTAGTTATAGCAAATTAGTTACGATATACATAATTTCTCATTATGGTTAAGGGACCATTCATGCAGCACCTAGTACTTTTCAAATTATCTCACTCCAGAATCTCTAAATTAATGCAGGTAATTCATTATTATGGAGAAGGATTAAATGTGGTCATGATCTCAGGCACAGATGGAACCAGCTGCCCTGTAGCACATGTGGCTTTTCATGCTTCTTGGGGCCTGGTGTTCTTCAACTTCCACTAGTGTTAATTTTTACTGGAGAGTTTTTGCCCTGTTGGCCTTGCTTACGAGGCTCAGCAGCCCACAGATCTGATGTCACGGCATAACACTTTCTGTTCTCTGCCAAAGTCTTTGCTGTGAGTACACTTTCCTGATGAGAATCTACTCTGCTTTGACTCTTGACTGCATTCATCTCAAGCAGTTACCCATGTGAAAACAACTGCTTTTTAAAGCATGCAGTGTGTTTGGCTTTAAGACAATGGTTTAGTCACAAACTTCGTGGCGGCTCTACCTTGAGTAGCCCCTTTGGGAAGTAAGAAGAGCTAGGGTTGCATTTGGACTCTCTAACTACAACATTATTTTGGCTTTTATCCTGGCCTCAAAAAACCTCTGGTCTAAACAATGATGTTGTATTTGCTGAGCAGAGTTTTCTCACTACTTACTTCTATCAGCTCAAAGGAAACATGCGATATGGGTGCACAGATAAGATCACCATATGATAATAGGTGGCCTCTGTTGTAGGTTTATTATGTGACACGTACTATGCTAAGCAATTTACAGTATTTTTCCTATTTAATTTATTCCTTACAAGCACTCTCTGGGGAGGCCATTTTTGCCATTACTTTTTTATGGTTGAGGAAACTGAGAATGAGAAAGATGAAGGAAACCTGCCCAATGTTACTTAGCTTTGTAAGTTGTAAGTGGCAGAGGCAGGATTCTAAGCAAGGTCAATCTGGGTCCAAATCCACATTTCTAACTCCTTACACTTTCTTCTAGATAAATCATTTGTCCTTTGGTCTTGTGGGGAACCCTGAAAGAGAAGGACAGGCATTACATGTGCACACACACACACACACACACACACACACACTCATACAGACCCCCATCCCTGAGTCTAGCTTTGCTCCCAATCATACTTGGGATTCATTCTTGTAGAGCCGACTGAGAAGTCTCTGGAAGACAGCCCATTCCTGAAGACTCACATGGTGGTGATGGGTCCTGATACATTGTTTTGTTCAGGCTGCTTGTTCACTCTGAGAATGGAGCTTTGCCTCTACCATGTCCACCCAAGGGCCACTCTTCAAAAGGGAGGCCTAAATCAGTTCACTAAAAGGCAAGGCCAGCTGGACATCTCCTTGGGCAAGCTGTAAGACCTGTTTCCCATCTTATTCCCATTTTATGTGGAGGTTTGATGAAAAGCCTGGCTTGGAGGCAGTTGCAGCACTGGTGTAGAGAGGAAACTGTCAATTAATGCTTCTACTCACTCACTTGCCATATAAGATGGACACTCCTTACCAAATTCCTTTCTGCAGAAAATAGTGTCATGAGATTCTGGCACAGATCTAATAAACTTCCAAAGTATTTTTCTCCTCCCCCACATTGAGAAAATAGGAAAAGTAATCACTATCACAGAATTATTTTAAGAACAGAAAACTAAAAATTAATGCATAATAAAGAGGAGTTCCAAAATGACAAACATTTCAGCATGCCCTTCTGAAGTGGTAGTAAAGAAACTCTTCTTTCTAAAAGCAATTGAATTCTGAAGAGACGGGGTGTGTTGAAAGTTTCCTGTTGTCTTAAAGGGTTTTGGAACTGTACCTGATTTTCCAGGGGAAGTGGGGTCTCATTTAGAAAACAAGATACCTAACAGCATCAAAATGGTGTTTTGGAATTATCCTAATGTCTGCTGAATTCTTTTTAGCTTTCATGATAACGAATGAACTGGGCAAAAAGTGCCCAGAGTGTAAGTTGGAGGTCCCTTTGATAAAAACAATTATTTTATGGTGGAGATAAGCTAGAGTGATAGAAATTTTATTTGCTAAATTTCCTCTACTGAAAATATTTAAAAATTATTTTAAAAATATCTAAAAATATTCTCTTTAAAAAATATTCTGGGGGGCTGGGGATGTGGCTCAAGCGGTAGCGCGCTCGCCTAGCATGCGTGCGGCCCGGGTTCGATCCTCAGCAGCACCACATACCAACAAAGATGTTGTGTCCGCCGAGAACTAAGAAAAAATAAATAAATGTTAAAATTCTCTCTCTCTCTCTGTCCCTCTCTCTCTCACTCTCTCTTTAAAAAAAAAAAAAAAATATTCTGGAATATCTTAAAGTCATCCAGTTATTTGCCATGATCAAGTTGAGTGATAACCTTTTGGAAACTTCTTTAGCTATGACTTTCTACCTATTTGCTGCTCAGTCAGTGGGTTTGCCTGCCAGGACAACATGGCCAAAGATTGCAGGTCATGAATGTTCTAATAATGGATGGTGTTACAGATGATCAACTGCCTAGTACAATTTGATCTTGGGTTAATTGATATTTGGAGGGGATGTTTTAACCTGAAATTCTGCTGTTCCTAAATTTGGTGTGAAACTGTCCACTTTCTCCATAAGGTAGCTCTTAAATTAGAAGGAGTTATCATCCTCTATCCAGGCCCATCTAGGTAGATTCAATCTGTAATGGGGGGAAAGGGTTTTGAAATTTCAATAAAAATCTACCAGGGAGGAAAGGGTAATTTGTGTGCCTATTTAGGACATGGACTGGTGCTTTTTATCCCTCACCTAAAAGTAAAGTGAAGTAGAACAAAATGAGTCACAGGAATTGTTGAATCAAGTCCATTTCAGCTGTAATTTCCCAATCAATCCCAAACGTGGATGGTTTTCAAAACAGTCTTTGTTTTTGTGCTTTTAAAATGTAAAATAAGAAGGATGAGACACAATACGAAAGATAAAATAGGATAGACAAATTGAAGCAGACAAAGCCCATCTCGCCATCTATAGCAGCAATTCTGAAACTACCATACACTAGAATTTTCTAGAGATCTTTCTGAGTATGCAGATTCCTGGCCCCACTGTGTGATTTAATAGGTCTGAGAAGGATCCAGGAATTTACACTTTTAAGAGACACCCACTCCTCTGATTCAGGTGATCCTCAGGCTATACTTTGAAAGGCACTGAGCTGTTCTAGAAGGGATTCAAGTCTGTAGATGCAAGTAAAACAGACTGAATTCCCTCGGGGAGTGAAACCTGATGAAGGGTTGGGAAGACAAGTTTGAACAGAGGATCTTTGGAACTTATCTTTGGTCTCAAGTTTGCATATTGTCTCATCCCCTCTGGATTATATAAGCTACATTCAGGAGAAGTGGGCACAACAGCACTCTATACACACACAAATCTGCAATTTCTGGACTCATGGGTATCTTCTGCAGATATATGTGTGGAGATGCTTATTTCATCATCAGGAAAGCCTTTCTCTAGTCATTTTAATGAATGAACTCTTGGCCTTTGTTATTGTCTTCATGTTTGACTCATGAAAAGGTTAACCAACATTGACAAGGGTCCCCTTGGCTGAGCTTACACCCCTGAACCTATCTCTTACCTTAACTGAACTCCTCTATCCAGGCCCATCCAGGTAGATTCAATCTGTAAGTTCTGACCTGACCCTATATTCCATTTTGTCTGAGATAAGCAGGATATGAACAGATAAAGATTCCTCCCCCACAAACCAGTAGGATCTAATATTTAAATCATCTTCCATCCATTCTACAATATTTGAGTGCCTACTCAATATTAGATTGCCTACTATGTTTCAGGCACTGCTCTAGGTACTTAGGATCTATCTACACAACAGAAATATCCCTCCCCTTGTAGAGCTTATATTTCAGTAGGTTAAGGTGTGGGGGGACAAAAAGCAATATTCATAAGTAAACCAGTAAGTTCTGTCAGAAAATGACAAAAAGTGTGCTCCCCCACCCCGTATGTGTGTGTGTGTGTGTGTGTGTGTGTGTGTGTGTGTGTGTGTGTAAACCACATTGTTATCTAGAACAGTCAGCATAAACCTTCCTGGAAAAGTGAAATTTGTGAATGATTTAAACGATGGGAGGGAGTTAGCCAGAGGACATTTGTGGGAGGATAAACTAGAGCAAAGAGGCAGGGGTGAGACTGCCATTAAAAAAGAAGAAGCCAATGTAGGTGGAACCATTTGAGCAAGAAGGACATGAGAAGTAAAAGTGAAGCCAGGGATGGTGCGCATGCCTGTAATCCCAGGAGGCTGAGGCAGGAGGATATGAGAGTTCAAAGCGAGCCTCAGCAAGTTGACAAGGCACTTAGCGACACAGTGAGATCTTGCCTCTAAATAAAATACAAAAAAAGGGCTGGGGTGACCCAGTGGTTAAGCACCCCTGGGTTCAATCCCTAGTACCAAAAAAAAAAAAAAAAGAAGAAGAAGAAGAAGAAGAAGAAGTTATAGTGAGGAAAGGCAAGAATATCTCCAACATTTTTGTCTCAGCTACTGTAAGATTGGAGTTGAAGGATCCAAGATGGCGGGCTAGCAGGAGGCTGCATTCTGTGTTTTTCTGTGACCCAGGATTCAAGTAGTGGGAGTACTATTTCTCTGCGAGTTATTAGAGGACCGCTGACAGATGCTCCTGTGCAGGAATCATGACTACTGTGTGGGCACACAGGTCTCCAAGCCTCAGTGCCAGCGCAGGACTCCAGGCTGCTTACCCACACAGGACCTCAGGGTGCTCAAGAAGGACCATCGACATCAGCACTGGCTCAGGAATCCTGGCCACTACCCACATGCAGGACCTCCAGAGGCCACTCCCGTGTAGACCCCCATCTACCAACTTGGGGCTCCTCTGGTAGCTTCCATCTTGGGACACTGCAATCACTGCCATAGTCCCCTATGAGCGACAGCCTGCACCTGGGGACACTGCACAGGGTCTGGAGACAGCCACCAGCAACAACACTGCACACCACAGAGCTGCATCTCTGAACATACCACCCAACGCCACCACTCAAGCCCAACCAACCTGATACCCCATTGCTGAAAGCAACCGCCTCCATCTTGGGATATCTTTGTCACTATATTTAGTTGGAGCTTGGGACACTGGTTGGAGCGTAGAAGCAAAATCAAGGTACCTACAGTCCCCACGACCCCCTCTCCTTTGCAGCCACTAACCTGGCACAGTGCCTGCAGCTAGGTGGTCAGTCCTTAGCTTGCAAAACCTGGTCTTGAACTGCCCAATACAAAACAGCTCTCCACGACAGGTGGGCAGCCCCCAGAACATGTCCCATAAGACCTCTGGAGACAAAGGTTCCTGATTGGGAAGGAGAAAGGGAGGAGGTGAGTGAGATACAATTTAGAGACAAATTAGAGAATTGTGAGGTCTACAGGAGATATAAGGAGATAAGACCAGACACCCTCATCAACAAGCAGGACCCAAAAGGAGGTCCTTGAGGTACAGTCTCCCATCCGGACCAGCAAGTGCTATACTCCACCTCCAAGAGCTCTGCCAACAAGACCAACCCTTCCACCCTAATAACCTTCACCACCCTGAGGGTGAAGATACCAGCAAACAACAGACAAGCCCAGCTATTGAATGAGAAGGGAAGCAGGAAAGATACTGATCTCCAACAAAAACAATCCTTGTATCTTCCTTTGAGATTTCTTTTTTCTCTTTTCTCTCTCTTCTCCTCACATCCCCAACATTTGTGAAACCAAGTACTTTTCATGAATTAGGCTATTGAGGACGGGGATGTCTGAATAGTATATTACAGTGGTGTTGTATATTCTTTTATCTCCTATATTTACATATTTTATTTCTCTTCATATTTATGTTTGTTTGTTTGTTGTACTCTCTATTGTCTTCCCACTTGTCTGTCCAAAATCACTTTCTCTTCTGCTACTAACCAACTTCTTTCATGCTTTCTAAGATCTAATGACTCTATATCCTCATCTCCTACCCCCTCAACATCTCATCCTACACCTCACCCCCAGTTCCTTGTCCACCATCAGAAACAGTAGACCCTTTTGCAAACCTACTGTTTATATTGTAGATAATAATTGAACTTATCATTTCTGTATATTGTAACAAAACTGTGAACTTATTCACAGAAGCTATTTGGTTTAAGGCTGTATAATGTTTTTATAAGGATCTATTAATATTGTTCTCCCCCTTAAAGGAGAGGTATTGGAATCCTACAGGGTAAAAACTGTGACACCTTGGATCTTCAGTGCTAGAAGGGAAGACACACAAACAACATGAAAAGACAAGGGAAAAAAGTGCTCCAAACAAACCAAGCTACTATATTATTATAATCCATAGCCAGCACAACAGAAGAAATGACAGAGAAGGAGTTCAGGATGTATATAATTAAAAATGTCCTGTGAAATAAAGGATGATATAAGACAGCAAATATAGGCAGCAAAAGATCATTTTGATAAAGAGCTACATAAACAAATACAGGAAGCAAAAGATTAAGAGGATAATTGAAATTATTTTGAAAACTTATACTCGAATAAAATAGAAGATATTGAAGGCATCAATGAATTTCTTAAGTTATATGACTTGCCCAGATTGAATCAGGAAGATATACACAATTTAAACAAACCAATATCAAGTGATGAAATAGAAGACATTATCAGAAGCCTACCAACCAAGAAAAGCCCAAGACCAGATGGATACACAGCTGAGTTCTATAAGACCTTCGAAGAAAAACCAATACTCCTCAAATTATTTTATGAAATAGAAAGAGAGGGAACACTTCCAAACTCATTCTATGAGGCCAATATCATCCTAATTCCAAAACCAGACAAAGACACATCAAAGAAAGAAAACTTCAGACCAATATTTCTAATGAACATGGAAGCAAAAATTCTCAATAAAATTCTGGCAAACCAAATACAAAAACATACCCAAAAGATAGTGCACCATAATCAAGTGGGGTTCATCCCAGGGATGCAAGGTTGGTTTAACATACGGAAATCAATAAATGTAATTCATCACATCAATAGATTTAAAGATAAGAATCATATGAACATCTCAATAGATGCAGAAAGAGCTTTCTACAAAATAATGTTTTGAAACTCTTCATGTTCAAAACACTAGAAAAACTAGGGATAACAAGAACATATCTCAACATTGTAAAAGCTATCATCAGGCCAACATCATTCTAAATGGAGAAAAATTGAAAACATTCCCTCTAAAAACTGGAACAAGATGGGGATGACCTCTTTACCACTTTTAACATAGTTAAATTGCCAGAGCAATCAGAGAGAAGAAAGAAATTAAAGGGATATGGATAAGAAAAGGAGAACTCAAACTATCACTATTTGCCGACGACATGATTCTATACCTAGAGGATCCAAGAATTCCACCAGAAAACTTCTAGAACTAATAAATGAATTCAGCAAAGTAGCAGGTTATAAAATCAACACCCATAAATCAAAGGCATTTCTGTACATCTGTGACAAATCCTCTTAAAGAGAAACTAGGAGAACTACCTCATTTACAATAGACTAAAAAAAAAATTAAATTCTTGGGAATCAATTTAACGAAAGAGGTGAAAGATCTGTACAATGAAAACTACAGAATGCTAATGAAAGAAATTAAAGAAGATCTTAAAAGATGAAAAGATCTCCCTTGTTCTTGAATAGGCAGAATTAATATTGCGAAAATGACCATACTACCAAAAACATTATACAGATTTATTGCAATTCCAATCAAAGTCCCAATGACATTCCTCATAGAAATAAAAAAAGCAGTCATGAAATTCTTCTGGAAAAATAAGAAACCCAGAATAGCCAAAGCAATCCTTAGTAAGAAGAGTGAGACAGGTAGTATCACTATATCAGAGCTTAAACTAAACTACAGAGCAATAGTAACAAAAAAGCATGGCATTGGCACCAAAATAGACTTGTAAACCAGTGGTACAAGACACAGAGACAAACCCACATAAATACAGTTATCTCATATTAGACAAAGACACCAAAAACATATATTGGAGAAAGGATAGCTTCTTCAACAAATGGTGCTGGGAAAACTGGAAATACATATGCAGCAAAATGAAATTATACTTCCATCTCTCACCATGCACACAACTCAACTAAAAGTGATCAAGGACCTAGGAATTAGATCAGAGGCCCTGAGCCTAATAGAAGAAAAAGTAGGCCCAAATCTTCATCATGTGGGATTAGGCCCCGACTTCCTTAACAAGACTCCTAAAGTTCAAGAAATAAAATCAAGAATCAATAAATGGATGGATTCAAACTAAAAAGTTTCTTCTCAAAGAAATAATCAGTGGGATGAATAGAGAGCCTACAGAATGGGAGCAAATTTTTATCACATGCACATCAGATAGAGCACTAATTTCTAGAATATATAAAGAACTCAAAAATCTTAACACCAAAAAAACCCAAATAACCCAATCAATAAATGGGCCAAGAAACTGAATAGACACCTCTCAGAAGATGCTATACAATCAATCAATCAATTATGAAAAAAATGTTCAACATCTCTAGCAATTAGAGAAATGCAAATCAAAACTAAGATTTCATCTCTCTCCAGTCAGAATGGCAGCTATCAAGAATACAGACAATAATAAGTGTTGGCGAGGATGTGGTAAAAGGTACACTCATACATTGCTGGTGGGACTGTAAATTGGTAGACCAATCTGGAAAGCAGTATGGAAATTGCTTGGAAAACTTGGAATGGAACCACCATTTGACCCGGCTATTTCACTCCTTGGTTTAGACCCAAAGGACTTAAAGTCAGCATACTACAGTGACACAGCCACATCAATGTTTATAGCAGCACAATTCACAATAGCTAAATTATGGAACCAACCTAGATGCCCTTCAGTAGATAAATGGATAAAGAAAATGTGGTATATATACACAATGAAATATTACTCAGCAATAAAAGAGAATAAAATCATGACATTTGCAGGTAGATGGATGGAGTTGGAGAATATTATGCTAAGTAAAATAATCCAATCCCCCCCAAAACAAAAGCTGAATGTTTCTCTGATAAGTGGATGCTGATCCATAAAGAGGGGAGCATGGAAGGAGTGAAGGAGCTTTAGATATGGCAAAGGGGAGGGAAGGGAAGGGATGGGGTATGGGGTAGGAAAGATGGTGAGATGAGATAGACATCATTATCCTAAGTACATCTGTGAAGACAAGAATAGTGCGACTCTACTTTGTGTACAACCAGAGAAATGAAAAATTGTGCTGTATATGTGTACTATGAATTGAAATGCATTCTGCTGTCATGTGTAACAAACTAGAATAAATAAATATTTTTTTAAAAGATTGGAATTGATATCAGCTAAGATAGAGAGTGATGAGGGTGAGAAAGTTTAGGAAACGAAGAGGTTTGTTTTAGAAAGCGCAGACATCCAAGTAGAGTTGTTGAGGCTTTTAGGCATATGAACTTGAAGTTCAAGAAAGATGTAAATATGAATCATCAGCCTATGTATTTTATTTCAAGACATAGGACTACTTGAGGTTATCAAAATGTAAATGATGAAGATGTTCTGAGCTCTGGCACATCCTAACACTAAGAGGATGAGTTAAGAGAAGCAAATAGCAAAAGAAAGTGAGAAGAAGCACCCCGAGAGGTGGACCGGAAACCAAGAGAATGTGGTATGTTGGGGTGTATTAGGAAGAGAAAGTGCATCATAAGCTGCTGATAGATAAAAGTCCAAGGATTGCTCATTATAATTAGCCACCTGGTCATCATTGATGACTCTGACAAAAGCAATTTCAATGAAGTTATTGGAGGTAAAACCTGATTGGAGAGGGTTAAGTGGAAGAGAAGGGAAACAGTTGAAGACAGTAAATACAGACAACTCTTTCTAAGAATCTTGGGGCAAATGCAAAGGAAAAGAAACGGGGTAGCAACTAATAAAAGGTTGTAAGGTATTGTTATTATTGTTACTGTTGAAATGAGGGAAGTATAATCATGCCTATTGACTGATGAGAATTATCCAATAGAAGGAGTGAGAAAATTGATGCTGGAATGAGACAATGGAAAATTAATCATTTTCTCATAGAACTACTGTCTTACTTGTGAGTATCATTTGTTATCTCTCCCCCATACTGGAATGTAAGTCTGCAAGGGAAGGGATCTTTCTGTTTTGCTCACCGACATATTCCAAGTGCCTAGAGCAGTGCCTGACACATAGTAGGCACCCAAACATTCCTGGAGTACAGCCTCCAAGTACAGAGAGTGACTTTCTATAAAGGACAGAAGGTTCCGCTATGTAGAGGGAGGACAGCTAGTGGGCAGGAGATGATGCATCTGGGGATTTCTCTTCTGAGTGCTTCAATTTTCTCAGTGAAGTAGGAAATAAAATCATATATGGAAGAGGAAGATGGGTGTGAAGTCTAGGAGATTAAGAAGAAAGAAGGTGTGAAAGAGTTGTCTAAAAGAATAGAAGAAGGAATGAACTTGAAATATATGGTATCTTTGCCTGTAGAAAAAAAGGGACTCTGTTGTGGTTTCTGGTCATCTGTTTATGTACAATTTACCAGGAGGTTGGGGTGTTTCCGTAGCCATATGTAGATACTCAGGCACAGAGTAGTTCAGAAGTGGATTTGAACCAAGGACGAAAGAGAAGGCACTAATGAAGGAGTAATTTATGGGCAACATCAAGGGAACTAACAAGAAAGTGAAGCAGCCAGAGTTGGTTAGAGCAGGGAGCCATTACCACCCCCAGGCTGAAAGGGCAAGAGCTAAGAGGAGTCAGCAGAACCTCCTCCGGATAGGTGCAGCTGTAGGGGAGGGGTCTCTCTTTCGCAGATATGACCTTGAAGAAACTCAGCCACTGCCTAACTGCAGCCTGCTAGCAGGGAGCAGGGGGAAAATATCCCTATCTCTCTTTCTCTGCCCTACTTTCTGCTGCTGCCTGTCATTGCCTCAACCCAATGGGTAGCTAATGGTTAAGGGAGTTTTGATGAAGCATCTACAAAAAGGCAGCCTCCTGGGGCACAGAGCAGATGGTGGATCTGGAGGGGAAAACAGGGAAGGGTATTCAGGATGACTGGTTTTGATATTACCAAGTGAATACAATGAAATGAAAGGAGTCAAATGAGTACCCAAGGGAGTGATTAGAGTGATGATGGAATTTAAGATGGGTCAAGAGGGCACCCAGGGCATGAGGGACAGTGAGACTCTAGGGGAAAACTCATGTGGTGAGAGCAAAAGAGAGCTAGCATTCAGATAGCAGAGGGAGTGAGCTCTACAGAGAGGAAGTGGTGGTCAGGAAGTGGGATGCATGGAATTGGGACGATGGAGGAACTCCATAATAGTGGTGATGACAAGGTCTATGTATTACATATGAGTGAGTGGGTGTGGTGAAGGACAGCCATAGAGACAGGGGAGAATCAATAACTAAGACACCAGACTCAGATATACTGGTGGCCCTGGGCCTCGAATTATTCCCAGACCACCACGTGATATCATCAGATGGATGCTGGTATTGCTCTGCCTGCTGTTGCTGCCTCAAATGGTGCACTGATTTTTACCTCGGTCTTGGTTCCTAAGTTCCAACCCATCCTTCTCTGTTAAGTCGTGTTTGTCTGTGGTCCCAATGTCTTTGGAGAAGTTTCTTGACTGAAGGCTATGGCCATCCTGACTTAGGAATGTCCCTGGTTTTCTGTTTCAGAGTTCCACCACTAGGAGGAGCCTGGACACCTTCTTGGCATCTGTAGCTTTGACAGATGGGTGATCTCCACCGAAGCTGGTGTGGTTCTCACTCTCTGAGGCTCCCCCAGTTCCCCACCCTTCAAAGTCAGCCTCTGCAGCTGGGAGATCCCGCTGACAACCTGTCCTCATTCAGAACCTCTCTACCTCTCCACCTGTTCATGCTGCTGAGGCTGTTATGCCTTGAGTCTGAGTTATGAAGATACTATTGCAGGGAGTATCTATAAAGGGACACAGTAAAGTGGCAGGTATTCATCATAGGACAGTCTTTTCAAGTATATTGTGTGACTATAAAGTAATCCTACATCCAAGTCCAAATCCTGCACAACTAGAGTTTCTTCTTATAAATGTTTGTTATTGTTGTTGTTGTTGTTGTTGGCTCATGGATAAATTCTAGGCACTACGTTGAACATTCTAGCAAGGGAAAATCATGAGTTATATATAAAACACACAATATGAAGCAGAAATAGCTTTCCAAGCTTACTGTAAGTTTTTAGAGCTAAAATAATGGTAAAACTTGACTCCAGCTCTGCAAACTTTTTGTGAACATGCAAATGGGCTCCCACAGTGGGGATTTCCTCTTAACTATTCCCTCTATGTGGAATGCTTTTCCATGAGATTCCTACATAGCTAACGTCCTCATGTCTAACAGAGTTTGCATGATATATTCACAAACACAGTGAATAAGTATCTGTACATGGGGTCAAAAATCAGAACTATTTTCTATGAGCAATATTGCCATTAACTAATTCTGCCATCTTGGGCAAACAAATAAATATTACAGTGTTCTAGTTTACTTATTTGTTAGGTAAAATGAAGAGATATTTGGTTTATTTCTTTTCGGCTCTTAAATTCTTTGATTTTTCTGATCATCAGTCAAATATGAAACATATAAAAGTCAACATGCATTTCTGAACATCTGGATCTGTTCTACAGAGAACATGACTATGGTGAAATAAAAATTCCGCATAAGATGTCTTCATAAGTATGCGATGTCATTTCTGGATGGATAATAACTACCCACATGTTTGCTTCAGTTACATGAGCTTGTTTGGAAACTGATCATTTCTATTGATGAAGAAAAACAAATGTTTATCTGGTAGAAGGAAGGTTAGCCTTCCTTCTATAGACATAGGCATATTTCTTCAAATATGTCTGCAGGGTACTTGCTACTTACCTTATTCTATTTGCTATTAGTTTGTCTTTGGCAGGTTGGTTACGTTTTTTAAAATTAAATTTCTGAAAGTCTTTGGAAAATATTTTTTAAAAATAAAATAAAGTAATGGTAAAATTTTTAAAAAAAGAGAAATGTTGGTGATAATTTTGGTGGGAGAATCAGGCGAGGTACTTCCACTGAGTAAAATAAAATAAAAATATGGAGTCTGCTAGTTCCGAAGTGGAAATGGAGAAAAATATTCAGTTTATTGTGACAAAAACTATAAAGTTCTTAGGAATACATTTTAAAAGGAAAGTATAGGACCTATACTAAATAAACTGTAAAGTTTTTCTGAAAGACAGAAGATAATATCTGCAAAAATTAAGCCAGACATGGTGGTACATGCCTGTAAATCCCAGCTATTCAGAAGGCTGAGGCAGGAGAATTGCAAGTTTGAGGCCAGCCTCAGCAACTTAGAGAGGCCTGAAGCACCTTAGCTAGATCCTGTCTCAAAATAAAAAAATAAAAAGGGCTGAGGATGTAGCTCAAGGGTAGAGCACCCTGACTTTAATCCCCAGTTTACTGCAACAGAAAGAAAAAAAAGCAACTGAAAGATACACCGTGGTTTGTATGAGAGGAAGACTGAGTATAAGAAAAATGTCTTTTCTTCCCAAATAAATAAGATTAATGTACTTCCATCCCTATCTATGGAAAACAGTATGGAGATTCTGCAAAAGACTACAAATGGAACTATCACATGACCCAGCTCTCACACTCCTTGGTATTTATCCAAAAGAACTAAAATCAACATACTACAGTGATACACACACATCAACGTTTATAGCAGCACAATTCACAATAGCCAAACTGTGGAACAAGCCTAGGTGCCCATCAACAGGCTAGATAAAGTGGTTAAAAAATGTGGTATAGATACACAATGAAGTTTTACTCAGCCATAAAGAAGAATGGAATTATGTCATTTGTTCATAAATGGATGGAACTGCAGAACATCATGCTAAGTGAAATAAGCCAGACTCAGGAAGTCAAAGGTTGAATGTTTTCAATCATATGTGGGAGAGACAGAGGGAGGGAGGGGGGAAAGGGAGGGAGATGGGGAGGGGAGAGACAGAGGAGTTTAAAAAACCAAAAAAGATCTCATGAAAACAGAAGGGAGACCAGCAAAGTAAAGGAAGGGGATCCAGAGGAAGGGAGGAGGGGAGGGCATGGGGTAGTACTGGGGAATGAAGTCTACCAAATTATGTTATGTCTGTGTATGAGTATACCATAATGAATCATATATATATTGATACACACACACACACACACACACACACACTGCACTAATTTAAATAATAATAATAATTCAAGGGAAAGATCTGTAAAGTAGAACAAGCAGATCAGGGGAGAAAAAGGGGAACTACAAAAATGAAATTGACCAAATTAAGTGCATGTAGAAATATGATATAATAAATCCCACTATTATACATAATTATAATATACCAATAAAAATTTCTAGTCTTCCCAAATACATAAAATGAGTGTACTTCCAACTCTACCTGTAAAGTACCAATTTATGAGGACATATGGTCAAGGATGTTTATTGTAACACTATATGTACTGGCAAAAACTGCAAAATATCTGTATGTTTATAGATAAAAAATGGTTATTTAAAAATATATATCCCTGGGCTGGGGATGTGGCTCAGTGGTAGAGCACTTGCCTAGCACATGCGAAGCCCTGGGTTCAATCCTTAGCACCACATAAAAATAAATAAAATAAAGATATTGTGTCCAACTAAAACTAAAAAATTATATATATATCCCTCATTTATCAATATCAGGGAATTCTATGTAAGAATTCATAGAATTTCTAGAGTTAAACTATAGCTACTGTCCTAGAGTGATATTCAAGATGTATTGTTAAGTGTGTGTGTGGCGGGAGGGGGGGGGGATAATTTACTTAATGCTTACAACATGACATTTTTTAGAATATTTTTTTAGTTGTTGGTGGACCTTTGTTTAATATATCTGTATATGGTGCTGAGAATCGAATCCAGTGCCTCACATGTGCTAGGCAAGCACTCTACCACTCAGCCACAACTCCAGCCCATAACATGACATTTTTATTCTAAGTTGTGGCTGTTTTAATTAAGCCATTTAATCCTCACAGCAATTCTATTACTGTTACTACTACCATTTTACAAAGGCAAAAGCCGGCATTGAGATCTCAAAAACATGTCTGAGTTTACCAGTCCAATAAATGTGAAGCCAGAGCATGTGACTTAGAGTCCATGTGTGGGACTGATGGTGTAGCTCAGTGGCAGAGTGCTTGTTTAGCATGTATGAGGTTCTAGATTCCATCTCCATTACTACAACAACAAAAAAGTAGTATATGTGTGTAACCACCATGCTGAAAGTCATATTTCTGATATTTGCGCTCAATCCAGTATCCTAAAAAAAACCCAGACAGGCATACATCTATGTATATCTATATGAGCACAGGGGAGAAATGTTAATTTTGGTTATTTTAGAGGATGGAATTATAAAAGAGCAGACTATTAATCATTTCTTAATGATTATCTGTAATATCTGACTTGTTGCAGGAAGCCTATATTTTTGAGGGGAGCAGGGGAGTACTGGGGATTGAACTCAGGGACACTCAACCACTGAGCCATATCCCTAGCCCCATTTTTTTGTATTTTACTTAGAGACAGGGTCTCACTGAGTTGCTTAGCGCCTTGAAGTTGCTGAGACTGGCTTTGAACTCTTGATCCTCCTATCTCACCCTCCCGAGCTGCTGGGATTACAGACATGAGCCACCACACCCAGTAAGAACCCAATACTTTTAAAAAATACCTATAAATGTTTATATACATTTTTGTGGTACTAGGAATTGAACCCAGGATTTTACCACAGAGCTATATTCCCAGCCTGTTTTATTTTCAGATAGGGTGTCACTAAATTGCCAAGGCTGGCCTCGAAATTGCAATTCTCCTGCCTCCTGAGTCTCTGGGATTACAGGTGTGTGCCACCATCTCTGGGGCTTAAAGAAAAATACTTAAACATTAAATTATAAAATTGTTAAGGGGGAGAAAATAAATATGGGAACATGATGTTGAATACTACATGTAATTGTTTCACTTTAATGAGAAAAAGTGACAATGTAACTTATTACATTCTCATTTGTTCATTCATTCAACAAAGATTTATTGAATACCATCCCTGTTCTAGGTTATGGGGACATAGTAGGGGACAGAATAAAGACAGATACCATCTTCAAGGAGTTTACATATAGACAGACTATAAACAAATAAGTAAGCAAACTAAGGCATTTCCGATGGAGACAAGAGCTGACTAGAAAAATAAAACAAGATAAAGAATACAGGCAGAGTGGTATGAGTGTGATGCTCAGCTGAGTTATTTGTTGTAGAAGGATCAGAGAAGATCTTGGTGATAAGGTACTATTTAAGAAGATACCTGAAGGCAATGAGATTAACTGTCCGTGGATAAGCTATGTTGATAACCGTGGGCAGAGTAGGACCGCTGAGGGAACAATAAATCTGAAGGCCCTGAGGTCAGTGCATGCTTGGTGTGTTCAAGAAACAAGAAGGCCACTTTGGGGTGGAGGTGGTGAAGTGAAAGAGATCATGGGAAGACTATGTTGAGGAAGACTTTAGCTTTTTCTTTTTTTATTTTTTTTTTAAAGAGAGAGTGACAGAGGGGGAGAGAGAGAGAGAGAGAGAGAGAGAGAGAGAGAGAGAGAGAGAGAGAGAGAGAGAGAGAGAGTTTTCAATATTTATTTTTTAGTTCTCGGCGGACACAACATCTTTGTTGGTATGTGGTGCTGAGGATCGAACCCGGGCCGCACGCATGCCAGGCGAGCGCGCTACCGCTTGAGCCACATCCCCAGCCCCGACTTTAGCTTTTTCTCTGAGTGATGTGTGAAGCCACTGGAGAATCTTGGACAAACAATGACATGATACGACTTAGTGAACTGGTATTGGAAATATAGACGATTTTCTTGGTCATATCAGACTCGAAGGACAAGCTCAGTCCTTGTCCCCACCAATCCAAATAATGAAGACAAGGTTTTGGAGAAAAAGGCACTGAAAGTTTTATTGATTTGCTAGCAAAGAAGAAAGCCAGCAGACTCATGTCCCAAAGAATGGCATGTCCCTTACAAGGAGAAATAAAGAACTTTTTAAAGGAAATACAAGAACTATACTCCAAGTGTAATTATCAGTAAACATAATTAATGTCCAGCTGGTGGCCCTGAGAGAGCTGTTGCTCAACTTGCTGGCACCAGTTTCCAGGTCTGGTTTTCTGTAATGTGGTCAGTGAGGGAGTGAAGGACATGGTAACTTGGCCTATGATTGCAAAGTGTTCATCTTGTTTCCCCTGCTGTTAAGGAGGGGGAGAGGGAGAAAAGGAAGAAAAAAGAGAGAACATAAAAAGAAATACACACACACACACACACACACACACACACACACACACACACGTGCACATGCACACATCGTTTGCATTTTAAAGCAGCAAAGGAATCCCTGTTAACTGTAGTATGGCATTTGTCATTCACTCCACATGGTACCTAGGAACGCTGCAGTGAGTATCCCCTCAAAACAGTATTTAAAGAGAGGAAGTGACCTGGGAGAATATTCAGAGAAGTCTGAAAGGAGAACATTGTGGGGTTCCTGAGAACAATTTGGAAGTCCCTTCCAGTTCCTACCTGAATAGACCCTGAAGATAGAATGTGTTGTTCTATGTGGTTTGATACATCATTCAGAATCTTGAAAGATTGATAGGGACAATTGATAGTGAGCAGTTTTTATTTGTTTGATTTTGAACAAAGGGAAAATGTCCATTAGATTACACAGTTCCGTCCAAGACTAAAAACCAAATCAGGATTTTGATTTACTGAGAAGTCTGAGGACAATAAGGAGAAAATGATCATTTCATATATAACCTATAGACACTGTGTGTTAGGTCAGGCTTCCCAGAAGCAAATCCAAAGACAAAATGTATGTGAAAGTGATTTATTAGGAAGTATTCCCAAGAATTCACAGGCACTAGGAAGGGAAGGAGCCCTGCAGGAAGGATGCAGTATCAACCACAGTCCAAAGGGAAACTGGCTCCATCCCCCAGAGAAGCTCTGCAGACCCATAAGCACACCTCCACACTGTCCCCATCACAGGAAAGGGTGCTGTGCCATTTATACCACACACCAACCTGGTTAAGTAAGGAGAGAAATGCTAAATGCCCAAGCATGTAGATCACAGAGTAGACACCGCTGAAAATGTCTAAGGGAAAAGATCCAGGAATAAGGACATCATCTAAGTGTCAAAGGGGTCTTTGAAAGCTATGAGAGGAAAGTAGATCTAACTCTTTCCTTCATGTTATTCCAATCCACCCAAATTCCACAGGAAAATAAACCTTTACCTCAAATATAAACTTTGATGTTTGAAAAGTAAAAGCAAGCTGCAGAGAAGACTGTTGTTAGCACTTAGAAGAGCTACCCTTTCAAAAGGTGAGGACAGCACATAATACTCTCTCTGATGCCCAGTCTTCAAGAGCCAAGCTGTCCGTGCAGGTTTGGTTTGCTTCAAAAGTCACCAACGAGCTTTCAGATGCCTAACCTGTTCTCAGACTTGTTCTATTTGGCTGGCATGGTGTGTTTAAAAATTGGAATTTCAATGTTTGTCTTCATCTAAGATATTTTTGACCACCAAGAATCTTTCAGAAGATTAGTCTTGTGTCCAGGGTGTCCATAGTATGAATAAAAGACTAAAAACCAAAGTTAAAAAAAATAATAATAACATACCAGGGGACAGTGAGTCTGGCAACATAAAATATCAACAGAGATAGAGATAGACAAAAAATTCACATTTTTTGAATAATTTTCTTAATAAAAATAGTCAGCCAAAGACCATACAAACTCAATCTGAACTAAGACAGTAAAACTGATTCAAAAAGTATTTTGAATAACAGCAGGTATTTTTAAAGGAATTATGTAATAAGAGATCTAAATAACACTCAAAACTTTTGAAGTTATAATTTTTCTAGTAGACAAAAATCATTTGTGTATCTACCAGAAAAAAAAATTGTTAACAAATAATATGTAACATCACAAAATATGGGCTTTTAGTCAATAGCAAATATGGCACATCAAACACCAGTGCTGTAGATTTCTCCACTAATCCTTGGGTGGGTGTAGTAAATAATATCCCAGTCTAATATTACATCCTTCTTCATTGTAAGTTTTGGATAATTTTTAAGACATATACATTTAAGCCAGGAGAGATTATAATTTAATTGATCTGAGGTAAATTATTTTTTAAGCTATCCTAAATTCATAAAACCAATCTGCTGATCTTTTGGAATTAACTGTAAAGAACCAAGCCATGGTTAAACAAAGAGCTACCAATTAGTATTTTGCTTTTCTTTCTTTCTCTTTTCCCAGACTTTGTGTATTTTTTCTTTTTTTATTGATGAATTAAAATTATACATAATAGTGGACTTCATTGTGCCATGTTGGTACATGTACATAATTTGATCAATCATTCCCCAGTGCCAATGAATATTTTCTGATCATATGATCAAGTACTATCTATTTGTGTGTGTGGTATATAGCTAGGCTCACTTGGAGCCAGAATGTGGAAAATAGGGCAAGGAGCTGGGGTTAATTGGGGAAAGGGTTAACAGAGGACTGTTCTAGAACTTATGAAAAAAGGAGGAAAAAAAAAAAGCAAGAGGCAGACATGATGGTACATGCTTGTAATCCCAGAAGTTCAGGAGGCAGAGGAAGGAGGATAGCAAGTTCAAAGGCAGCCTCAGTAACTTGGTGAGACCCTAAACAACTCAGGGAGACTCTGTTTCACCTGTACCAAAAAAAAAAAAAAAATAGACAAGTTATAAAAAATAGCTGGAAGGACAACAGAAACTGCAAAGAGACCAGAATATGAATTAAGATGAAAGGAGAGAAGAGAATCTGATACTATATTGTTCATATATTCTCATAGCTTCTTGTGAGTTAGAAAATCTAGACATGGAATGCAGGGGGAAAAGTTAGGAGTATTTACTGTATTATTAGGTACTGCTAAATTTCTCTTCAAAAACACTAAAACTATGTACACTCTCATAAACTGCTGTTTCTTTTTTTTCTTTTCAATACCTTTTATTCTATTTATTTCTTTTTTAGGTAGTGCTGAGGATCGAACCCAGTGCCTCACATGCGCTAGGCAAGTGCTCTACCACTTAGCTACAATACCAGCCCCTAAAAATTCCTGTTTCTTACATCTTTACGAGAACTATAATAGTAACCATTTCAGTTTTTGATGTATGATAAGTAAAAAATAAGAAGGTATCATGTAGACATTCTCACACTTTAATTTACTTATGAGTTAGTGTTAAATTGACCTTCTCTTTGGGTATTTATTTTATCTTTTACCAATAGCTCCTTTTGTATTTCTGCAGTCTATTTTTCTATTAGACTTTTTTTTGATGATTTTTAGAAACTCTTGATTTATTAAGGAGATTATGTTATATTGTCAAGGGCTGCTTAGGCCATACTTTACTAAGTGTCTAAGTGCTTCTTTGTGAAGACAGTTAGTTACTTTTAAATAAGAAAAAGTGAGTCCAATGCCCTCCCGCTTAAGATCTAAGTCAGAGCCAAGGCACTCATCCTCCTAAAGCAAGGAGGTAAGAAGAATGTTTCTGTGGTTTAATGTGACTGCCTCCAGCTACATATCCCTTGGCATCTTGAATCAAAGATTGCTGAAACAGCCAGATAAATTTGCAGAGGCACCAGAAAGCCTCCAGGGGGTTATATTGTCACCTACCCAATTCCTTCATCTGTAGTGTACAGTTTAAAAATATTATAAACAGAAGTCCCTCCTTTGTGCAACAGGCTGCAAGGTGTGAATTGGGAGCAAACTGGGGCAAACTGAAGAACTATCCCTGGCTTGGGCCAGCCCTCAGAGTTGAACATGTGAAGAACCCAGGGCCAGGGTAGGCATAGGTTAACAAGCTGTGCAATGCTGGTGTTCAGCAGTGACACTATGTGCCAGCAACGAAGTGACTGAGGTGGGCAAGATGCTGTGAACTGAGTAAACTCACCATTTCTCTCTTTGCCTGCAGTCAGATATCTTTTTATTTTTATTTTTGTAGTTGTAGATGGACAGAATGCCTTTATTTTATTTGTTTATTTTTATGTAGTGCTGAGGATCAAACCCAGTGCCTCACACATGCTAGGCAAGCGCTCTACCACTGATCCTTAGCCACAGCCCCTGCAGTCAGATATCTTTAGAGTTCTTGGACAATTCAGAGTTGGGAAAGGAAATGATATTGGGTATCCTGGTAATTTGGCCCAAGGGATTTGTTGAACAATTGGAACTTCAAACTTGAGAGACACATTCCACCAATTGCAAAATGTGTGTAGCAAAGGTTAACTTTGTCTTCCATTCTGGATTTTTTTTTTTTTTTTTGCATTTTAGCACTATTGTATGTCAAATAGTTTTAAAATATTATCTATCAATTACCTCCTTTGTTAGTTCTGTGTTTTGTAACAAGAAAGTTCTCTCTACTGCAAGACATTATATGTGTGAGACATAGTTATAGATATACAGATTATAACAGAAAAACTGTGAAGGACTCTGAAGGGGATGGAGAATTACTGGGTAAACTTTCAGGGAATACTCCACAGCCTTCAAGGTCACCTGGAGGACACCTATAGTATAATGGATGCTCAGGATGGAGTGAATCACCAAGAGCTACTGTAGTAAATTAACTACAACCTCCCAGTCTCATTATCAAACAGGTTTCTGCTTCCTGAAACTCGCCTGAGTTTCTGTTATAAACTACAGGCCAAAATCTTGTTCTTCAGCAAAGAAAGAGGGCCCCAGAAACTCATGGAAAATGACTGTGTAAAAGTACCTTAAAGAATCGACACTGTAGAGAAAGACTCTTGGGTACAAGCTCTGAGCTGATACTTAGATGACATTCAGTCTGTACCTGTGGAGCAAGTGTGTTTTTCCAGGACTGTTTAATCTAGAAGGAGACAGCTTTATGAAAGCAGAATGCTAATCCAAGATCTAGCAGAACAAAATTACAAGGACAAAATGACCTGAGGAGGAATATTTTATTGTGACTATGTTTTAATGCTCTATTTTCTGGGTATATAAGGAAGCCATTTATCTTTCTTCTTAAACTATCTTGAGAAGATTCAACTGACTTTGCTTTTATAAAGTGAAATTAAACATTTTTTTTTTCTGTTTCTCACTGAACTCTCCTCCAGGCCTGAATTGGAAAACTGCAACTGAGTCCCCTTACTTTTACATAGCAATGTTTTTCGTTACATACATTCAACTGCCTCTCTCCCTTTTTCCTGCATATAATTGGATGAAATTGATTGTATTAATCCTGGCCTTACTTGGAATGTCATATTTGAGAATGATGGTCATTTAGCCGGTGTCAAACAACCCTAAGGAGTAAAGGTTGATTTTTACTTATAAAGCCAATGCCTACAAAACACTCCCAGAAAAACTGGCCTAGGGCCAAAGTCTTAAGGGCATAACCAATAGCTTAGTTCCAAATGTAGGGTACCAACCTTACAGGTAGTAAGAACGGGAACTTCCTGGTAAGCCAGGGATTTAGCAAATTTGGGGGAACTCAAGTAAAGACGAATTTATTCAAATTTACAGATAGTACTGTTGAAATGTGGTAGTTTCTTGGGCTTGTTTTCCTAGCCTTGAACTAGCAAAGAGTAGATTTTTAAATGTACAATTCTGTGGCTCCAGCAGCAATTCAATACTGCATAGTTTTAGATTGCAAGCAAACTCACGGAAGCCTATACAGTTAATTGACACTCACTGCTCCCATGCAAATAAGTAGGTCAAACTTAATGAGACCAGCCTTCCTATGACTAGGAATAATCTTTGAGACTTTTATGGCAACAAAGGGGGAAGTTGTTAAGGAAAAAAAAAACCCAACAGCTTTTAAAGAGGAAAAGAAAAGATTACTGGATGTACTTTAAATGAAATATTAGGTGTCTTTTCTGGGTCATCTGATTGTACGCAGGTCTCCCTCCCTCCCTCCCTTCCTCCCCCACTCCCTCTCTTCCTTCCTTCCATCTCTCCTCTTCCTTTTCAGGCCTTTGAACTACTTTATAATCCTATACTTTATAGCAAACTGATAGAAATAGAGATTACTGTCTAGAGAAACACATGAATTCTGTTGGAGATGCAGCTGATTTTCCTCTGTGGACAACTAGTTTTGCATCTATTAGCAAATTTGTTTCAGCATTCCTGATTGTTTCTATAATATATCTGTTCTTTGAATTCTCCTTTGAACCGTTTTTTAAACACCTTGTTCCTTCATTAATAATAAGCTAAATAAAAAAGCTTGACACAATTATAATTTTTCATACTTGTAAAGAGTAGATCTATTACATGTCTTGTTTAAAATCTTAAATATATTTCGAGTTCTCTTTAAAAGGGGCAATATAGAGATCTAGTTTTATTTTCTTCAAAAACTAGGCATGTTGTCCCCATTTATTAGGTAACCTTTATTTCCCCCATTGATTTAAAAGGCCACCTTTTGGTATTATTTGGGTCACTTGTGTGCATTCTATTTTGATCTATTTATTTCTATACTAGTACAAATCTGTTTTAAGTGCTATAGCTTTACAATACATTTAGATGATTTGGCAGGTTATTTTGATGTTCTACTGAACCTCCCAAGGAAGAGTAGATTGTTCTACAATTTTAGTCTAACCCTTTTCAGACCATATTAAACCAAGCAGAACACAATTATCAATCTCAAAAATAAGCAAACAGGGCCTCTGAATTGCAAAGGTCTCACTAAGCCCATAGTTTGTTTCATAAGGAGAGGCAGGATAACCCTTAACCACCATGTATGTGTTCCATGGGGCAGAATACAGGTGTACAGTATTGGCAGGCAGTCATGAAGTGACAGTGGAAGCAGCCAGAATGATCAAAAGATATGTAGAATTCAAACAAAATGCTCAGATTCTCAATAAACTTTTCAATGTGTGATTTTTTTACCACTGCTTAGGTTTGAAAGTGATAATTACATACTTTGCCTTTGGGATTTTGATCAATTAAGAAGTAGACACAAGAGGCATGGAAGGATAAAAATATCAGCTTTATTCCCAATAAAGCTAGACTGGAGTATGTGACTTGGACTCTGTTCCTTGTTTCCACCTTGAGATGCACATGTGTGCTGATGGGCCCTGCCCCATGGGCTGTCATCATCTGAGTAGCCCAGGGAGAATCAAGGTGAGCCTCACACCCAGTTACACCAAGAAACGCCCAGCCTAGTCTTGCACTGACTGTGCTTACAAGAAGAATCTGTTCATCAGACCCTGACTGTGTTGGTCCTCTGAGAAAACTTCTCTGAGATCTTGGGATGAAACAGGTGATGGGAAGGGAAAGGCAAAACTCAGTGGTTTCTTCCCTCCTGGTTCCCAGGGAAACACAGGTGTTGGCAGAATATCCCATTTTATGGCAGCTGCAGTGTGGGTAGTGTTCCTTCTACAGCACAGGACAGAAATGAACACTCCTAAGGATGAACCTGAGTTAAAAAAGAAAACATTGTCTCCAAACTACTCTGAGTAGGAAGGATGTGACATACCTAATATGTGTCAGACCAAATGGGTTTCTATCAGAACTTTTTTATTTTGATGGTGGAATGAGATGGTCATCATTTTGCAAAGTTCATGTATGAAGACACGAATTGGTATGAATATACTTTGTATCCAACCACAGATATGAACAATTGTGCTCTATATGTGTAATATGAATGGTAATGCTTTCCACTGTCATATGTAAATTAAAAATTAATTAATTAATTAATTTTTTAAAAAGGTGGGAATCTTAAAATATAAGCTTCCATGATCAAAAACATTGAGGAATGTGCATGCTTGTGCGCGCGCGCGCGCGCACACACACACACACACACACACACACACAAACTTTTCTCCAGTGGTTCTAAGTAGGATAAATAATACTCAACTGCCCCCCAATTCAGCACTGCATCCCCAAAGAACCAAGACAAGACTTCTAAGTACTTTTAGTTCACATTTTTACTGTTTAAAAACTATGTTAACAGAGCAGTTATAGAACAGAACTCCTTACATTTCTTTATTTACACCACACCCTGAAAAAGAAAACAAAACTCTCTATTTGCTTAACTGTGAATAGCAAAGTTTTGTGATTTGTGACCCAAATGACCCATCTGAAATTCATTTACAAGGTTTTTACATTAATAGAACAGTGGTGTGCTACACATACCGGACTCAGATGAAGTCTAAAATACACTGGACTCCAGAGAATGGATTACGAACCAACACTTAGGATTCAAGTGTTTTGGGGGAAAACACTTACATAAGAGACTATGTCGGCCTCAACACTAAAATAAAAAGCAAACATGCAACTTTCAAAACTTGATAAAATAACTTTTTTTCCCTTCAAATTTGTGCTCATAGTTAATATTCAGTCCCCCTACCCATACTCTCCACACCAAGATCCCAAAGTTTGGGAAATGTAGCAATTCAGTTTTGGAAAAACAAAAAACAAAAACATTCTCCTAACTCCTGTTTTCGTAAATACTGCATAGTGGCATCAATGTTAAACAGCAAAGAATTTTATTAAGAAACAATCTGTCATTTGGGGTTTACCTATTTTTATATGACAATGATTGGGGTCTAAATATTCTTGTAGCTCAGAGAACTATCATTTAAACAAGTGATTTTAATACCAGCATAAAAAAAATCAACACAGCTATTTCTCAGACATTTCTTTTTCTAAACAATTAAGTAAGGTTTTAGGTTCCAAGTTTATACTGAGAGAATTATGATACCTGGGATAGAAAGTAAAATTGTTCTAATTCTCAAACAAAACCACCACTAATATCTATGAAAACATTTATTCTTTATATGCAGATACTAGTGACTTCTATTTCAGTGTGGATCAACAACTGCAAAAATATACAGCCTCCTATTTATTTACAATATATTTATATACAAATGAAGCATTCCTACAATAAGCCTCAGCTGCATAGATTCTTCCTTAAAAACACAAATTTGAGCCTGTATACAAATAGGCCCAGTTTCAGGGCCTTCCTCAGAGAAAACCCCAAAGGAGGATGTCTGCATCCTTGCAAATATTACATTGTTTTCCAAGAACTCTCTTTTGATTCTGATATTTTTCAGTTGTTAGCCACCCCACCCCCAATTTGTACCTGAAAGCCTTATATCATTATTAAAAATTCACTCTATTTCAGAGGAAGAATGTTCTGTTGCTAACAAAGTTTGAGATCTGTCATCCTTAAGGAAAACCATTTATGAGTACTGCTAAATGATGTCATCTGGATTGTTGTTTTGAAAGTTGCTGGACATTTGCTTGAGGGAGGGAATTAGTCTTAAAGCCTATGCCCTTCCTAAGCCCCAAGTCATTTAAACTGAAAAATGGAGGGAAGGTTTTTCTCCAAGGCACAAAATCAAATATCCAGTATTATCACCACCTTCTACCCACCCCAATTACTAGTGCCCTCCACTGCTGGGCTACACTGCAATGGAGCCAAATTGCTACTTTTCAGAGCAGTTTGTAGTTCCTTTATCAGTGTAGACCGATCAGGAGAGAATTCACTTTATTTATTTTTGCCACATTGTGGATAGAACCCAGGGCCTTGTGCATGCTAGGCAAGTGCTCTACCACTGACTGCGAATTCACTTTAAAAGGAGGACAGGATTGATGCCCCCACGAACACACTCTGTGGCAAACTGACTTCTGACACAAATTCAGTATTTCCTCCAAGGTTACATTTACAAAAGGGGTTTTCTTTTAATTTCCCTCAAAAAAAGAAAAAAGAAAAAGGAAAAAAAAAAAAAAAGCCTTACTTTGATTTCTTCACAGCTATAAAAATGTCATCCTCACTGTGCCTTACCTGAAGTAACCCTAAGTGTAGTTTTGGAGTGTGCACCTGCACTGGTAATTCTGGAGGGAGGGGGCACAGCGGGTGACAGCAAGAGATTCCTTTGCTTTTCCTGCCATTGCAGAGTCACTGAGGTGTTTTCCTCCCCTCCCTGCCTGGGCTCCCATTTTTTTTTTTTTTTTTTGCCTGGAAACTATCTTCTGAAGTAGGACTCATGGAGAGAACTAATTAGTCCAGAGCGGTTCTTAAACTTGATGTGCATTAGCATCACCTGGAGGCCTTGTTCAGATTGCTGCCCCTTTCTGAGAGCGGCCAATTTCACTGTCTGAAGCCAGGCCTGGGAATGTGCATTCTAACAGGTCCATGCATGATGCTGATGCTGCTGGTCTGGGAGATGCACTTTGAGAACCACTAGCTTGGAGGCTTGAGTCCAGCTCCAGGAAGAAGTCTCTCTTGGTAAGTAAGGTGTCCTCTAAGATGCTGAGGAATTTTACCACTGCCCTTTGCCTACCTCCACCCCCTAACTGATGTGTACCTTTCTTTTTTTTTTTTTTTTTTTTCAACAGGGTGTATGTGAAAAGGAAAGTGGAGACTTTTTACCCTTCCTGTGGTTACTGGGCAATTAAACTGCAATCAAGAGCACTAAGGCTATTCCAAGTGTCATGTGCTCGCCTCCACCACACCCTGGCACATAGGAAAAGCTATGCAGCGATGTCCTTTTCTGTAGTGGGCTGGAAAGGAGGTGATCTATGGGAGCAAAAGAAGTCCAGCCTGAGACCACGGATGAAAGAAAAGGCACCAGCTGAGGAACGCTTACAACCCCCCGCCCCTGGAGGCCCCTCATCCTGCTTCCACTCCTCCTACCCCCAGGCTTTCTGGACTTTTTCTCCCTCATCTTTGCTGGAGACCATTATTCTGTCCAGCAGGTGATATGTGGCTGAGATGAACAGTCTAGATTCCACTAGCAACAGGCAGAGATGTTCTTGACAGCTCTGAACAAACACCCCCAGGAACCAATCATATTTGGTGGCTTGGTTCCTTTTGCAGTCATATTAAATTATTCAATTTCAGCTAAACTATGGGTCTGATAATCATTTCTAGCTGGTCTGGGTGCCTAACCTGATTTCTAAAGGAAAATACATTCCAGGTTACAAACAACCCACAAAGTTTCACAATATAAATTCCTTATAACTGGTGGCTACCTATGCCTAAAAAGAGTAGATTTTCTTCCTGGGCATGTTTTGCTACCCCCACTTCCAATAAGTGACATGAAGTAAATTAGGGATTTGTAGTATTCTGTGTTACCATAACCAGAGAACAGTTCTAAATCCACAGTATGAAACTGACACTGTTCACTAGTGTAGAGATCCTATCTACCAAAGGAAAACGTGCTGCTTCCTCTGGCTAAGATACAGTATCTTTAGTCTACTAATTTAGCAGAAAAACATCTATAGCACTTGACTTGTGCTGCTTAAGTTCTACCTAACATCTGCAATACATGTTATTTTTTGGATACCAGTGCACTATTTTGAATAAGAATAGCAGTACACTTCATAGTGAATTCCATACAAGTCATATAATCAGTAATATTTGACAAATTACAGTAGGGTCTATAATAGTCAGTTAACAACCAACTAAACTTATAAAGAAAGGTTGAAAAATGTGAATAACAGACATCAATAATAATGTGCTTCCTCTAAATAAATATATCTTAAATAACAAATTTCTTATACTGACACACAAAATCCAGAGATCCAAAGAATATCACTACACATCCCAGAATTAATAATTTTCTGAATTCACTTTGTGAATATAAAATGAACTGAGTAATGAAGAAAATAGAAAGATGCATAGTAGTATAGCTTGCAAACTAAATTATGAATTTTTTTTTTTTTTTTAATGTAGGGTCATCCCATTCTCTGACTATTTCATTACTTGGTGAAATAGAAATGCTCAGTTTCTAGCATTGCTCATGTTAACATGGAAACCACTTCTGAAAAGGACAAGATGGCTGTGGACTTACTAGGTTAAGGTACTGGGATCTGGGTCAGGCGATCAAATCCAGTTGCCTGAACTCTGACTCCATATGGATGTCATTCTGTAGTATTACATTAAAAGCTATGATGGTGTAAAGCAGGAAATAACCTTTCATTCTCCTCCAAGAGGACTGTGACAGGTGCTTTGATGCCTGCCTTATCTACAGACATTAGTTTGTAAAAAAAAAAAAAAGGGGGGGGGGAACAGTTCCCTGTGACTGACTCTCAGTGACAGCAAAGCCCTTTGGGGAGTCAGGGTGGAAGGAACAGAAGCCAGAGCTAAGTGCCTGGAAACTCTGCCAACCATCTGTGGTTAGATTCTACTTATCTCCAGATAAGAAATCTGTGCTCGGTGAACTTACATGTTTAGAAAATGCAACCAGAATACATAGAGATAAGGCATAAGCCCTGTTTCAAGAGACCAGCTCACAGAGCATGCACATTTCTTACCATTCATAAAACAGGGACATGCCAATCACAAGTGATGGGATGGCCTAGCTTTGGGGGTTGCTATCTGGGTGTCCTTTGTGTCCCCCATTCCTGTTCCAGCTACCTTGTCACAAGCTCTCTCATTTCATCTCTTCATAGTTTCTTTCCGCTCCCTTTAGGGGAGGGACTGAGTAAGAGTTTGGGGCAACTCTGTGCTGCACAAACCACGCTGAGATGAACAGTAATGAGAAGAGAGAGAGTTCGGACACTGAGGCCCTCGTCTTCCCTGTGGGGAAAAGGAAGGTACACAGTGATTTCACCAAAGGTTCTTCACAAAGACTCTCTGAAAGCTTATTTTCAAGACTGGATGGAAAGTTAATGGAGAAGAAAGAGAAATGAGGCTTATTTGAGGTACAAAAATCTTGTATTTGTAATAACCTAGATTTATTATATAAAACAAGTCTATTAAAGACTCTCCTAAAGTACCCAATATAAAATAGGAATTACTTACCCTAGATCGTCCTTAGTTAGGGACACATTATTTCACTATGACAAAAAGCTGGTGGACATGACTAAATAAATGCTGCTGGGCTTATCAATTCAATAAAACATTTCCCTCACTTCAATGATACAGGTGTAGAGTTAAAGGCTATCTACATCAGAGGAGTATTTTCTTAGGCATCTTGGACAATCTTTTTATGGCAGGTGCCAGGGGTCTCCTCCAGTAGAAGCTCACTTAGCCTAGAGGAACTCTGACCTAAGATTCTAAAAGGGAAAAAAAAAAAAAAAAACTTCATTTGCAAGATTAGATAAATGTGTAGTTTAATATATTTATGAAGGTATTATTCCAACCTCTTCCTATCTGAGGACACTCAGAAGGGAATATCTTTCATGGGAGCAGTATGTTGTACCTGCTAGGCAGCTGGACGGCCCTGATCTGAGCTGCCTCAAACAATGGGCATGCTCAGATGAGGCAATGGCACGTGCCCTATGACTCCCATATGATTAACTTGGTGTGCTATGTCAACCAAAAGAGGCAAATTATTTACGAAAAACTGTTTTTTTTCCTATAAAGCAAAATAAATATACACAATTCAAGATTCTTTTCTAAAAAGACCCAGATAGTGTGAGCTGAACATCAGTAGGAAAATTATCTCAGAACCCAGATATGTAATAAGTCAACACGATTGGTGATTATGTTTTCAAAGTTCTAAGAGACTACAAAGCCACAAAAACAGAGTTAGGAGAATGGAAAATAACTGACTTGAAAAGTACTTTATAATATAAGTGCATGAAATTTGGGGATAGGGGGAAAGATCCACCATTCCTAAAGAGATCCCAAATGTTGGAGGGGCACGAACTGTTACAGAAACAGGTCTCCAATTTGCAACCAAAGTGCTGTTCCATTTTAAGTATCTTGTACTTTTCTGTTGTTTCTGTGAACTTGCAAAAGAAGTGATGAGGAGTTGCTGATGTGTGGAGACTTGATGAGCAGCAGACTGGAATGCTTTCTTTTCCGGCTGGTCTCAGTGGCCTTCGTCACTACCGGATGAGCAGGCCCAATCATAGATGACCAAGGGGATGCTGACCAAGGAGAACAGCACCCCCAAGCCCAAAAAGAGAGCCGCCTGGAGCAATAAAAAGACATGGATTATTTTCAATGCCGTTGACCTTTTCCATATGCACCTGGGAAAAAAAATAGAAAATTTTTCCCCCTCTCCCTTTGTGTCCCCTTATAGTTGGAGTTTGTTACAACCATTGCTGAATGGTGAGATTCTACAATTGTGTGAATCTGATTCTGCAAGAATGGGAAAATAAGAAAAATAAGCTAAGCACAGCCGTCCTCTACATTCTGTTCTTTTTAACTTCATGGTCACCTCAAATGTATCCAGTCTACAAATGACTGGGTATCCTTAGAGCTTTTTTCTCAAAGTAAAATTATAACTTAAAAAGAAAAAAAATCCAGGTCATTGTGGTACTTGTTACCTACCAACCTAAATTATCACTGGCAGGCAGACCTTTCTGTTTGAAAAAATGGAACAAATATAAGCAAAAGCAAAGTAGATTTGATCAAGTGAGATCAGAAACAAGTGTCAAAAACTAAGTTACTTGGAGGGTTGATGAAGGCCACAGGTGGACAGGTTACTAAGTTCAGCATCTGGAGAACTGGTGATTATAAGTTGTTTGGCCTTGAGAAAAGTGAGTTTTGCAGGGGAAGATGAAGCCATATGAGAGCCAAGGGCTAGCCTGGGAACTTGGGGGTAGAAGAGGTAAGGGAAGGAGATGAGGCAAATGGTGGAGCTGACCCATCTAACTCCCAGTAGTCCCTACAAGGAGCCCTTGCCTAATGCTATTTGGTAGATGCAGTTTTATCATGGGAGTCTGAATGGAGAGGCCCAGAGAATTTACAGACAACAGGCCTTCACCGTTTGCACCAATTCCATCTTAGGATATTTCATGATAGTGCCACAGTGAATTCTCCTTCCTCTCTATCCTTGGGTAGATCCTACAGGTAAAGGCCTAGAAGGATTTGGAGTTTATGGCTTCAAGGATAAACTAGATGCTCTACCAGCATCAATGATGTTTGTAAGTGCATAGGGATGGTCCCTCCTGCCTCTGGGTCTGTTGACTCAGGTAACATGTGCAATTACAGTGCTTACACTATCTGGGAGGGCAGCTGAGAAGCCTTCTTCGAGGCCAAGCAAAATGGTGCTCCAGAAGGGACTCATGTAGCAGCCACTTCACCCCTGCTTCCCTCACTGTCTCCAAGTGCACCACCTTCAAGATGCCCTTGAACTTCACCAGACCTGGAAACAAGAATCCCAATATAGAAAGGTAGTTTTTGAATCCAGGTCTGCTTGCTCCAAAGCATTTCTGTCAAGTCATAAAAAGGCTCTTTAAACTAATTCAGACATTTCATTTAAGTCACTGCCTATGCCCTAGGTTGTAGGAAGGAGTTAGTTATGTGACTAGAAATCATGCAGAAACAGAAGACTGCATCCAATCTTTGAGTCTCTCCACTTCATATCTCGCTAAAGAGAGGCATCACACACCTATGGAGTCACAGGAGTAGAAATATCCATCTCCTGGCTAGCTGGATCAGAGTAAAAGCTAATGCACAATAAGAGTAAAAAATGGAAAAGATATTTTGAGGGAAAGGAGAAGATATGATTTGAAATTTTACATATCCCCAAGGGGAAAACTATAGGGCTAATGCCTCCCTTCAAGGCTACTAAAAGTAGTTTAAGATGGTAGAGAGATGAACTATTTATTTGCCAAATTCAAATGGAAAGCTAATCAGAAAATTAGAGTGGTTGGCAAGAGACATACCCAGATTCTTTGAGTGCCTTTATCTCCATCCTGGTTTGTGATTTTTAAATAAAGAGATGAAGGAAGAATGAAAATAAGCATATTGGCAGATGTAACTCCTGCAAAGAAAAAAAAAAAAAAAAAAAGAAGGCAGCTTAGGATTGTTCTTATGCAATTTTAACTTTAAAACAGCTGCAGTATGTTGTGGAATGATAGGTGGAAAGTCATAAAGCCATACCTACGACTCCAAAAATATCCTTCATGGAGGGTATGAAGATCACCAGCAAGTTGATGATAACCAAGAGTATGAAGGTAACCAAGACATGACGACATAAATTAAACTTTGTTTTCTTAGCCAGTTCAAATAAAGATGAACGAACCTGTAGGAAAAGAAAGTAAGGATTCTGTAAAGGCCTAAGCAGAACACTAAACTTCACATTTCTCAGTAGAATAACTGATGGAGTGCTGCACAGGAATCTGTGGAATGTTTCATAATGCCTTGTGAATTTTGAGATAGCTTAACAGTTTTGGACGTATGAGGCTTGACTTCAACTGCCAAGTATTTGCATATATGAACAGTAAGAGTTTTCCTTTGGGGTGGGTAATTTCTTTGCTTTAACTAAGATTTGAGTGTTCTCTTCTGGTCTTTCTACACCCTCTCATCATGTATGCCTGACATTCAACCATTCCACCCACAGAGGGCTGGGGGCTGTAGCTCAGTGGTAGAGCGCTTGCCTAGCATGTGTGAGGCACTGGGTTCGATCCTCAGCACCACATAAATCTAAATAATAAATAAAATGAAGATATTGTATCTATCTACAACTTAAAAAAAAAAAAAAAAGATTCCATCTACAGAGGGTACACTAGCTCACAGATCCCACTTACTGTCCCAAGAGCATGGAGCCTCTCAGGCTCTTTCAATGACTAGGAAAGTCACCTAGGCAGGCTTTTTCTGGAACAGGGTTCTGAAGGCAAAAAAGAAAGGCAAGACCCCAGCTTTTCTCAGATGACACTGAGGCCTTTTACTCACTGTGAAAAATAACACGGGCACGGTGAGGATGACAGCGACAATGACAGCTAGCCGCACTGTCAGGATGAGAATGTCATCCTTGCTCTGGTACTTGTGAAGGAGGTCTGAATGCACATTGTCTACAGGGAGGGAAAAGCAAGAGGGTTTTAGAAGGAGACAAAGGGTTATGCTGAATGAGTTCTTGTGAACTACCAAGAATTTGTAAACCAAAGGGTAAAGAAATATCTGTTAAAACCATTTATAAAGTTGAGAAAAAAAACCAAAAAAACCACCCCTATGTGAGAGAGACATGCTCCAGCGTTCAGGTGTACCTTTAGCTGAAAAGAATGCAAAGCAAATCACTAGAAGAAGGTGCGTGGAGCAGGGCTGCTTCACTGAAACTAATTAACCTGCATGGCTGAGGCACAAGCCCCTCCAAATCTACAGACTCCCCTGACCGAGAGCGACTCTCCAAGCTACAACGACTAGCTGCAGTCCACGAGAGCTTTTTTCCTTCACACTCCACTCTTGCAACTCAACCTCCAGTGGCCAAGGAGCAGAGGTACCAACCTAACCTCACCATCCTCACGACCACTGAGAAAGAATGCTTCTCCTCCACGAATGTTTTTTTTTGTTAAGAGGAGGAAAAAAAAAAAAAAAAAGCATACAGTTGATGTACTATTTTGAATTTCTCTCAGCTCCAAATTCCAGAAAGTGTTATTTCAAAGACTACCAATGCTGGGAAAGCAGTCAAAGAACAGCATGGAAATGCTCATTCTTTTGATAAGAAATCATTTCCCTTCATGTCTCCTTTCAAAAGCTTCTCATTGAACCAATCTCAAGATTCTGGGCCTGAAGTTCAAATTCTAACCTGTACCATAGAGCTTGTCTCAGTCTGGAAAAGGACCAAAGGATATTAAAAAAAAAAAAAAAAAAAACTCATTAGTTCTCATTTTCTTGATTCAGAATTCATAATCACTTAAAAATAGCTCATCTTTTTTCTTTCTTCTAAGAGTATAAAAGGGTTCAGTATTCTATTATATGTTGAAAAAATGGATTTACAAAGAAAAATCAGAGCTTGAAGAAGGTAACAGTGAGACTGTTCAATTAACATTACTTCTCCCTCTCTCCCTCCCTCCACCCACCCTAGTCCTATGACTCTGTGGGAACTGCAGAAACACCATTTTTATGCAAAATTAAATGTGCTAGTTATGGAGTCGTAGATAATGCTATTCTCTATTGCTTGTGAAATGGTAATAATACAACTGTATAATCAGAGTAGCCTTTCTCTCCAAGCTAAATTAATCTTTAAATGTGTTTAAATTTTGAGGCAATTTTTTATGGAAAAGAAAAATGCCCTAAAGAAATATCACTTAATAGAGATAACTGTGGAAAATATGCCACTGAAACATGATAAACAAGGATGCAGGATAATTTGAGTAGGAGAGATTAAGTAGCAAAAGCAGGTAAGCTATTTAAAAGGATCAATACAAGTTACAAATAAAACCTTGCTTTCTTTTTCAGATTTCATTTCATTTAACTTTCTATGTCATGCCTTCTGGTCTTTGCAAGGCCCCAACTTCCGGTAAACACTTAGCGTTTTATTTTTAATTAATGTAGAGTGTCATGAGTGTGGCACTCTCCTTTTCCTCACTTCCAGCATCTGTCTCTGTCTTTTCTATTAATGGAGTCTGACCCAATTTTCAGTGTCAATTAGGAAAGTCTTCTGTGATGTAGTTTCAAACTTTCCTAAGACGGCATGCTTCTAAAATGCAATGTCTTATACTCTGGTTTCTCTTCAGATCCTATAAATCTTTCGCCTTTTACTAAAATGCAATTTCTTTTAAGGACACTATGAGAAGAAAACAACTACAGAATATTGTTTTAGTGATGATCCTATTTTGCAATCTACATAAACATGTAAAAGAAACCATCACCATTTTATGTGAAAACAGTAAAACCAAATGGTTGCCCTGTTTGGTCTCCGTGTCATTTTGTTATTGATTTTAACTAATTTATTTGTACATACCTGTAAGTATGCATCGACAGAGATTACTTACCATAGAATGTCAAGTAGCCAAAAATGGCAGTCAAGAAGTACATAACAAACATGGCGAAAAAGGAGATATTTGAAACCATCTGCATTTTTTTCTGTGATCGACTAAAAACAAAGATAAATGAATTTGAGAATTTAAAAGAATGTATTACTGAACTGAAGTGTGGGGGCTAACACTGAGGAACATACTCATTTAACTTTACTTCCATCAAGTTGGGGCAGATCTGGTCAGCTATAAAACCCCCAGCAATTATGCCAGTTTAAAATAACTACCTTTAATACCAAATGGATGTTGTGAGGGAGTGATCCATGAACTACACTCCCTTGAGTGTTCTTCCCCATGCTTTTAAAAGAATATCAAGTTCTCATCTGAAGGCCAGACAGTACTCTTTAATATTTGTGTTTATTATCTCCACACTGACTGGGCAAAGGAAAAAAAAAAAAAAAGGCAGAAAAAATTCAAGTGCTCTTTCTCCCAGCTGCAGAGATCAGTGGCAGAGCTAGAACTTGACCTCAGGAGTTGTGTCCTGAAGGCTGCTGTGTGGGCTCTGGTTGGCCCATCAAGTACCCCAGGGAGGCACCTGGAAGTCTGTGTCTCTCCAGAGCAGGAGGTACTCAAGAGATTGCACTGGCGATGAGGGTGGGCTCTCTCTCAGGACCAGTCTACTCTGGGGTTGGAATGACCCTTTTAAGTTTTTTAAACTGCTCAAATAATTAATCTACAAGACTGTATTCCATAACAGACCACAGACAGTCATAACATTTAGTTGTGTCCTAATACAGAATCTGGGATGTCATGAGAGCGTGGAAAATGAGGAAAACGAGCAAGTACATACTTGAGAAAATGATAAACTAAAAGCAGACCATTAAATTGAAAAGATGATAAAGACATATTTAAATTCTCTAAATGTAGGATCACGAATTTATATGCAGATTTTAAATAAAAGGAAACATTTCAAAATTTGGCCATTTATCAATTAAATATGAAAGGGGAAGAATTGAGAGAGAAGTCAATGCTAAATGACATCAATATTTTTGTCTAAAAATGGAGATGAATAACTATATTGTATATCTTTTCTGAACCTAAGACTATTCCTTGATGACTATTTTTATATAGAATAATCTGATAACAGGAGAACACCAGAGGAGATTTATAAGCTGGTCTTTACTCTTCTCTAAAAGAACAATCAAAAACAAATCCATAGAATCATCTTAATAATTTCAAACAACAATATTATTCTTCTGGGCTGGGGCTGTAGATCAGTAGTAGAGGGCTTGCCTAGCATGTCAGGCACTGGGTTTGATCCTCAGCACCACATAAAAATAAATAAGTAAATAAAGATATTGTGTCCATAAAAATAATATATTATTCTTTCTAGTTTGTAGCCTTAATATTAATTTCCTATTGTCTGATTTACCAGCCCTTTCTACCCCAACCATCAGGGGAATCAAAGACAGTGCATTTAGCAGTTTCCAGATCAGTCTGAAGATTATCATTACTTGAAAACTAAGCACAAGGAACAAAAAGCAACACAAGTACTTGAACTCTCCTAAGTTAATACAATATTTGAAAATACAAATTAACTAAAAATCCCACAGGATTGGCCACTTTCTATATTTATGGCCAAAGAATACTGCAGATTTCTGGATTTTTAAATACAGTACTTAAGAATGGCAAATGTCAGTCAATGTTGAAAACTGGGTGATGAATCTGTGGTGGTTCATTATATAAGATTTTATTTATTTATTTTTTTTTTAGTTGTTGATAGACCTTTATTTTATTTATTTATATGTGGTGCTGAGAATCAAACCCCACTGAGCCCCAGCCCCAGCCCATAAGATTTTATTTTAATATAGAACTTGTCCACTAATGAAGGGGCATAAAATGATCAAGATATAAAAATGAAATCTCTTACTCTTTAAGCTCACTGTAGATTGGCAGGACTGATGGGTGGCAGACAAATGCAAATGCGATGGTTGGTAAAGCATACACGGTCTATTTGAAAGAAAAAGAAATAAACACTAAGAAAAAGACATCTTTACCATAAAAATTATACAGCTCACTCCAGTGTTTCCAGAGCTGTTTTTTATCTGACAGCTCTTCAGAATCTCTGGATTATTTGGTAATTAGGAAAGTTTTGATCTCTAAAACAGGAGCAGCTTTTCTCAAGAGGGCTTATCTAGCTCTAGCCATTAGGCGTTTGTCAAATAACGGCTTTAGATCTGGCCCGCCTACAGGGTGTTTATGCACTGCAAGCGCAGTAAACCCATGTTTAAGTGGCATTAGTCAGTTACATGGCAATTTTCCTACATCACACTCTCACTGGATCCCTACAGCAGCCCTGAGCAGCAGAGAGGCCATTGCTTGCTGTTCTTGGAATCCCTCGGACAGGTTAGGTAATGTGCTTAGGACTTCCACCTCTGTTTGACCGCTCTTTGGCTAGGTCAGGTGCATCAAAGAGTACTTAAAAGATAGCATCTAAAAAGAAAGCTAGTTCCATAGTTCACTACTTTGTATCCTTAAAGTGTGAGAGAGAGAGAGACCTATTTATTCTCTTAAATAAGATTTTTTTTAACTCTCAAACTCAATAGAATTTGTTATAGAAAAGGAAATTGATAGAGAAGGGAAGAAAAGTTAGTATATCTCCTGTTCTTACTTTGCTGAAGTTCTATAGGAGACCTGGTCCCACAAAACCCTGGGAGATAAAGAAAAGGATTCTCATTTTGACACAAGGGATATGACTTGCCTAAGGACTGAAATCCAAGCCTGACGGACCACAGAGTCCATGGTTCCCCATAATATCAACCCTATTTTACAGTATAAACATTTTTTTACATGCCAATTCGTGGTGATAGGTCTATATTTCAACTGTGCAAACTGAACAGGTTTGAGGTATTCCTTCTGTCACCATCATATAAATGCAGTGAGCGAAGGATATTATACTTTGCTTTCAAAGCATCGCCCTCTACCTAAGAGAAAAGCTGAGATAATTACCCAGAAAGAAATTTTCACAGTAAACGCTCATGGTTTGTCTTAAGCAGATAAGAAGTAAGGGGAAATATATTTCCATACATCTCAAAGGTCTCTGAATGGACTGTGGAATACAAAAGCAATGACCCCATGTGTTCTTATAAGAACTAATATACTCAAAACAGTGTAATTTTACAAGTATGAGAAATATATTGGCCTTAATCAAGATGTTCTTGCTTATCTTTAAAGGATAAGGAAACTTACCTTAGAATTGAAAGTAACATATTTTGGCGTACACATGTCAGCATTTGTTGAATTAGCATTTGCTGTTGAATTTAGCTCTCGAAAACCACAGGGAATTTGAAATTTCTTGTAGATAACCTGGTATTAAAAAAAAAAAAAAAAAACACCAGAGAAACTATATAGATTTTACTAAAGCCAAACAATGAATAATTGTTACATGGCATTGTACTATGTCAAAATCAAACCATTTCAATCAGCACTTACCACTATTAGGAAAAAGACCATACAGCTCAAGGAAAATCCACTAGTATACCCAAGATATCCTTTAAAAAGTAAAAAAATAAATTGCTATTATAATTTCATCAATTATTTCATTTCTTTCAATGCATTACTTGAAGCCTAGCTTGGAACTCCAATAATATGCACACATGCCCATGTGAATACAAGATTTATTATTTGACAGTGCTACTTTATTGGCAAAAAAAAATTAGGGTTTTGAATAAAAGCATTATATTAGGTGTTCTGATTTCAGTGCTTCCTGGCACACTAGAGAACACAGATTCCCAGAATTCAGGGAAAAGGAGCCTCCCAATTTTGGCCCTAGGCCTGTGTGCTGACTCTAAGGCAATCCTACAGGCAAATCCATTTACTCCTCAATGCTCTGCAGTTCTTCATCGTGCACACTGTGTGCACACTGAGTGTCAATCATAACAATTCTTCCCCCAGATGACAGGCACAAGATGTGAATTTCTAGGGATAAATGGCATATCTGAGGAGCTTTACTTGTTCCCCTTAGAATCCAACTGGGATTCTAAGAACTCCATCTGCCTCTCTGCACAGCCTCTAGGAAGGTGAAGTAAGTGGGCTCCTGGGAACTGCATTCTTCATCCCTGAGGAAGGGCCCTTCTCTGGCATCATAGAAAAGCCTACACCAACCCAGAAGGTAGAAAATTAAGTACTTAAAAGAAAACAAGTCTATTTAATAAACTTCATAGAAGCTATCGAAGTGTGACTTTTCTTTTTTTAACAGGGGGAAAAAAACTGCTTCACAATTATTTTTGGAAGAACATTAATCCAAAATTTTGCCTTGAATTAGCCCAGATTTTAAGAAAATGCCTCTTAGAGGTTTTTGACTACATAGCAACCTGGCCTCATTACTCAATGTATGAAATTCTCTTTAACAGCAGGCATACTTGTCTCCAACTCACAAGCATAGAAACAAATGTCAAAACCAAATGGATGTGACTTGGAGATCATGTCATTTTTGACTTTAAACTTTTTCACTCTCCTTTCAGCAAGGGAAATCACTGATATTGGCTAGACTCGAAATTTAAGAGTGATTCATGACACTTTGGGGTATAAACACAAGCAACTTTCTGTCTTGATATTAAATATGAAAATCTGTCTAAATAATCAGAGTATGTATGACCTCATAAGAAGAGAATTCCATTTTCAGGACTTTCCTTGGGGCAACCTGTAATACTGTATTATCCGCCCCAAAAACCTTCCCTTTGCCCATCCCAGCTTAGTAGAGGCACTCCTCAGGAAGTCACATACTGATGTGTTTTCCTCACACATTAACACTGGGCCTGATTAATACTTGCAGTTTATGATTCACTTACTTATGACCCTGCAAGTGGAAGTACAAGGCAATGTTGTTCATTTTTATGAGGCTTCTAAATCGTGTGGGCACTGTAGAGATTATGGGCAAGATAAAGGCAAGATCTTTCCTTACCTAAATTCTTCAACAGACACAGAGGGAGAATTATGCCAAAGGTAACCATCACCACCAGAACTCGGCCGTCCACATACCAGGCTCTGAAAGGCAGGTAAGCACAGCTAGGCTCTATGTTTTGTTTAGAAAGTGACACGCCTGCCCCAGGTAAAATTTCATGATATATTGTAATTCATGTTTATTACTAATTTTACCATTGATATTTTTAATCATTATTCAGGTTTTATCCAGACACTTTAACCCAACCATTACTCCTTTACTACTGCCTCACTCCCAGGTAATGAAAGAAGGGGAATGAGCTTTGTCTCTCATTGGCTAAATGTGGCATTCCTCTGAATTATTTATGTAGTTTTGAAGCTGAATGCATACATTGCATTCTGTCAGATTACAACTTGTCCTATCAATTATTTAAAGAGAAAGTTCCTTTTTGTTTTGCTTGGCTGGTATCAGTGAGAATCGAGTCACCACAGGTAGGCAGTTCTCTCTCGCTGATCCCTTGGATTTGACCTTGAATCCTGAGGATAGAGCACTAGGAACTCTGGCTCCTACAATTCTCCAAAGGAAAACAGAAACTAAGACTAATAAGAACTATTAAACAAGAAAGAGTCAAAACATAATTCCTATGCCAAAAGTGGCTGGCAACATTTTCCAGGGTTAGCAACATCTTTAATGAGGTTTGTTCATATAAATTTTGCTCCCCAAATGCTATAAGCCTTTAAGTAAGAGGCTAGGGTCTTATTTTTTGTATTTTTTCATGTTCTGCTTCTGTGTAAAAATATTCTATATCTGTTCTATTTCACAGAAATTTGATATAGATTTCAGGCTCACGGGAAAATGCAGTATCAATTGTTTGCAGCATAACAGATAATTCTACCTTTAAACGTTCATATTCAAATGGCTCTCCCTGCTTCTTTCACTTATATATCCCCAAAGAAATTTATTGTTGAACAAAGGGGGAAAAAAAAAAAACAGCCAAGGAAAAACTCTGTTTCTGCAATTTTCATAAAACAAAAGCTTTGGTTAGCCTGCATTTAAATTAAAAACATTTTAGTTTTATTACACACACACACACACACAGAGTCTATAACTTACGAAAATGCCTCTTCCTTTCCCATCAGAAATTTTATGGCAGAGGGTAGTTCATTTTTTACTATGAAGAGGTAGCTCAGCATTGCTGGAGGAAAATGAGAACATTTTTAGAAAAATAATACCAAAGATCATATTGCAAGCTATCTAGAAGACTACCAGCCTATTCTTAGACTAACCTTCAATAAGACACAAAGGTAGCTTTAGCAGCCCTAGTGGGATATTTGTCTTTAAGTAAGAACGGCTATCTCTGCTTTACATTCCATGTGTGATAACTGCTTGAATTGTGTGGACACCCCACTACCAGAATTAGAAAAGGCAATAAGTCACATACTTTATGTATGGAAAGTATGTTCTCTTTACCTCCAGTGTTCTGTAGAGAGGTGGCTCCAAAGATGACCAGCTTCCCTGTGGTGCCAAAGACTTGTTCTCCCAGCTTTTCATAAACCATGCAGCCTATTTAAGAGTCAAAATTAAGGACACAATCCTGTTGACCATTCCTCAAATTATTTTGTGTCTTTCTCAAACTCAGACAAATAGCAGCCAACTTGGCTATGCAAGGGTTAATGCATTACATTGATAAAATAACATCTTGACATTTTTAAAGGTCAGACATGATCACCATTTCTCCTTTTTCAAGCTGGCTACAGTAGCATTATAATCAAACTCTAGATCATATGGCTTATTTTAAAATATCTCTACCTTACTGGAGGGCAATTCCCACTTTCATCTTTTTCTCAGGTTTGGTATGTACTACTGAAGAATTGATTAAAAAAAGATCCTGGTGTTTAAAACAAAAAGATTCCTTTATGATTAACTACCTGAACAGATCAGGCTAACAAAGAATTATCTTCGTAACATTCCATCAATCCCTCTTGTCCTAAATATAATGATAGGCTTCTAGTAGTAATCACATAAGAATTCTGATCATTCATAAAATTTAGTTCAAAGAAAGCCGCAGACAAATCTGAGCCAAGACTAATCTGGCTGTAGCAAAATTCTAAAGTGATCAAAAAGCTCATATCAGTAGATACTAAAATTGTTATCCATTCATTAAAAACAACAACAACAAAAACTGCCTGGGTAGGGTGGCTGAGGCAACATCAAGGGCAGCCTGGGCAACTTACAGACCCTGTCTCAAAACAAAAAAATAAGAGCTGTGTGTATGGCTCAGTTGGTAGAGTATTTGCCTAGCATGTGGGTGGTTCTAGGTTCAATCCCCAGTACCCCCAAAAGAAAAAAAGACAGAACAACAACAAAAAACAAAACACAACGACCTGTTACATTTCTTTATGACAGTTCAAGAAAGCAATATGGATCAGGCTATAATTAAACCTTTATTTAATCTCTCATAAGACTGGTGTTTAAACTAGACAATGGGTAGATCCTAAATTTATTACAAAATGTTCCAGTCATCTGTATACAATAATAGCTGGCCAATGTGGTTTTAGCTAATGTAAAAGTCAAAGTATTACAAACATAATCCAGTGTCCCAGGAATAGAAAATAAACACTTCAGGTATTACACTGCCCAGAGAACTTGAAGTCCTTGGTAGCTGGCTCCCTCCCACACTGCCTCAGGAGTAACATTTTCTCCTTGGAATATGCACCAAAGAGGATAAAAGGTCTATTTACTTTTTAAAACCTTGGAGGTTATGATATAAAACATGCAATCTTTGTTCAGGATTTATGAAGGCCTAAGGGAAAACAGAAGCCTTGAAAATGAAGTCATCTTAAAGTAGAAAAACAGATGCAACTAAGGGTTCACTTTAAATGACAATGCTATTTGCTCATTGCTCATGACAATTTAAACTCGAGTGCCTGTTTCTCTAGGCAAATAACACAATAAGTCTTCCAGTTACTGTAGGTCAAAGTAGTCCTTCTTTTTAATAATCAAATTGCTGAACAAAGAGAGCATCATTTGTTCACAATTCACCATGAACATTATTCACCTCAGCCTTAACAAAATCAGACTTTTTCTTAGCTTACCTGTTTCCTTGGAACAGATCAATAGAAGGTTTATTGAATAGATGGACAGCAATGTCACCGAAGTCAAAAGTATCCTGAAGCAAAGAAAATAAATCCTGTTGTAATAACTAGAAAACAGCATATTCTGATCTTGCATTCTAGAAGGGCAAAGGTTTATTTATATGGTTCACACTATTTGTTAATAGTATCCAAAATGTGGAAACTGTTAGTCACCCTGCTTTAGAAACCTCCATAAAAATGTCCTACCAAATAAAGAAGTGCTCATTAGAATCTGAGTAAGTCTACCAGTGCAAGTTCTTTATGTCATTCGAAGCCGAAACAGCTCTCTGGGAACATTTCAGTTGAGATGACTGTAAGACCACATTGTGAAACAACACATTTTTAGTCTAGGGTATGGATAGTCTCTCTTTACATCTGGGTGAGAAAGTGGTTTGGGGGTGGGAAGTGAAAAAAAAAGCTTGCAGGGAGTGACCTTCCAAGAGAGACCACGTGACTCTGGGCAACTTGCTTCACTGCTTCCATGGGTGGATTGAAGACACCAGCCAAAAGATGTGACCTTTCCCCCTATGGCTATTTTCAAATCTATACGTTGTACCACTTATCTAATTTCCTTGTTTTTTGCATGTGGTTCCTCTGAGATGCATACCCACCTCTTCCAGTGGGGAGATTCTGACAATCAAGCATAATGAAAAGGCTTTTTTCAATGATGAACTCGTGTTTTTGTTTTAGTACATCTGGCTCATTATGAAACCCTTCTCAAGAAATTTACAGTTAAAATGATGTGGGAGATTACATAGATTATTTCCGAATCCTTTGGTTAAAACTGACATGATACTAAAAATAAAGCCCATTTATTAAAAAGAGGGGGGAAAATATTCCATTCCCCAAGTGAAACCACTCACTCTCTGATGTAGGGAAATACAGACCTAGAACAATAAATTACTGCAATTGATTCCATGTTTGAGTAAATAAAGGCAATTATTTTCCTAGCAAGTGATGTTGAGAGGCACTAGGCACAACATGCTGTTCTTGGCGGGGCTCCTACTCCTGATCCTCCCCCACTGCACACCTGTTGAACTCCGGGGGCTCTTGGCCCAGCTCAGAGGCCATCTCATAGGGCCATTCCTTTGCACTGGGTGGAATGACTATTCCTTAGTCTCTGGTCCTATAGCATTTTGCTTCTCCTGCATGCAAAATGCTGTGGAGGAAAACAGGAAGTATAGAATGGTCACCAGCTAAACAGATGGACTGACAGAAATTGGTCAGAAAACAAAAGAGAGTCTGAGCACTTGGGAGGAAAAATAGAAAACCCAACACTTTGTGTATAGGCCAGACTGTCCTGCCAATAAAGGGGAATTTAGATTAATTATGCTGATGGAGGAGATACCTTCAGATGCATATTTGTTTAGCTTGATAGAGGAGATTAAGATGGTAAGTGATTAAGGGGGGTGACTAAGATGGTAAGGTAAGTCCCTTACAATCTTTGCTGGTTAAAGGACATAAAACATTGAGAGGAAGTGTTTATTGATCAACCCAGTAGCTTTGACATATGTAATGAAACATGATTTGATATGCTCTGTGAGAGAAAAAGATACAGGATCAAATTGTAGCTTGATTTTTTTCCCCTATAAGATAAATAATATTTATGTTAAAAAAGTAAACTTTTGAGTTTTATTCAGAGTTTTCTCAAGTGCAAGGATCCTGAACACTAAGTGGCGACTTCTAATGTGCATATGACAGACCCTGGAGACATAGAACAGAACAGTATGGACTTCCCAGTGAGGAGAGGATGGGTGCCATCTTAGGATTTTGTCATGTGCTATTCTGGGGTGATCATGTGACCTAATCGGACTCTGCTGGGGCCTGATAAGAACAGTACAGGAGGTATTACTACAGACCCAAGGCTGTGGTATGACCTTGCAGAAAGATGTGCCTAGCAGGAAGTATTAATTACTTAGCATCTATATAATGATTTACCAAAAGCTCTAAACTTGGAAGAAACTAAATACCTAATAGCAAAAGAAATATTCTATGAAAACATTTGCAGTGTTCTCTTCGCTAATAGCCCCTGGAACCACATGGTTGTCTCTTCACGCATTCTATAGTTGAATCTCTTAGTGGATGATGCTCATCAGTGGGCCTCTGGCCCTTGTCAAAGAATTGAAGAATTTCTTCATAAAATCCTGTTACACCTTTTCCTTTATCAGATGGGATAAGTGTCGATCAGAGAAGATTGGAGTAGGATGATTCCCGATTTTGTTCCCCACTTTAAAACACGGCAGGATGAAGTGCTCCCACAGCGATGGAAACAGTTCTGCCCCCATGTTTAAAGGACAGAACACTGCACCCCACAGGAAAGGACACATAGCAAGTGTCCCAGAGCCTCTGCATTTAACCATTCAATCTATGAAGATTCTCTTTCATCCCTCACAGAATATGAATCTTTCCTTTCATGACTGAAAACTAACATACAACAAAACTTTTTTTTCCCCTTGTCAGGCCACTAAGAAAGCAAACTGTGTAGGTATAATTCTAATAATTCTTCTGGGATATCAGAAACTAGCATTAGCAAGATTAAAATTTAGAAAAGAACACCTCTTTATTTAGATTCTTAGAAATAAGCAGTATGTTGTCTAGTTGACTCTAACAGATCCCACAATGGTTTAAGAAAACCAAGTCAGAGATGCTTTGAAACACAGAAACCATGACATTTAAAGGAAAACACTGAGAGGAACAATGGGAGAGACCGTGAGGGCTTATTTAAACACTGGTGTTCAGTAGCACGATGCCCCTATTTGTCTAAAGAGGTATTTGAACACATAATTATGGCTTCCTGGAAGAGAAACACTAGCTGGTATTCTTGAGTTAACAAAGGGGAACACGAGTAATTCCTTTTTTCATTTTATCTGGATTATCATTTAAGCCTCCACACTGTTAACCATTGGGCGAAAGTTTTAATACGGCTGGCACAAACACTGGTGGCTGGAAAAGGCATTTTTACATGATACTTGGGGTTTTGAGATGTTGATATTTCACACTTGTTTCTGGCCTTGACTAGAGGGGATCTAGGGCATGTTACTAGATGGGCTGTGGGGAAGGGGCGGTGGGAAGGTCAGAACTGTGAAGAATGTGATCAGGAAATTTTGTCTCCTGGGAGGATTGCTAGGGAACTCTAGAGGATTTCTAGACTTGAATCAGGGACAGACCTTCCCAGACGACCTCGGTCTAGATCTACAACCAGTACAAGAAACCGCCACACTCCACGCAAACATACAGGTACCAGGTCTGCAAAATATGTTCTGAGAGGGGACCCATTAGGCAACTTGTTCTGTTTCTGGATAGTTCTGTGCTTTGGAACTGAGACTGAGCTGAAATCACTGCTGCTATTCTACCCTTGGTCCTCACTTTACCCTCAAGATCTGTTTGAATCTACCTGAAATCTAACCCCTCTTCTACCTAACAATCCCTCCGAAGGTGACTGGACACTTTGACTTAAACACCTCCAGACTTTTCAACGGTTCATCTTGTGAGAAAGGGTTCAGATGATTTCCTCTTCCAAGGCCTGTGTGCTGAGACAAGCACAAACAACACTACAACTTCAGTTTCTGTCCAGATAGTGCAAAGCATGATGTGATTTTCGGTTCTCTTGAGTTGGACATCATATTTCTTTTAAGGCAAACTATTTGGGGATTCATTTTTATGGGTGTCATATCACACTTCTCATTCTTTTTGAGCTCTGGTATAAAATGCTCCTAGGCCAAGTCTGCCTGATTCTAGCCTACCCTGTCTACTTTTTTTAAGTGTAAAATTCTACATTTATTTTTATTACATTTTATCCCTCAAGTCTTGTGCTATCTTTTAAAATTCTTCTTCTTCTTTTTTTTTTGGTTCTACTCATCTCAGCAGCTTCGTATCTTCAGTGTACCTTCATGAAGCCTCTGATCCTGACTGAATAGAACAAGACAATCTGCAAATGACTCACTGTCTAGCTGACGGCTCAAGCCAGAAGCCTGGAAGTCACTGTTGATTTCTTACCTATTCTCTCATTCCTCATACCCAATTCACAAGCAAAGCTCTTATCATTTCTACCTCCAGAATACATCCCAAATACATAAGCTGCTTTCCCTATCTCCACTGACATCAGTCTAAGGAGCTATCATCTTTAACTTCTGATAACTTTTACCCATCTCCCTTTTTGTACCTCCTTAGATCTATCCTTCACCCAGTAGCCAGAATCATTTTTTATTTTATTGCTTTTTTGTGTCTCCATCACCAGATTACAGGACAGGCCATGGTGACTGAATTCACCTACTTAGCTGTTTACACTCAACACCAAACACACAAACAATAGACTCTTAGCTAAGAATCAGTGAACTTACAAATATTAGGATCTGTTTACACTCAACACCAAACACACAAACAACAGGTTCTTAGCTAAGAATCAGCGAATTTACAAATATTAGGATCTCGTTTGCAAGTGAGGTGAGTCTATATCAATACTTTGGTAAAATCAAGACTTATTTAGGATAGTCCCTGTGACCTACTAGTTTATCCAGATGTTTAAAGATGATGTTAGGCTGAGTTAGAAGGTGCACATCTGTAATCTCATCTAGTTGGGGGAGAAGGGAACTGAGACAGGAGGGTCACAAGTTCAAGTCCAGTTTTGACAACTTAGTGAGACACTATTTCAAAATTTTAAAAAATAAGTAAATAAAGGGCTAGCGATATAGCTCAGTGGTAGAGCATCCCTGGGTTCAATCCTCAGTATCAAAAAAGAAAAAGTTAATTTAATGCCATTTAGGGAAGTTTTAAGTCTCTATGGAGCAATATTTTCTGTGTTAACTGCACATAAACAAGCCATTTAGTAATTTGCTATATAACATTGCTTGGAGTCCACTTTTTGCCACTTTTGAAAGCTGGGATGAAATCTGCCTACTTCCAATCCTCAGGGATACTCCTGCTCTCCATGAGTTCTTAAATATTTGTGACAGAGGTTTAAGATACATTTGCTCTATTTGCTACTAGAAAATTTGACTCATATCAAACAATGAACTTCTACACACTTATGTTTTGAATCATATTGACAGGAATGTAATTCTTTATTCTTCCATAACTTACCCAAAGATTCTATGCATGAAGTTACAATAAATTTCATTTTTAAAATACAATATGAGAATAAGATGGAAAGCTCTGACAACAAACAGAACCAAAATATTTAAGGTGGCTGAAATGCTCTACACCATGATCACAAGTGTAATCGGGTAAACTTATCAAATCCTCTCCTTTGAACTGGGGATTTTATTGTATATAAAGTATACCTAACAACAAAAACAAACAACCCCAGAAGACTTTAAGGGAGATGAGACTATATTTTAAAAAGCCTTGTTATACAGCAAGATTCAAGTGACACTCCCAACCCAGCATCAGAGCCCTTTCGAGGGGTGGAGGTGAAGCAGCTGTCACTGCTTTGGATCCAGAAATAGCTTAGATGGGGGTGTTGGGGGCTGGTTCCCAGCGGAGTGCTTTCAACTCCTCCAGGACCCGCTGTTTTCAAAAGAACAGAGAACCCGTACCAGTCCTCTCGAGCATGACTCTCCCTTGCCAAAGCTGAAATGAGCTAATTGGGCAGGTATGGGCTGGGACCTGAAATTCTGCATTCTAACAAGCATTCCAAAAATGCTTGTGCTTGCTGGTCCATGGACCACACGTGGAGGGCTGAGGTTTAAAGCCTCCCAGTTAGATGCCGTGGTGCATGCTTGTAATCCCAGCTACTTGGAGGAAAAATTTAAAAAATGAAACAATCTGAGACAGGAAAACTGCAAGTTCAAGACCAGCCTGGGCAATTTAGCAAGACCCTTTCTCAAAATTAAATCAAAAGCATTCCCCAGTCTTTTTGGCTTGATTGGTAGTGTGCCCAATCTGGCACTGGGTTCACCCCCCAGTTCCAAGAGAAAAAAATAAAATAAAAAAAGGCTCAAGCTCTGGCCCCATAAATCTCAGTTGTTTCTGTTTCTCAGTAAGGTAGTCTGCCACACTGTCTAGGCCAGCATGATAGCTCCATTGTTTGGAACATAGACCCATAGTTATCCAGGTCAGACTGCAATGAAAGGAAGCACTTCACAGCTGAATTGCACATTTTTGAGTGGATTTCCTTAAGCTTTCCTTACTTCACCAGGATATATATTTAAATATTATTTTCAAATTCTTCTCCTCCATGTTGCTCTTTCTAAAAGTGATCTGAGGCTCACCACACTATATAATGCTTCCTCTTCTTTCTTTTTTGGTCAGCTGATCCTATATTGAAATATTTTTCTTTGTCCTTCTTAACTAGCTGGGCATCCCACACATCCCACTGCTGTCATCTAGGATGTCACTAGGGTGGTGGCCATCAGCATCTCAGCCCAGAGACTGGGCAGTCCCTGAGATCTCCTTAAGGGTTCCAGAAAGTTCTTTGGCTAAATGTCATTGCCATATCTGTTGGGCAATGTTGGAGGTCTCATAAAAAGTCATATTCCTATGTTTGAAGTTTTTCTATTTCTTTCTGTCTCTTCGTGATTCCTTGAGGCTTTGAAGATCAAGGTAGAGGTAGAAGCCTCAATCGGGGCCTATCTGTCCTAAAGGTCAGCTTCACTACAATCCTCAGCTCTGTTTAGTCACCAGTTGCCTTGGCAATGAATCATCAACCTGTTTTGGAGGCTGATTCAGGGGTGCGATCTCAGGATCCAGCGTGGACGTGGCACCTGCCTGCTGATAGTTCACCTCAGGCACAGAGTGTTGATCTCAATGGGATCAAACCTGGGTTGTGCAGCAGGAGCAGCTGGTGCTGGATGAACCTGGATCATGACAACTGAAGAAAGTTGCACCTTCGCCTCCTCCAAAGCCAAAAACCAAAGCCTAATTCTTCCTCTTCTAAATCCAGTTGGAAGCATAAAACTTCAACCATCCTCAATTAAGTGAACAGAACAATCTGTAAAAAAAAAACCTCCCTGAGCTAGAATTTTTAAAATGGTCTTAATACTTGTTCTGTTTTTATTTATGTCAACCCACAACCCTCACTTCAAAACTCAGACATACTGCTGGTTGAGAAAAAATTAAAATCCAGTACCAAAGAACTAGATAAACCAAGGGAAGCACGTTGCTTTTTGGTTGATCATCTTCCTGCAGCCCTGACCCGCTGCTGCTGGCCTCTCTCTCTCCTGTTCCTACCTCTTACCTCCCTGCTTTCCCAACCATCCCTGCTGTCCACTTGCACCTCTTCATTCATCTTTCATCTTTGTTACCTCTCATCGTCTTCCATCCCACCTCCCATTCCTCCAAGGGAAATATGTGTACGGAGAGAATGAAGATCTGAAAACTCTGTTGACAGAGGACAGACCTTCCTGAAAGTCATGGAGGGGCTGGGCAGCGTGGAGGACTCAACTGTTGATGGAGACCAAGAACGTGAAGTGCTGTCTGTCTGCGTGGTTGGAAAACTGAGAACCAGGACAGTGTGCTGGACAGTCAATGGAAAAGGAAGCAGGGTACGAGCAAGTGAGGGACCTTGGTATTTAATCTGGACAGAGAAAGAGGCACTGACCAGAGGTTCTCCATGAGCTTCAAGGCCAGGAACAGGTCCTGTCCTGTGGAAGCCATGCCAGGTGGGAGGCTTACATGAAGAGGCAAAGGACACAGGGAAAGAATCCTTTATTTAATGAGAGCTCAAATGGAAGGAGACGCCTGAAAGTGAAGAGAGGGACGAGGGTTTTGAGTCCCCTAGTTCATATGAATATTTTAGATATTCTGAAAAATTCAAAATTATCTTTTGCATCAAGTAAGTTTCTTGAACTTTATTTTATTTTATTATTTATTTATTTATTTGGTACAGGGGATTGAAATGAGGAGGCACTCGACCACAGAGACACATCCCCAGCCCTATTTTGTATTTTATTTAGAAGCAAGGTCTCACTGAACTTGCAGTCCTCCTGCCTCAGCCTCCCAAGCCGCTGGGATTACAGGTGTGCACCACTGTGGCCAGCAGCTTTAATTTATTTTAATGGGAATTCAGTATGATTAATAAAATACTTTATTGGTTATTAGCAATGATAAATTTTAGAGTGTTCACTATATGTCAGGTCTATCAAATGCATTTTTTCTGGTGGTGGGATGTACTGGTACACTTTGGTAGTGGTACACTTTACCACTAAGCTACATCCCCAGTTCCATTTTATTTTTATTTTGAGACAAGGTGTTGCTAAGTTGCTGAAGCTGGCCTCAAACTTGCAACTCTCCTGCCTCAGCCTCCTGAGTTGATGGAATTACAGACATGCACCACCATGCCCAGCACAGATTTTTTTTTCCATATTTCACTTATAAGTAGGACTATTACATTCCTATTTTGCAGATAACTGAAGTCCAGAGAGATTAAGTATTTTTGTCTAGGGTCACACAGCTAGCATCAGAGGATTAGCACACCGGGCTTAGGTAGCATGTGATTATTTGTAGTATTTCCAAATTGGGCTAGGAAATAAAAGGGATGATTTTAAAATGCTGGCCGAGCAGCAGGTAGGTATCAATTATTTGTACAATTCCTTCCATTTCTTTTCTTATAAGTCAGTCTAAACTCTTTGCTGCAAAACTTCTCTTAAGCTAGCCTGTGGGTTAGGTACTTTCCCTTGTCTAGAAAAAGTATCACTGATGTCCAAATCAAATAATACCTAATGTTCATATGATCCTAAAACGAAAGAAGTATTTAAAAGAGGTATGAAGGCAGAAATAGAAGCTTACCAGTTTAGCTTACCAGTTCAGCTTTGTGGGGTTAAAAAGTTAGCAGGAAGTCTGAGCTTAAATGAGGAAGTTGTACTAGTAAGAAAGAAAGCCGTGTGCTACTACCACTTCCTGTTTTTGCCTATAGTTGGTAAAGCACTGTGGGTTTTGTGGGTGCTTCATTTATAACTGCTGACACCTCCTCCTTCCTGTTCTTGCATTCCATAAGGACATCTGCTGGTTGCTCTTCTCCTCAAACCTACATCCTTACCCTTTAAAATGATGCCCCTCTTTTCATGCTCTAAAGGTGAAAAATTCCACATACCATTAAAATAGACAAATATGCAGTTCTTGGTGGGTATTTTGGACTTTTCCCCAGTAGAATGGTAGATGTGGGGTTTCATTCATACTTTGACACTCCATTTCCATGGTAATGTTGCACACTTAAGGAGATGAGGTACAACAGCAATGCCCAATGGACATGTTGCCATACTCACCTTATTCCAGGAATCAGTGTGATTCTGGGCAAGCCACTTAACCTCTGAGAATTTTAGTTTCTTTATAAAATGGGGATGATAAATAGGGTAGTTATAGAGAGTCCATGAAACAATGTATATATTAAAACTATCTTATTCTTTTTTTAAAAACCTTTTAAAAAATAAAAACTCTTCTGAGTTAGCAAGACACACAAAAAGGGATTGTGGGTAGCTTTGGTCTATGGGCTATCATGTGCCGACCAACCCTTGATATAGAAGTAGATCTTTGATACCATGTGCCTGATATAAGGAGAAGTCTGTGGCCATAGAACAAAGCAAAACTAACCAGTCCACACAGGAGCTATTTCCTAATCTATTAAACCAACTACTACTCTGAGTAATAAAAGTTCAAGCTAACCTTGCCAATCTAACTCTCTGAATACATTTAAACTACCCTACTCTGCTGATACCTATCCAGTCTCCTGCAAGCCAGAACGTGAATGGAAGAGACATTCTACACATCATGGAGATGAATTATGCTTTTAAAATCATGGACAGTAGAGTTGTCTTTTGCAAGCTAAGAAAAATACAGTGGACCCAAACAGAGGCCACCCCGTTGTCCTTGGGTTAGCACCAAGGTATCTGAAGTAACTGAGCACAAAAGAAGTGAACTCTTGTGCATGGACACGTGCACACACACATACGCGCGCGCGCGCGCGCACACACACACACACACACACATACACACACACATACGCACACACATTCCTATCTTTCCAGGCCAAGAGAATTGAATTCTTGGAACCCCTTATCAGATGCATGATAGATGACTCATAAGCTAAGTGTTCAACTTTTAAAACAATGGATGGGACTCTTCTCCTACTCATGCCAACTCTTTCTGTTTACAAAATAGACACTCATTGTTAGCATGACACTCACTTTCCCACTTCCCTATTTCTGAAAAGCTTCTAAATCCAATGAATTTCAATAGAACTCAGTGGCACTGCCACTGTCCTTTTTCACATGTATTTCAACTGCTGGCAAACCTCAATGTGCCACTTCTCCCGTTCCAGGATTATTATTTCCAAACAAGAGACCCTGATGCCGATAATTTTTGCTGCCAGCTGAGGGACAGCACTTTTCAGATCATTTCTAAGGAACCATGACTATAACTCAAAGAATTTTAAAAACAAGTAACTGATTGACAAGACAGAAGACGAATATGCCCATTATCCGAGGACCTCCTAGGATTATCCGGAAGAGTAGGGTTTCCTTACTGACTCCTTTAAATACCCCATTTTTATATCACGAGATCCTATTTGGTCTTTCCTTGGAACTGTGCAGAGAAAAAAAAGGACTTAACATTTACAAGGAATAGCTCAGAAAATGTCACAAAGACCATCTTTGTTATCACTAAATGCAAAATTATCATCTTGATAGGCATCACTCCAATTTTTTAGAATACATATGAAGTAACCAAGCAATGGCAGTTCAAGAACAGGGAGAAAATTTGCAAAGGTACAGGGCAATCTAACCCAATCTGGAGTTTGCTGACAGATACTGAGAGACATAGAGCTCTGCTGAGGTAGTTGTTTAAAATGAATATAAACCTCCTCATAAAATGAGAACATTTCTATGAAAGGACAACAAACTAGGTCCCACAATGTAGGAACAGGTACTTAGGGCCATGTGTTGATGAGTCTGTAGTTCCAATTTTATCTGTCTACCCTTAATGTGGGCGCAATTGTAAAATGCTGAATTTAAAGAGAAGAGAGACCTGGTAATCTAATCTCAGTTGACAAACACCCTTATTTTATTTTATCCTTACTAGGTGGCTATTTACTGGTTTGTTTGTAAACACTAGATACAGACAACAAAATGATGTATTCTCTTATTGATAAAATAATGACAAATGGCCCACCAAGGCAAATATTAGGAGAAAGGGAAGAATTCAGCTACAATGAAAGCAAACAACCCACCACAAAATGAAGGTCATTGCTGTAAACTGACAATGACAATTACTGTCCTTTTTGCAAACAGCAATTTAACAACAAATGCCATTTTGCAATACTAACCTCACACTGTATTTCTTAACAATCTTTGAACTATTCTGAATTTTCAAATGAAGGAGACATTCTTAAGGAAAGTAAATAATAATCAGTGAGTTCCAGAACCTTCTGATTATTATCATTTCATCTCCATGGCCAACTAAAAATCTGAGGGTAAACTAAACCTTTTGGTTGACTTTGTGTCTCCTCTGTAAGTGCAACAATGATAAGAGCCAATGTTTTGCTCTAAAGCTTTGCTTTTTGTTTTGCGAAATACAATGCTTACATAATCATTCATTCATTTCAATAGACTCTATTGAGAAATACCTATATGCAAGCACTGTTCTAGATCCTCTTGGGGGTAAGGATCACAATTTAAATGAACAAGGAAAAATTTAACATGAATTCTGTTAAGTATTACCATCCTGTTACTTACTTACTGGAAATGTAGAGATAACACTGAAAAGTAAAGGAAGAGAAATCTCCCTTCCACTTTTGAGGATCAGAGAAGCACCTCTGGAGGAGATGGCATCTGCCCTGAGCCTTACAGGACTGCCAGGATTCAGAAGCATGGAGAGATGAGGGGGGGTGGGGTGAAGTGGAGGCACCTCAGCTTCTATAGATTGGGAGATAACCAATATGGCCAAAGCACAAGGCATAAGGTTGAAAACAGAATTTGGACCAGGCAGCACCACACTGATTTCTCATTTGAGCTCTTGTGGTCTACAGACACCAAAAATATTTTCCCAAGTTTTCTTTAGGTAAGAGGAAAAGGAGTTTTATTATATTGGTTTTAAGTTCTCTAGAGACCAATTTTTTCAACTAGTTTTTTCCTCCTAAAAGTACATTGCAAAAATAAATTTAAAGAGTATAAATTTTCCATCTCTACTCCACTCCCAGACTCTCTCACTCTCCAGAAGTTCCCACGATCAATAGTTTTCTTGTCCAACCCCCTCAGATATTCTGGGCAAGAGGTACACAAATATATAGTCTCCATCTGCACTCGCTGCCATCCAATATTCCGTTTGCTTTCACATAATAATATTATAATCTACAGTAAAAGTGCTCTTGGGAAACATGTCTATTTTACTCCTTAGTAATAATCTTATATTCTATTTTATGAAACTACCATGATTATTTAACCAATTTCCTAATGATGAACTTGGTCTTATGTGTCTTTGCTACTATGTGGTGTTCAATTTTTAATAACAGAAAAAGTTAGTTACCTCTTTGCTGGGAATTAAGTTCAAGGGCTCCTGAGGCAGTAGGAAATCCTTAAACTGCACATGAGGAAAAGCATGAAAAATACAAAGTTGCTGTTGAGCAGTTCAGCTGCTCTACTGGTTTTGTAATATACTGTAGGCATACGTTCTACTCACTGTGACCAAGAACTTGTCCACCCTTACTCTATGGTTTGGTACACTTGATACTGAAAAGCTGTTTTTATTACAATAACGAGAATGGTTCTTGGTGGAATACTAACACGATAAGTCCAAAAGATAAAAATCCGGAATACTGATGATTTTGCAAGGTGATTTTAAAGTTGAATTATATTGGAAAGTTAAAAGTATTAACTTACAAACATCCGTTAATGAGGATAAAACTTCTCTCATATTGTACATTACCCACGCAGGGCTGGTTTCTGAAGGAGAGGGCAACACTAAAAGGCAGTCCAGGGCTTTTGATCTCACTGGTTCTGGAGTCGAGCAAGCCTATTTCCTCTACATCCTAACTCACGATCCTATGTAAGTTGTTAAGCCTCACTTAGTTCACCTGTAGAGTGGGCTATATGTACCTCCTTGTGCTGTTGGGGGGGATTAAATATGATAACGTGGTATACATAGTTACCTACACAGTAGAAGTTCAATATATGTTAACCATTATTTATTGTCTAATAATAACCAAGTACTTGAACAAATATTTACTATATACCAGGCACTACTAGTACCCTCTGCATCTCTTTTCTCTTACACATTAATATATGCATGCACGTGCATGCACACACACCACACATTCATTTACCCCTCACAGCAGAGATTAATACTGATTAATAAAATTCTCCTTGCATGTCACTTTTCAAAGTGTGTTTTAAATACATTTGCATTTCCACAACCAGGACCCAAGTGTGGTAGAAAACGAGAGAGACAAAAAAGTCTGGAATTCTAATCAACCAAAATTTAAAAAAAAAAAAAAAACAAACTATTATTTTGTATAGATTGCAATGCTATTTGACAATATTATGTATCACGTCAAAGGGATTATTTACACACTCACTGGGGTTTCTTTTGTTTTTATGTTTTGCATGTGTGTAAATGTGTGTGTGTTAATGGAGATTAAAGCCAGGTTTGCTCTACCAGGTTTGCTATCTCCACCCCGCTTTTTGTTTTTTTATTTTGAGATAAGGTCTCACTAAGTTTCCCAGGCTGGCCTCATGCACCATCCTGTCCAGTTACACACTCATTGTTTACAATAAACTCTAACATCTCAGAAGTGTCATGAGTTTCACTGTCCTCATTCATAGTTGTAAACTTAAGGGATACATTATTTAAATAAAAATCATCTATCGCTTTATCAGATTCTGTATAGCTTAATAAACACCTCATTTACCTAGCATTATAAGGAGACGATGTGTTCTAAAGAGATAAATTTTCTATAAAATGCATGCCTTTAATGGAAATATTTAGAAAGCATGACAAAACATAACCCACCATTCTTTCATGTCGATACTAACTTTTAACTCCTACTTTTGTGATGACAGCATTATGGGGATACTTAGGAAAATAAAGAAGTTACATGGGAGGAGATTTCTTTGGCACCTATTGCCTTTTCTTTGGATTCCCAATCGAAATGGAATCTCAATTCATAGGAACCCTTTGCCCTGAGCACTTGGGTCTCAGTATATCCCTTACTACTGCCTCCAGCTATGGCCCCATTTGTTTCCCACAGAAAATTATACCTTCAAAACAAGTGTAAATTGAGATTCCGCACAAGCATACCTCCTGTTTATCAGAAGGCATCATAAGACCTCAGAAGCCGGGCACCATAGTGCACACCTATGACTTGAGAGGTTGAGGCAGGAGGATCTCGAGTTCAAAGCCAGCTTTTAGCAACTTAGCAAAGCCCTGAGCAACTTAGCAAGACCCTGTCTCTAAATAAAGAAATGACAATAGGCTGGAGATGGGGCTCATTGGTTAAGTGCCCCTGGGTTCAATTCCTGGTACTGAAAAAAAAAAAAAAAAAGCAACAAAACAAAACACCTCAGAATTTAGGAAAATGCAAAATCTAACAGCAGTCTTACAATGTGCAGAACTCACTGAATCAAATTGAATTGAATTAGATGCGTGGGTTGAACAGGAATAACAGCCATTACTCTAGGTTAAAAAAAAAAAAAAAAAAAAGAAGTCCCACACTCAGCCAAGAAACCACACCAACAAGTTTCCAGATGACCCCAGCAAAGAGTTCCACCCCAGCCCCAGCGCGACACGGAGGAGCCTTGCCGGCTACGTCTCTAAAGAAGCCTGCACAGTCTTGGGCTCCGTTTCCCTGTTGGCCCATGAGCCTGGAACAGGGCCCTGTACCAGATGAAATGTCCTGAACCTGCCAAATGCTTCTTGGCTTTGAGCAGCTGTGGGAGCAGCTGGTTTTACAACAGTCACAGAGCGAGTCCTTGTTCTAAGGTGGGAGAGTCCTGTATGTCATGAGACACTTTTTAAGTTTGACTCTTTATACTACTACCGTCAGGAGCTTTCACCAAAGATTTGGTGTGTTGTGCTCGCTATTTCTGTGTCTTACGAAGAACTAAATGATCTATAATGTTTTCATCTAGGGGAAATCTCTCAACTATAAAAGTCAAGATTATCCAATTCTTTGCTCATTCAGAAGCAAAAGAGTCATGAGATACGAGATCAATTATCCCTAAGTCAGTATAGTTAAAAATCAATTGATGTGAGGAAAGAGGGAAGTGATACTGGCCAAATTGTATTGTTGCACTGTGTGCATGTACAAATATATAACAACAAATCCCATCAATATGTACAACTATAATGCACCAACAAAAAATGTGGAAAAAAATTAACCGATTTCCAAGAATGGTAGATTGGATACAAGGATTTACTCCTCCTCCCTTTTAATATAAAAGTAAAGGGATTTGATTTTACTCTTTTCAAGGTGTAAAGCTGCTGAGACAATAAGAAGATAAGGAAGACAATTGTTTCAGAAGCTGGAAGGTGGACAGAACTGAATCTGAAATGACAGTGGACAGAGCCAAGACCAACCCAATTTTTACCACAGAATCCTCAAAACACTCTGGTGGCATTACTGGAAGTAAGGGACAATGGAAGGGATAAATTAAAATATGCTGAATATGTTGAGTGCTCTTGAAGGGGCAGCTAGAACCCCCAGAGCAGGCTTTTCCTCCATAAAGCTGAGCCGTCGCTCTTTTCTCCATCTTAACAGAGTTTGAAGATACTGGACAGTTTAAAATACAGACCTCTGGGTGAGGAACTAGGCACAATTTGGGGATAGGGCACTGTGATGAGAATTAGGGATTCAGGGAACACAGGCATGCTGTGATAGTCCCAACAGCCCCCTCCTCTGACTTGGTCCCCAGAAAGACAACACCCAGGCCCAGACCCTGCAGGAATTGCAAGATCTTCTCTGTGTGATCCAAAGAGCTAAAGAGGAAGCATCCTAGAGAAACTGACATGGGGTAGGCACATAGCTCTGTGGTTGTGGTAGAGGGCTTGCCTAGCATGCATGAGGCCCTGGGTGGGAGGGAGGGAGGGAGGGAGGAAGGAAGGAAGGAAGGAAGGAAGGAAGGAAGGAAGGAAGGAAGGAAGGAAGGAAGGAAGGAAGGAGATTTGATAGAGAAACTGACACTGGTGGCTCCTCAGGTAAAGGGTTATAAAGAGCACCTTGAGTGAAGTTGTTACAAACTGGCCCCATGTGCACCCACAAGGTTCCAGTCAGCCTTGCTTTTTCCGCATTCTTGAATATAACAGACAAGGAAGAGCCACCTGACATCTGAGGAAAGAATCCAAAACAATAAAACAAACATCGACTTGCACAAAAGGATGCAATCCTTAGAAAATCTCTAAGACAAATGGTCCAGTTTCTTCAACAAATGACACGGAAAACAAGGAGAGAGACAGCAGACCCTGTATAGATTAAGAGACTTCAAACACATAATAACCAACAGCTGCACTGTATGAACCTTATTTGAGTACTGGGGATTTGAAAAAAATCCAACTGTTTTGGTTTGTTTAAATATGAAATCATCAGTAATTTAAATATTAGTTGGATATTCAATATTAAGGAACTGCTGTTAATTGTTGGTTTTAGGTATGACATATTATGGTTATGTTTTAAGAGTTCTTATATGTTATATGTTAGTTCTTATATGTTATATATACGGAAATATTTATGGATGAAATGATACGATGGTTGAGATTTGCTTCAAGACAATCTAGGTGTGGATTGATTAAATAGTTGTGGCCATAGGATGAGGGAACATGAAAATCTTTTATATTATTCTATGTTTGAAATTTTCCACAATGGAGAGAAACTATCATAAGAATTCTCAGAGAAGACAATGACCCTAAGACTTCTAACCCTGAGACAGAACCAAAATAACATTAAGAAAGGGAACATTCAGAGTATTTTAGAAAGCTCCTATAAATAAAAAACTAATAACAAAAATAATATAGTCACTAAGGAGCTGGGGGAAAAAATTGACAAATCCCAAGGAGTACAGCTAAATGTTATTAGAAATGAAAATTTTAAAAATATTTTAAAAGTTGGAGGACCAGTCCAGAAGGTCCAAAATCTGGGTAATGGTTCCAGGAGAGAAAAGAAAAACAAGAGGAAATAATTCATTAACATAATAATTTAAGGAAAGTTCCCCAAACTGAAGACCATGGATTTCTCAAAAGGACACATCAACTGCTCACACAAAAAAATGAAAACAGGCCCACAGCACGGCTCCACAAGGTCACTGTGAAACTGCGCAACACTGCAACAAAGAGATTCAGCAAGTTTCCAGAAAAAATAAAACCCCAAACTGGACTATATATAAAAGATTAGGAATCAGAAGTATTTGGAATCTCACAACAGAAAAATCTCAAAGGCAATGGAGCAATATCTTCAAACTTCTGAGGGAAAATTATCACCAATACAGAGTTCTATATCTAGCCAAACTGCCAATCAAATCAAAGACGAAGCCAGATAAATCTTAAATTTGGTCTTTTCGTGTTATCCCATAATTCATGGTTTTTTACTATCCTCTCTGCATGATCAGCTTTATTTTCAAGGTTATATATTTTGTCTTCTTTGCCTGAGGCTCTGTCTTCCAAGTGGTCTAGTCTGGTGATAATGTTTTCCATTGAATTTTTAATTGGGTTTATTGATTTCTTCTTTTCAAGGAATAGAGTTACTTTGGATTAGACAGAGGGGAGTGAAGGAGGGGAGGGGTAGAGAGGTAGGAAGATAGTAGAATGACTTTGACATTATTACCCTATGTACATATATGACTACACGACTGGTGATTCTTCATCATGTACAACCAGAAGAATGAAAAATTATACTCCATTTATGTGTGATGTGTCAAAATACATTCTACTGTCATTTATAAGTAATTAGAACAAAATTTTTTTAAAAAAAGAAGCTTCTTCATTTGATGCAACTCCACTAATCTATTTTTGATCTGTTATCTGTGTTTTTTATATCATTCCTTTGAAATCACTGCCAAGACCACAGTCATAGAGTTTACCCTCTTGTTTTTTTTCCAGGACTTTTATAGCCTTGGTTCTTTTTTTTTTTTTTTTTTTTTAAGTCTTTAGTTCATTTCAAGCTTTATTTTTCTGTAAGACATAAAATCTGGGTCCAATTTCATCATTATGCATGTGAATATTCTGTTGTCCCAATTCTACTGGGAGTTGTTCCTTGGTCTAATATTGCATCCTTGGTGAAGATCAGTTGACTATATATGGGATTTAGTTCTGGGCTCGTATTCTGTTCCACCAATTTGTATGCCTTTTTTTTTTTTTAATGTCACAACCATATTATTTCAATTCCTATAGTTTTGTATTTTAAAATAAAGAAAAGAGATGTCTCCAAAACAAAAACAAAAAAAACAAACAAAAGATGAAAGTAGAATCAAAACATTTTTCAGACACGAAACTCCCATTCATGTTTTTCACAGCAATAACAGCAAGGAAATAAAACTAGAAAGAGGAAGAAATGAAATACAGGAAACAAGGGTTCTACCACAGAAGAGGAGTGAAGGGAATCCCCAGAAAGGTGACAAAGGGAGATTCCCATTGCAAGTTACTCCCTATGCCTCAGTTTCCTATCTGTGAAATGGGGAACTGTCGATAGTATGGTACCTACCTTGTAGAGCTGTCAGGATGCAGAATAAAGCGAGAGCTGCAAAAGTTGTTATGCCCATCAAGTAATTGACTTTTTATACTTTAACATATAACTTGATATATTACAATCACTTTTTAAAAAGAAAGAAAGAAATGTAATACACATTTATGAACTCAATGAATTTCTGGCTTTGGAATGACTGAAAGAAGTCACAGAACCATAGGGCTTTGGAGGTTGGCAGGGTTCTGAGATCTTATCTTGTACGATTTCCTTGTCTTAAAGAGAAAGAAAGGGAAGCTTAGAGAGGCTCAGTCACTTGCTTAAGAGTACACCGTCACTTAGAACAGGAGTTGGGACCAAATGTCTCATGTCAATGCACTGAAAATCACAAGTGTAACTACCCAATATGCCTGCAGCATCCTCAGAGTTTCACATATACCAAAAAAAGAAAATAATGATAATATGTCATATCACTCTTAAACCTGGTACTTGGCAACACAAACACACACAATCTGTAGGGTTGTAGTCTCTGTTTCCAAGAAAATGATGCTACCATTAGAAAGACATGACAATGAGAACCAAACAGAGCAAGGTCTGTGAAGCCTTAGTGCAAAACTGGGGAACAGGCAGGGCCAAGAGGACGCACGTGCTCCTTGCCTCACACAGGAAGGTGCCCTGACACTCCCTGGAGATGTGACGGCTCTGCAGGCTGGGGGACACTTTTCCTGGTATGAATTCTATGATCTGTCTTAATCATGTTCCAACTGACAACATTTGCAGAAAATCCCATTCAACAGTTGGAGATGAAGTTATTCAAAAAGAAAATTGCCATTTTCTTATCACTGAATCTCAGAGAAAGGGTACAACTCATTTCTCATCTCTGCTTCTTGCACACTTCTTACAAACACCTCTGCAATTTGTCTTTGGCGATAGTACATGCTCCATGGCACTCCAAATACCAAAGTGGTGACTGGCTGAGTTAGATATCTTAATAGTTTGCCCATTTAGGTGATATGAAAAGAGACAAGAAGAGTACAAGAAAAACTGCTATTTTCAAATGTTTTGATCTTTTTTTTTAAGGCTATTTCAATTTTTTTAATTAATAAAAAGGTTTTCCTTCCTTTGGAAAGTCAGTCTGACGATAAATAAAAGTCTTATTGGTCACTTAGCCAAGTTAGACATAAATAAATATGAATTACTTAGAATTATTTCCGATTTCTTCTACGTAGTAACATAAGTATACAGAAAAGTTCTAAAAAATGGAAAGTTCTGTCATGCCAATACTCACAGAAAAAGAAGGATTCCAGTGTTGGCCAAGGCAAAGGCAAGTCCCAAAATCCCACTGCCCATGATGGCGTTGCTCAGGTTAAAGACGGACATGCCCAAGGAGGTCGTTCCTGGGATCTGAACAAAGAAACACACGTTCCCACTAAGTCAGTCCATCTCTATCTAGGAAAGCCCATCAGGTCAAAGCTTTTAATGCACTACTAGGAACCAGCATGGAAATCCTTTCTGAGTTGAGCTAGTTATTTTTTTTAAATGGGTTTCAGGAGAAATTACATAGGATATGTGAGGAATATCCTAGTGTACAGACAACTCTGTTTTTGGTACCATGCTATATGAATTAAAAACAACTGTCCCAATTTATGTGATTAAAAAATAAGTACACTTTATTATAATGACACTTACATATTCATCACATTTCTTTTTTTCCAAATGGCTGTTTGTGAGACTTCTTCTACTTTCACGGTCAGAAATAAACTTGCTGTAAAGACATGCATAATATATTTAACCTTATGATAATGATTTCAAGCTTAACATCAAGACTAAAAATTTATTGCTTACCAAAACATATTACATATGAAAATTTATCAACTGGTTGCCTAAAAAATGTATTGCCCTATTCGACACCCCCTATTTTTTTTGTTTGTTTGTTTTACCAGAATTACTTGCCTACATTTTTGTTTTACCAAATAAATGCTGAGTGTTCCAAAGTAGGTACCTTGCCTCATATCCCTCACTCTACCTGGTACCAAAAAATACCTGTAACAGATGCTCATTTTGAGATGAAATGAAACACAACTCTAAGTTAAAATAGCTATATATTTTGAATCATTTTCATAATAAATGACAATATTACATACAATGTAAGTTAATTATTTATGTAGATTTTCCTTTAAGTGGAAAATTAGATAACAAGAAAGACTACTATAAACCTGGCATTTTAAAGAATACTAGAGGCAACCTTTCTTCTGAGTTCATTCATACTCTAGGAGTCCAAGAGTTACTAAATAGAAATTCCCTCTCCCTATTTCATAAATGGAGATTGCTCAGAAAACTTGACCCAGTTATCCCACTCCTTGGAATATACCTAAAGGACTTAAAATCAGCATATTACAGTGACGCAGCCACATCAATGTTTATTAAAGCTCAATTCACAACAGCTAAGCTATGGAACCAACCTATGTGCCCTTCAACAGATGAATGGATAATAAAAATGTGTGTACATATACACAATGGAATATTACTCAGCCATAAATAAGAATGAAATTATGGCATTTGCTGGTAGGGTAGAACTGGAGACTATTGTGCTCAGTGAAATAAGCCAATCCCAATAAACTAAAGGCCAAGTGTTCTCTCTGATATGTGGGATGCTAACACACAATAAGGCAGGGGTGAGGGAGAACAGAAATACTTTGGATTATACAAGGGGAAAAGAAGGGAAGGGGGGATGGGAATAAAAGACAGTAGAATAAATCAGACACTACTTTCCTATGTTCATATAAATACATGAACAATGTAACTCCCCATCATGTACAACCATACGAATGGGAAGTATACATGGAGTATACTCCATGTATTGTATGATATGTTAAAATACATTCTACTGTCATGTATAACTAAAAAGAATAAAAATTTTTTTAAAAAAAAGCTGTCTCACCATCAAACATTCTTCTAGAATCTACCATATGCAAGTCACAGGAGGAGGCGATGGGGGTGATCTGGGGCTACCTAATTAGCGGTGCAGGCACTATATAGTCTAATTCCTATAGCACTCAGAAAGTTACGGCAGGGGAGGCAGGGCTCATGGTCCACACTTTAGGGGTAAAGCTAGGGCTTTGAGAAAGCATACGGGATTCATAACTTAAGTTCAAATCCTTACCAGGTCTGGGGACCTGGGCATGCCCCACCCTGTCTGCTCAGGGTGAAATGGGAGTGACATGATGACACTGCCCTACAGCACTACTGGGAGAATTCAAGAGAGTGCATGCATAAAACATGGGTCCAGCACCTAGCAGCGCATGAGAGGAACAGACATTAATCATCCCTCTCCACAGCATGGGAGGGGCCTGAGTTGGGATGGGATACATACAAATATATAGTAGTAAGAATTCAGGGCTGGGGGGGGGGGCGGGGGATGTGGCTCAAGCGGTGGCGCGCTCGCCTGGCATGCGTGCGGTCCGGGTTCGATCCTCAGCACCACATACCAACAAAGATGTTGTGTCCGCCAAACACTAAAAAAATAAATATTAAAAAAAAATTCTCTCTCTCTCTCTCTCTCTTAAAAAAAAAAATTCAGGGCTGGGGTTGTGGCTCAGTGGTGGAGCGCTTGCCTCACATGTGTGGGGCCCTGGGTTCGATTCTCAGCACCACATAAAAAAAAAATAAACAAATAAAAAACATTGTGTCCACATACAACCAAAAATTCAAAATGCTCTAAGAACCATTAGATTCACTGAATGCATTCAGAGTTGGTATCAGAACTTGATGGCCTAAATTTCTAATTTTTAAAAAAATCTCTAGTTAAAAAAATAATTTTGTCAAAGGAGGTAAACCACTTCATGTATTCTCAATACACATTAAGGCTGCTTTTTGGTCCTTCTAGGTGTGGAGATCAATTATCTGACCATGGCTAGAACTAATCACAGTGAATTGTTCATTAATAAGTTTGAAACCACCTAAGCTGAAGTATTAAAGAAGCATGTATTTTGAAACTGTGCATTATATTTCCAAACACTTTTTGAGTCATGTTGTACTTCACAATAAGGCATTTTTTTAAAAAATGAATCATATGTTACATTGATGTCGATTTTACTCATCTCCCTTCTTCATCTTTAATCCAAGAGATCTGGTTCTCCCTGGCATTACTTCTCCAAGTTTATACTATTTTGCCAGAATAAGTCAAAGACCAGAAAAAATATATACTACTAACTCACTCTGAAGCCATCATGTGTATAAACTGCACAATCCGCAGACTCTGCCAGTCACTGTGAAGGACCACAGTGAAAACCTGGTCTCCAGAAATAGGAGTTCATGCTCCACTTGAAATAAGACCATAGCAGCTAACACCAGTACAGAAATGTTGGCTTGAGCAAAATGAAGATGAGATAAGGAATCCAGAGAAGGAAAAGCAAGTATTGGGGGGGGATTAGCCAGGGGAAACTTAAAAGCATTAAACCTGAGAAATAGTGTTGCTTGTTTTTAACAACAGCATGGCATCATGGCATTTTTGAACTCTGACAGCTGTATAGCATTGCTGCTAAGGACTGGTTTGGCCTTTCCTTTGTCCTTAACATTCTAAATCTTTTCACAGAATTGAGATTTACAGATCTGGCTGCAGAGGGTCAGGGAAAAGCAGCCTTCCCTTCCAGACTGGCAGCCCAAAGAAGTGTGGGTTCTGGACTTTCCAAAATGGAACTGACTCATATTTATAAGTCCTATTGTTCCATAAAGACTGAATGTAATCAGGCTAATTTGAATGACCAGAACTCAAGTCTACCAAATCTTTACTTAACAAGTCCCCCATCTGCCTTTCTTGTGGAGGAAACTTGTTTTCCAAAGAGAATTTCCATTATTTTCAAATTAAGGGAAAAGCCTGAGCTTTTTTTTTTTTTTTTTTTTTTCAAATAAACCCATCAATGGACCATTTTGGCAGATCTCAGTACCAGGCCTGGCCAACACTCCTCAGAGTCGATGGCAGAGGACTGGTGGGCAGAGAAGAAAAGGATGTGGGCAACCTGACATGGAGGAGGGCACATTAAATAGGGTCAAACATTGTGCAACTAGAAGAGCAGAAGACTAAGGTCCCTGCCTGGCCTCCAGCAATTTCCTGTGGAACTGCAGAAGGAGATGAAACTGATTTACAGAGCTGTTCTAAGGCACAACCATTAAGGAATACATTAAAGCCTGTTGTTTGCTGAGTGACTCCCCAGCTCTGCCTCTGTTGGTCCACTTTCTGCAGTAAGACTTAATAGATTTTCCCAAAAAAATCTCCACTGGCTTCTCCACTGAATAAGCTTCAGGTACAAATTCCTCACCATGCCATTTCAAGTGCTGCTTAATTTGATTTTGCCTCAGTGTTCAGATCTTAGGTCCCCCTGCAATCACTGTATTCTCGCAAGTGTGGGTGGAGACAAGACAGGGCATTCCCGAGGACAGAGAATGAAAAACAAGGCAGTGGCAGGAATCCCTCTCCCCAGAGAGGCCCTTAGTCCTCCCAGTAAGTCCCCTCCTGCAAGTGAAAACCCTTAGCGATCACAAGTCTTCCTACACTCTGGTTTGAACTCAGTTTTCTCACTCCAACCTACTTACTGCTTTACTCATCCTGAATCCGTAGTGATTATATAGTGCACCCTGTGCTTTTCAGCTCCTTCTGTATGCCTCCACCCCCACACTGGCAATTCCGGGGAATATAAACTGAGTGTGTACTGTCTACTTAGGAATTAGGAAGTAGTTTAAGCTGCAGGAAAATTTAGCTAAAGAAGAATATCTTATTCTCTTTGTGGTGTTTTTTCTTCCCTTTAGCTTTTCATAATAGTGCTGAGGATTGAACCCAGGGCCTCATGCATACTAGGCAGGTGCTCTGCCACCCAGCTACATCCCCAGCCTTTTTTCAATTTTACTTTGAAATAGATTCTTGCTAAGTTGCCCAGGCTGGTCTTGAATTTGTGACTCTCCTGCCTCAGCCCTATCAACTAGGTAGAATTTTTAAAATATTTAAAGCTTTTAAATCTTTGTGTTCCTATAAACTTTTTAAAAAATGGGTAAAAACCAACCTTTTTTGTAGTGGAAAATTCCATTCAAAATATCTAGGTCAAGCAGCTCATCACAAGTTTCTGTTATTTTATCATTTTAAAAAAACAACTGTTTGTTAAAAAAGCACTGACCTCACAATGAAATTGACTTAAAATTTCTTTTTATTAACTTAAAATGTGCCATGGGATAAAATGTCTTTGACATGTGATCTTAGGATGATGAAAGTAAAGAGTTTGCACTGGGTCAGTCTGTTCCCATAAAGCAGAATTTGATCAACCATTAGGTAGCCAATTGCTCTGTGAAAACAAAACTAAACCCTACAACGGGTGATTTGGTGACCCCTAATTTAAAAAAAAAAAAAAAATCTTTAGAAGGATGTAAGTAGTGAGAAAAGAAGCAAGCAACATAAAAGCACTTATGTAAAACTAAAAATAAATCAACCACCACAACAATCCAGTTAAGGATGAGTTGTACAATGGAAAGATAATCTTCCTGTTTTAATCTCCATTGCTTAGGTTCTTACTAGATTGTAGTGCTTCATTTGAGGATTCAGAACAAAAAAGAGACAAGAGAGAGTTGAGTGGCTCAGCTTACATGACCCTTCCTCAAGCACGGAAAAAGGGATCAGAAAAATGAAGAGAAAGAATTAACGAAATAGCAGAGGCGTTTAAAGAGAAGATTGAGAAGCAGGAAAGCCTTGGTTGGTGAACGAACCCCACTAAACATGGAGAAAAGAGACTTTAATTGTAACAGGAAAGACAGAAGCAAGGGAAGAATATTCTGACTGAATATGGGAAGAAGTTATGGAATCTTCTTCCCTTAAGTATACAAAATATATTAGGAAAAAAGAAGAGAGAACTTTTCAAGGGTCCTCTTCGGTGACTTAAAAAAAAAGTCACTACATGAACTCCAAAAAATATATAAAGACCAAAAAAGGTTGATTTAGGATGCGATGACAGGAGTTACCTCAAGTTCTTTTAAGAAAGTCTTTGTTAAATAACACCGGGTTCATAACAATGATTATCCACAGATAGAAATGAGAACAGTAGCAGATAAGTATGGAAATATTTGAAGAGTATTCTGGATACACTTAGGATAATCTACAAATATTTCAACAAATTTAAGAGAGCAATAACCAGCAGTCATCCAAAACCTAAAGCAATATTGTTGCTCTTTGGGGTGGAGAAAAAAGGAGTCCTTGCCAAAGAAAGAGGGTTGTAGCTTTATTGAGACAGACTTTTCTCATACTAAGAGGCTTACTATTGCCAGACACAGTGCCAAATACTTTAGGTGGATTTTCTCATCTATTTTCATTAATTACATGTGGTTGGTACTATTTTCGTGCTATTTTAGAGAAATTAAATAACTTGACCAAAGTTACATTGCTAATTACTAAAACTGTTGTGCCAGAATTTGAACCTAAGCAGGCTGATTACAGAGCCTAAGTTCTTAACCTAAAATAGTACTACATTACACATTCCCCAACAATTCCATTATTTCTGTCTTACAAGGATAGGCCTAAGCTTAGAACGTAAGATCACACAGATCTATGACAGAGCCAGGATTCCATACAGGTCTAATTCCACAGCCATCTACTTCACCCCCCCACACCCCCCACACACCCTTCATTCAAAAAGTAATTATTTGGAATGTCCCCCCTGTGTCTAGTGTAATGATCAGTACAAGGAAGAAAGAGATGACTGAGACAGTCCCTCTCAAGAGGCTCACATCTCGAAGGAGCCTAAAGCTTGCTACTCAGAAGTACGGTCCATAGACCAGCAGTTTGGGAATCACCTGGGAGCTTGCCAGGAGTCATAACCTCAGGCCCCAATCCAGCCCTACCGAATCAGAGTCTGCATTTTAACAAGGTTTCTAAATGTTTCATGTGCACATCAAACTATCTACAGCCCTGATCTAGCAGACATTTCGAAAGCTTTGTCATTACAGGTAGAGATTTCTAGGATTGAACCCCAAAATTAGGGCATGAAATAAAATAAAATAAAATAAAAACATTGAACTGGAATAACTGTAGATATTTTAATGCTCAAATGGCTCTCTTTTGGTTTTCACTTTTTTTCCCCCCCGCAGTACTGGGGAATCAAACCCAGGACCTCGTGTATGCCAGACAAGCACTCTACAGTCTCAGTCCGTTTTATTTTTTATTTTGAGACAGGGTCTAAATTGCTCAGACTGGCCTTGAATTTGTGATCCTCCTGCTTCAGCCTCCTGAGTTGCTGAGATTATGGGTGTGAACCACCCTGCTGGGATTCTACTACATCATCATCATCATCATCATTAATTTGGTAGCAGGGATTGAACCCTCTCTAAATTGCTGAGACTGGTCCCAAAATTGCCATCCTTCTGCCTCAGCCTCCCAAACCTTTAGGATTATAGAGCTCTACTCTATAATAACAGAGTAGAGCATGCCTGTCTCTACTCTATTATTAACTAAACTTAAAAATAATTCTTATTGTGAATTGTAATGCATTCTGCTGTCATATATAAAGAAAAAATATAAATTAAAAAAAGAAACTGAAAAAAATAATAATAATTCTTATTGTATCCCCGTGAGGAGTTTGCAGGCAAACTAGATGCCAGCTAATCTGGGTTCAGCATTGTTTTCAACATTTTCTCTAGCATCTTAAAAAGAGTCACTATTACCTGGCAGTTCACTATTTGGGAAGGGGTGTGTTTTTTAGGTTCATATAATTGGTCCTGCCTTCTTCCCACAAATGTGAGAAAGCTACAAAAGGAGTGAAAAGTATTCAGGTATAGCTTTTGCAGAAACCATAGATTACTAGAATATGCCAGCAATAAGCCAGGTCACCCATTGAGGGCCTTAAGATTGGCAGAGTTTTTTGTTTGTTTTATGTTTTGTTACCTTTATTAGCTTCAGTGTTATCATATGCTATTTTAAATTTAATTATCTTTGAGCCAGAAAAAAAAAATAAGATTTGTGAACTATGTCAGTGAAGGAAGGAAAATAAAATGAGGAAAGAAAGAAAAGCATCAGAATGCATTGGAAACAGTGGAACCAAAGTCTACAAAACCAGTGGTCAGCACCCACAGCTCTGAACCAGCTCACAGGCCGAGTCATAGTCTACGGGGAAGTGAGTTCATGTGGGCAAAGGGCCCAAGTCTGGGATGAGGATGGGTATTTTTTTTTTTTCACCTACTGCAAATGGAAATCACCTAAAACTTTAACAGTTAGAGTAAGTAAAACTTAAAAAAATCAAGTTCAGATTCTAAACTGAATGTTATAAATGATGTCGAGGCTATGTTGCTATGAGAATGAAGATTTGTTAAAAACCAAAATGTCCCAGTTGTGACTGTTCAGTGAAGGTCAGCAGTGACTACAGAGCACTCCAGGAGTAAAGGGCACAAAATGGCACAGAACCATTAACCTAGCTTTTCAACCAACACCCAAGTACAACCAGAGGCAGAGGGAAGAGCAGAAAGACACAGACCTAGACAGCTCTGTATGTGCCCATGCAAAAGTTATTTTATTTCTCTGAGCCTTGGCTTCCTTATTTGTAAACTGAATTTTAAAATTTTCCTCATTTGCAGAAGACAACTCGCCTTGCATCACAGTTGTAAGAGTATATGGTATCATGTAAAATACCTGGCATTCAAGAATTGGCAGCTAGTATGACTCAAAAAAAAAAAAAAAATGAAAGTAAGTAAACTTGAGTCCAATAATAACAATCATCATCTAACACAATAAATAATACTTACATGATTATTAAGGAAAAGGGCATGAGTTGAGGACTTAATATTCATTTTAGAGAGGAAAAATGAAAATTCTAAGTGTTCTAAGTGACAGCTAATTCCTTTGGTGGGCTTTCAGTTACTCACTAAATGAGAACACAGAACAGACTACCAGAAAGATTTTTATAATGATATCTGGTTAACTTACAAAATGCTCTTATCTCCCCCTACCCCAATTTCCTGCTGACCTTACCAAAGTGACTTATTGGTGTTCTAATAAATAGTCTGACACATACCACTCTCCTTCTGCTAGACTTTCAGGAGGCTAAGCCACTAACTCTCAAGCCGTACCACTTCCTGCCAAGGATCCACATAAACCAGCTAAAAAATCAGTAAGTCAGAAAATGTCTCAAATCATTTAAAAGACATACTGTTTGTTCTACTCTTATAATTAAGAGACCCAAGCGTTGGGAGGACTCGCCCAAGGGCACATCTAGTGGTGGGAGCTTCCAAGCCAGCCTTCTTTCCCCTCCTGCCCCTCTATTTTTCTTTCTCCTCATGTACCATTTCTCTCCAATACACTCTCATAATGGCAAATGGGCACAAGTGTTGTTATTATTATTTAAAATCCACACTATAAGTGATGCTCATAATGATGACATAATTCTAGTTTTAACATAGGTTCACTGGCAAATGCAACGTGGACCACTTCTTGATTCAAATGTGTACCAATGAGTGTAGAACATATTCAGATATGGGATGCAGTGAAATTCCAACAGTCTAATTCATCAGCACAGAGCTTCTGAAAGTTTGGGCTGGTTGGGGTCCAATGTATACATTTTTATTAGACTCAATTGAAAGATTTGAAAAGATGAATAAATTACTTTCCTATTTGCTTCATCTGCTATTGCAGACTATGCCCAACAGATGTCACATCAGAAATTCAAATTGCATCTTCAAATGGAGAATAACTTTAGTAATGAATAATTCAAACGAATAAACGGAAAACCGAAATAATTTTTAAAAGCCATTTCTTTCACTGGATTGAAAATATTAGTGGAAAAATACTCACCTATTTATTTGACCATTTTCTACTTCGGTGAAATCATTGGAATCATTGCTAATGTTATCATCCTCGGGCACTGTCATGTTTTGCAACTCAGTTAATTCGAGTCCACTTTTGAAATGCATCATGTTTAGAAGTTATTTGTAGTCAAAACAATTAGTCCAAATTTCTCGTTTTGAGTGTATGTAGTAGCAGATAGCAGCAAATATATATGTGTGATACCCCTGAAATATAGCAAAATTAAAAGACTTAATCATGTGAATAATACCACTGATGAAAAATGAACTATTATAAGTAAACAGTAAATTTACTAATAATGCAACTTTTACATTTTGCTAGTAGAATGCATTAAGGCAAATCTTTGCACATCAAAACATAGAAGCCTACCTGTAAAGTTTATGCCTCTCATAAATTCCCCTTTATTTTTAACTGTAAAATGAGTCATATCCTATAACCTTTATGTTCACATTTAGAGGAATGCCTTATCAGCTCCAGGCAATATAGATACTCTTTTATGAAATCGTGTGTTTAAAATGAAACCGAGTCAGTTATTTTAATGTGTCAGATCACAGGGCACATAATATAGCTGGAGTGCAGGCTGCACAGGCACAGAGCACCCTGATGTAGCAATTCCAGTTAAATAAAAATGCAAATCCTCATTCAAGTGGCATCAACAAAGATTGACAGACAACTCAACCTGGTGGCCAACCAAGCAAAAGACAGATATTGTTTTGAAATTTAGCAAATAGTTTATCCATCAACTGCAAGAGATTAAATCAATCTCTTCAGTGAAATCACTCCAATGTCAGGGAATTAAGGAATTAAAAACTCATACTCAGGGGATTTTGGCTAGTCCACCTGCTACTCTATTTCCTCATCAGAAATGAAAGACTATCAGAACTCACATTTTATCCTACACGGATGATTGTGGATTAGATTTCTGAGAGGTCACCAATGAAATATCCAGAAGAGGAAGAAAGAGTTTTGGGGCACTGCATCACAAGTCAGAAAGAAGGTGGCCAGAGAGGTGAACACCAATAAACACTAGGGCGCCTCACTGGGATTCTTAGTGACATAATGGGGTCCCACGAATGAGGCAGAATGTCAATAGGAATTTGGTTTTTCATACTTCCAAATGGCAAACATCTTGAACAACAAAATATTTTGTCTGATTCTGAATTCCGTAGGATGACTCTCACTTAGTTAAGAGTCAGAACTTGATCACGCCCATCTATACATCCTAGTATACCGCAGCAAGCATTTTACTCATTGATAATATTTTAAGGACCCACAGAAAGTACCTTAGAATGATACTTTTCAGGTGTTCCCTTCTTCTCTTTCCATATCCAGGCCAAATATTCCTTTTCCTTTACATGACCTCCTATCTAGAATGACTTCCCTGGTTTCCGGGTCCTTTAAATTTTCACAACATACTTTCTAATCCCTCATGTGGCAGGAACCTCTTCCTTTTACAGGGCAGGGCCACTCCTGGAAGTCAGGAAGCCAAGACAGAGAAATCTGAACCCTGCTCCTCCTGGCCTGAAGCTGACTGATCTGGCGACAGGACTAGCCTGGCTCTAACTGCTTCTAGTGCCTTCACACAGCACCCACGGTCCCCACTATCTTTACTCAGCAAACGTTGAAATTCTTTAAACCCCACTCTCACTTCTTGGCCCCCTTTGATGAAAGCTGTTCAGAAGGGCTAGCCCAGGTAATTTCTAGGACTCTTGCCAAACTGATTCTGCTTGCATGACTACCTCAAAGGCCACTGAAGTGATGCTACAGGTCTAACAGAAAGCTAATGCAGGCTTGGAGTTTCCAATCTGGGTTAAGAAGTCTTTTTCTCTCTTCAAACTGGAAGGAAGTAGGGCACAAGACAAAAATTTTCTGAGGTGAAGAGAGGTTGATTAATAATAGATTTGGAGACTACTGTTTGAATTTAAGCTTTCTTTTTCTTCCTTCCCAGTACTGGGGATTTAACCCAGGGGCACGATACTACTAAAATACACTCCAGCTCCCTGTCCCTCACCTTTTTTTGTGGTGCTGGGGATGGAACCCAGGGCTTTGTGCGTGTGAGGCAAGCACTCTACCAACTGAGCTATATTCCCAGCCCTTGTTTTTTTATTTTGAGACAGGGTCTCACTAAGTTGCCAGAGTTGGCTTTGAACTTGTGATAGTCCTGCCTCAGACTCCTAAGTGAGATTACAGGCATGTGCCTCTGTGCCCAGCGTTGAATTTAAACTTTCATATCAAATATATGTGTTTGTGTGTAGTATATAAACAGCACACATGTAACTAATGACTTAAAGAAATGAGCTAAAGACAAAAGACTACAGAAAACCTGGCCAATAAAATCAGGTCAATATTAGACAAATGTCAGTAGGAACTAATCAGATGGAATAAATTTGCTATAAAATAATCTGTATGAAATCTAACTTGTTCTGGAATATGAAGAGAAAAACAAAGTTAGTGACACCTATCACCATGTCTGAGGCTACACTTGGGAAACACTATCCATTCAATGTATTTATTGAGTGCTAAGTGATGGAATGGTTCAAAAAATTTGAGAAGTGTCATATTCAGGCATCTGGAGGAGATTTGTGGAAAAGTAACTTTGGACTGAACACTGAAAAAAATCGTTTTCTAAGAGCAATATAGGCTCACTCGAGAATCTTTAGAACAATATCATAAAAGAAATCGCATTCCCTAAAAATGGGCCACTGTTGGATTTTAATGCATTTCCTCTCCACCTTTTCCTCCTTCTCAATTTATCCACCTCTACAACACCCCACCATTTATTTATTTGTTTGTTTGTTTGTTTATTTATTTTTGGCACCAAGGATTGAATCCTGGGGTATTTAACCATTGAGCTATATCCCCAGCATTTTTCTATTTTTTGTTTTGAGACAGGAGCTTGCTAAGTTGCTTAGGGCCTTGCTAAGTTGCTGAGCTGGCTGAACTCATGATCCTCCTACCTCAGCCTCCCAAGTAGCTGTGATTACAGGTGCCACTGCACCTCCCTCCACCCCCCTTTTAAATTTAACATTGTGGATTTTAATCTACTTTCTTCATGGAATGGCATCTTATAAACATTTTGATGAATAGAAGTATGTTTAAAAAAAACATTAGTTCTTGCTGGGTGCGGTGGTGCACGCCTGAAATCCTAGCGGCTCAGAAGGCTGAGGCCGGAGGATGGAAAGTTCAAAGCCAGCCTCAGCAACAGCAAGGTGGTAAGCAACTCAGTGAGACCCTGTCTCTAAATAAAATACAAAATAGGGCTGGGGATGTAGCTCAGTGGCTGAGTGCTCCTGAGTTCAATCCCCAGTACTACTCCCTCCACCCCCAAAAATATATTAGTTCTTTATTAATAAACAAATAAGTCTTTGTAAAAAAAATGGTTTTGCAAATGAAATAAAACAGGTAAAAAGAAAAAAAAGTCACCTGTTAAATCAGCAAGAAGAGATGATCACTGGATACGTACTGCTGTATTGCATTCCAAGGTTCCTCTATGCACATAGATCCGCTGCCTGGCACACTGGAGACACTCAGTAAGTATCTGTTAAATGAAAGAATGAGTATAAATTTAAAAACATATACATTTACAAAGATGGAAATCATGCCAATCATTAAGCTTTTAAAATATATATGTATTTTTTTCACTTGACAAGATACCATTTTCTATCCTATCCTGAGTTCTGTCAGTAAACCAAGTCTACGCTATTACTACATATGCTTGGTTAACTGATTGACTGTGCCAGAAATGGACATCTGACCCACTATCGCTGGACAGACTGCTTGGTGGAAAGAAGACTGACAGGTGGAGACCGGGCCTGAGCCTAGACTTTAACCCAGAGAAACAGAAAGTACAGGTTGAATTTAAAAAACAAAGAACTACATTTTCACTGAAAGATAAGAAACAATCATCAAACTATACAATTAATTAAAAGGCATGCTGGGGTCATCGTGTGAAAATCCTGGCGTTAACCTAATCATAATTACTATCTCTCAACATTTATAATAGGTTACAAATTACAATTCACTCAGCACAGAACACTTCTGATCCGTACCACAATCTTGTAAGATACTTAAGGTGAGCATGATTATCCGGGTACATTTTACAATGGTACATTTTACAATGGTATTAATGTTAAATACATAAATTTACTCTCTATGTGGAATTATATACCCAAGGAAGGAACAAATACAAACTTGTCTTGCTTTAAGTCACTTAACGCCTGTTGAGGCAAGCTCGGCATCTCATATAAACGGATGGTATGCCAAAAAAATGTTTGCATGATAGAGATCAAATTACATGGCAGAACAAAGACTATGTCCACAAAGGTTTCAGAGACATACATACACACACATATGACACACATGCATGGGTTCATGAAGGAAGGAAAACAGGGAGGTAGAAAAGGAGGAAAAATAAATAGGGCCTGGAGAAGTCAGGTAAGGCTTTCTAAAGAAACAGGACTTGAACTGTGTGTAAAGACAGTTAAGATTAGACTGGAGGTGGGGAAGACATCACTTACACTGAAAACAATGCTAATACACCTACTGCTGATGGTACTGTGTGGTGGGAATGTGTGGTGGGAATGGTAGTATGTGGTGGGATGGACAACTCAGTTGTTTCCACTTTTTTCTAGTAGCGTTCACAACATGTAGGAAGAAATAAACTCCATTTCCCACACCCTCTTACAGCCAGGGATCTAGCAGTGATTAGATTTCACCATCAGAGAGTGGTAGCGGTGGGAGAAGGCATCCATTTTGCTGGAACGATTCTAGCGGGTATAGCAAGTAGGTGGCACTAGAGTCAACAGCTGTAGTCATGATTCCTCATTGTCAGATCTGGCCTGAGTGATGTGTTCCTGGAGCATGCAATGGTAACAGTGGCTTCCTAGTTTATGACTTCCTGATGTAGGTACAATTAGCAGTTGACCTTAGTCAGCCAGCTGAATGGTGCAGTTATGGTAATTATTCTTAGACACCCAGCCTATCGCCTCCTCTGTCTGTAATTTTATAGGTTCTTAATTCCTTGTTAAACTTTTTTGGTTTATCATAGAAAAATCTCAGTTAAATGCAGCTAAAACCTGACTGATATCTTTAATTTTATCCTTCTTTTTATTTATTTATTTACTTACTTACTTATTTTTTTGGTACTAGGGATTGGAACACAGGGTCTTATACATGCTAAACACATACTTTACCCCTGAATTACTCTCCCAACCTCTCTTTTAAAATTTGTATGGGAAATTTTAAATACATACAAAAGTAGACCAGTATAATGAACAACCATTTGCCAATTTCAACAATTCTCAATTCAGGGCAGTCTGGCTACATTTTTATCCCCACCCACCATCACCTGGAATTTTTCAGCATTATCTTTAAAAGGTAAGCCTGTCATTTTCAACAATACCACCATATTACTCTCAAACCTAGAAAATAACAAGCTGTGCGCAGTGGTACATGCCTGTAAGCCCAGTGGAGGCTGAGGCAGGAGGATCATGAGTTCAAAGCCAGCCTTAGCAACTTAGAGAGGCCCCAAGCAACTCAGCTAGACAACTGATTCTAAATAAAATATTTAAAAAGGGCTGAGGATATGGCTCAGTGGTAAAGTGCCCCTGGGTTCAATCCCTGGTACCAAAAAACAAAAACAAAAACAAAACCTCTAAAAAATAATAATTCCTTACTATTACTACATATGTAGCTATACAGACTAAAATTTATAATATCTTTGAGTCATTGTTGTTTTTTAAGAAGAACTAATATTGGACTGGGGATGTGGCTCAAGCGGTAGCGCGCTCGCCTGGCATGCGTGTGGTCCGGGTTCGATCCTCAGCACCACATACCAACAAAGATGTTGTGTCTGCTGAGAACTAAAAAATAAAAATATTGAAAAAAAAAAAAAAAAGAACTAATACAACCATACCTCTCCTGGCTCAACTCCCCAAAATCAACTTTGATAGCTTGGCCAGTGGTATTGAGACAATAGACATTTCTCCAAACAAGACACAACAGTGACCAAGTGTGTATGAAAAGTGTCCAACAGTCACTAACCAGGGAAATGCAAATCAAAACCACAAGGAGCTATCCCTTCACACCTGTTAGGATGGCTATCATCAAAACCTCCGGAGATAACCAGGGTTGGCAAGGGTGTGGAGAAAAGGAAATCTTCGTATATTGTTGGAGGAAACATAAATTGAGATTCCTAAAGAAATTTAAAAAAAAACTACCAAATGACCCAGCAATCCCTTTACTGGGCATGTACCCAAAGGAAATGAAGTCACCACCTCTTAAAGATACCTGCACTCACATGTTCTTTCCAACATTACTCACAAGAGTCAAGATATGGAGAAAAAGAAAAAAAAAAAAAAGTGTCCACTGATGGACTGATGGATGGATACATTAAGAAACTGTGATCCACACACACACAGTGGAATGTGATCCAGCCTGAAGAAAAGAGCCTGTCATTTGCCACAAATGGATTAACCGGAAGTACACTATGCTAATTGAAATAAGCCAGGGACAGAAAGAAAAATACTGCAAAATCTTACACGTGGAAAGTAAAAAAAAAAAAAGAAAAAAGAAAACACATACACAGAGAATTAAATAATGATTACAGGAGCCGTGGGAATGGGAAAATGTAGGCCAAAGGATATAAAGTTGCAGATAGGTAAGAAGAACAAGTCTAGAGATCTAATGTACAACAGGAGGATGAGAGTTATATGGTATTAGATTGAGGATTTTTGTTAAAAGCAGACTTTAGATCTTCTTGTCACCAAAAAAAAGAAGAAAATGTCATATTTTATATTTGAAATTTTTTTTTTAAGAGACAGTTTTAAGCATAAAGTCCAAAATGGCCCTGTTCTTCCTGGCCATCTTTTCCCATAACTGACTGAGCTTGTTCATACATGTTGGGTCCTTAGATCTCTGCACTCTTAGATGACGTTATGTAGATATAGCTATGTGCTAATATGGATATATTTCACAAAGCCTCAGAGAGGCTAAACAGGGTACCATGCCAGGTATCCTCACTTTTAGCTAGATTGTATTGGCCTGATGTGATAATCTTAGGTTCTAATTGGCAATTTCACACATTTTGGGGGGTAATAAAACTGGGAAGTGAAATAACATTAAGTTTATGATGAAAACTCACTAAATGTGGAGCTGGGGTTGTGGCTCAGTGGTAGAGCACTTGCCTCATGTGTGTCAGGCACGCAGCATCACATATAAATACATAAATAAAATAAAGATCCATCAACTACTTAAAAAAAAACTCACTAAATGTTATACCTGAGATGTGGACATTGCATTGTACATAATTTGTACCTCAATTAAAAGCTTAAAGTTGTTAGTCAAACTCTTTGAAACCTGGGAGTTAAGTAATAATAAAAACAGCCTTTAGTGGTGAAAAGGCTGGGAGCCAGCAAACAATCTCAGAAGTGTTTTATCTCCTGTTGCCTAAGGCTCTAGGCTTGCCCTCTCTGGCTTCCCTGGCCTCTGTCTTTCATTCTCTGAGCTCCTTATCTGCAAAGTAACCTTGTCTAGAACCTTGAACCACACACACCCCCCCTTTACTGCCAACAGCCTCAGAACTTCTTGCTTTTGTTTTCATCTGTCCCCTGAAATCATGCTTGACTGGTATTCTCTGGCTCCTCCACTACAGAGCTGTGTCATTTTGAGCAAGTAGTTTAACTTCTCTTTGTCTCAGTTTTCTCATCAGTAAAATGGAAGTATGACCCATCTTGAACAGTCACAAAGATTCCATGATTTAGTTCATGGGCAGCACTTACTTTTGTGACTATGTTTCCTACTGTTGCAACCTAACCAAGACAAGTGGCTTTTCCCAGTCCTCATTCTGAGTCCCCACCTCTCCCACCTTGCTTCTCTCTGCATCCTTCCTGGCTCCTTCTTCTGCCAACTCCCTTCTTCCTCCCAGAATAAAGGGCTCTTTGGCCCTCTACTCTTCCTGCTCCACACATTCCAAATTCTTTCCTTTTTAGGACTTCAAGATCCCACAAGGGCATCTTTCAGATCTTTTTTCCATTTTATGCCTCTAGGATTCCTTTGCATTATGATATAGGATCTCCCTCTTAAATACTCATTGAGAATGATCATAGCACTTAACGTGTCCCGTGTTTTTTTTTCATCTGTAACATGAGAGGGCAGGAGGGAGAGATGATCTCTCAGGTTTCTTCCTGCTTAGAAAAAAAATTTCCACAAATTCTTTACCTTCTCAGGCTGCCTGCTGGACTCCACACGTGAAAAACCGACCTCACGCGCCAGCTTTTCTATGTCTGTTTAAGATAATGTACATTCTCCTGTCACCCAGACTTGAAACCTGGCTAACACTTTAATACAAACCTCCTATCTAATCAGTCACCAAGTCCTGCCAACTTTCCTTCATCCTGTCCCATGTCTTCCTCCCTTTCCTTGCAGTCCCACAACCCTCGCGTGGCCCCAGTCACTCTCCTCCATTCCACCTCCCAATCCCAGGCCCTCTCCCATCTGTAGAAGACAAATCTTCCTGAAAATGAGTGTCTTGCACATTTTTCTTCCCAACTTGCCAAACATCACTGTTCCACACATCCACACGGTGAAGTCTAATTACTGGAACCTAGAATGCAAAGCCCAGATTGCTCATCACTATCTCTTCCCCTTTCCTTCCCACCACATCCCATTGGAACCTAGCGCTCCCTCCACTCCCTCAGAGATTCTGTTCCCATGCAGCTTTCTGCTTTACATTCCTCATCCTCCTGCTTCTGAACACATCTCCCACCTTCCCATCAAGCCTGGGCCCACTAAACAATGAATGACACAATGAATGACGTTTCTTTCAAAGCCTAGCTTGTTGGCTTTGTCTAACAATGTCCAGTCAATCCCTGTTTACTCTTCCTGCTCCATCATGCCTTTCACCAATGAGCAATCTGTGGTTGATTGTTTACTTAGGAAACCTTGCAACACTGCTATGCAGATTACGCACTGGCTGACAGCAAGGGTTGCCATATATTTTAATAATTGTTTTATTTACCATTTTAACTCCTTGGGAACAGGGACCACAGTTCCCCTGGATCCCTAGCACATGGCGTTAGTAGACATGTGTTAATAATAAAAAGAAGGATGAAATTTAAAAAGAAAGCTATGATCATCTGCCCGCAGACAATGTATTCAGCAATTCTTTCAAACACAATCTGTGTAGGAAAACAAAACAAAAACGAGAACAACGTGGATAGCCCCGTCTCATCGTTTTTCAATAAGTCTACCACTGAATTTCCTGGGCATGTGGGATTTAGGTGAAAAAATACACTTAAAACTGTGAAGTACTATATAAATGTAAAGTACATGTCACGAATATTCAGGCCACTGAACTTGGTACGTTTGGGAATTGCTGGTATGATTTATGAAAGTCCAGAGACAGAGTTGTATTAAAGCTGAGGTTCTCAACTGAGGAGATAGTTGGCAAAGTCTAGAGGCCTTTTTACTTGTCACAAGCGAGAGGGTGCAGTAGGCATCCAGTGGAAAGAATTCAGGAATGCTGCTAAACATCCATAACAAGGAATCATCTGGTCCAAAATGTCAGTGGCAGTGCTGAGGGTGAGAAGATGTTATAGGAAACTCACGGGGGATGAGCACTGACTATTTCTGCCAGGGGCCTGGAGATGAGCCACTAACTTGCAGGAGCAGACTGCCCACTGTGTCCTATCTTGTCCAATGACCCAATACCTGTTTTCACTGTTCCATAATTCCTTTTCTATTCAAGTTCCTCGGAAAAATCTGTTATGAATATGCCCATCCTATGACGTCTGGGAATTAACCTTTCTATATTGAGATGTTTTGGAACTATTCTGATTTCAAGAGAGAAAATAATGATAAACTCCAGAAATTAAGTCAACCCATAACTTTGAATGTAGGAGTACAGACCATATATTACATTGAAAAATCAATAGCATTTGAAGCTTCCTTTAAACAGGGAGCGTATTAGTCTATGTACTAACAAAATTAAAAGCATTTCTCATTAACTGAAAATGGATTTCAATAATTACTAAAAACTTATGAAGTAGAAACAACATGGAATATTTCAGCCTTTGTGAAAATTTTTCTTTGTATCTATATGTTTTTGTCCTGATGACATTTCTGGTCAAGGACTGTTCTAGAACTAAAAACAATGAATAAGAGTTTTGATGGTTAGTTTTTAAGTCCTAGCTAAGCTATGACATTTACAAAATACTCTAGGAAAAATAGAAATATTGAGAAGTTTAAAGCACTATGAAGTGGTTATATATCAAGAGGATCATTTCTAAAAAGAAACCTTTAAAAATATACCCGCATTGAAAAGAAAAAAAAGGAACAAAAGACACTTCATAATTCAAAACCAAGTGATGGAAGTGTTTGAACAATTCCTTTCTTCTCTCCAGGTTTCAGGAAGATTGGATTAATGGACGATGCTTTCTCAAATATCTCCCCCAGTTCTGAAGTCCTCTGATTATACAGACTCTTCCTGAATGGTTCACTTTCAAAGATAAGATGGACCTCTTTTGAATGTTGACTTAGTAGATAAGTAGTCCTCAATTCTGAGGCAAGCCTGTGCAGACTAAACAATGAATGATGTTTCTTTCAACATCTGGAAGTTTTTTTTTTTTTTGGTGTTGTTTTTAAATAGTGATAAGGGGACAACAAATACCCACAGTTTCTGACTTAATGGTTCTAGGATGAGATCCAAACATGAGTATTTTAAATGCTTTCTAGGGGATCTGAATGTGCAACCAGCCTTAAAATCTACAGATTTAATCACAGCAACTCAGGAAGCTGAGGCAGGAGGATCAGAGTTCAAAGACAGCCTCAGAGATTTAGCAAGGCCCTAAGCAATTTAGCAAGACCCTGTCTCAAAATTTACAAAAACAGAAGAAGGGCTCAGTGGTTAAGTGCCCCTACCCCCATTCAATCCCCAGTATCAAAAAACAAACAAACAAACAAAAACAAAACAAAACAAAAATCCACTCTACAGATTTAGATTAAAAGTTTAAAAAAAAAAAAAAGTTAAAAACAAATTTAGCTAGTGTCCAAGCAGGCAAGATAAATGAGCAAAGCCAACTGTAGAACAAGTATCCCATCTCTTTCCCCCCAACTAGCAGTAACCATGAGCCACATCTTTTAATTTTCTTTTTTTCAAAACATGCCAGAAATCCAGATATTAAGTGAAATCCTGATTTTTCAATGTTGGCAATGAACTCCAAACAATTTCAAAAGAAAGTGTAGGTCACACAAAACATGTCCACAGGTTTAATTTGGCCCTAAACCACCAGTTTGCAACCTAAACAAACACTATTTCAATAAACTAAACTCCACCTTTTCTCCACTCTGCCCTTTCTCTTCCACCCAGTCTCTTCCTTCCACAGCCTGGCACAACGTATCCCTTTCCTTCTCCTTTCCATTGTGTCCCTTCTTTTCTAATCCTCTTCGTCATGCCTAAGAGATGGAAACTGAGATCCACATTAAATCTTCATGTGGCCCTGGCTGTATTACTGGACAGGCTTTTACGCCTGGGAAAATTCAGGTTATAAATTGTAACCCAAGGCTGTGGCTCCATGAGGTCAACAACTGGGTGGCTTGGTGAAATCAAGGGGAAAAGTTAGTCAAGCTCATAATTTTGCATTGCTAAGACTTCATCAAGCAACAGACTGAGGTCCTCATTGAATTTCTGATTTTGTTTGTTTTAAATAGAAACCACCACATATTAGTGATCCATCCTTTCTTTCTTCCTTCCTTCCTTTCTTTTTTTTTTTTTTTTCCCTTTTTTTCTGAAATCTGGTGTCTGGGCTTTACTCTACATGAAATCTGAATTTCTGGAGATGGAGCCTGAGTATTGGTAGGTTTTTACAAGGCCCCAGATGAGTTTGCTGTGAAGCCAGGGCTGAGAATCACTAATATCTAAACCCTTCCCCAAACCTGCAGATTAGCAGTGTGCTTGACCTCCAGATGACCATCATCTTGAATAGTTCTTTTAACTTGTTCAAGGATTTTCTCTGTTCAGTTCTCATTATATCTTCACAGTTCTGTGAGGCAGGCAGCTCAGATACTGTTATTACCATTGGGCAGATGGGAAGTGAGATATAAAAATGTTGAATGAGTTGCCCAAGACTGGGCAGATAGTTATTGGCAAGGAGGACACATTGTAGCCTTGCTGGACACAGTCTTTTGACTGCAGACCCAGGGCTAGTTCCCCCAACCATGTTGCCACTCTGCTTTCCCAGTCATTGAGCTCGTTACCATTGATAACTAATCCTGATACATAAATTATTACTAGAAAACCAATGAATATGCAAACAAATTCTACTAGTAAGCTTAACAGTGTTTTTAAAAGATTCAAGTTAGGGTCAGCCTAGCAAGATGTCTTTTTCCGAAGTCCATCATACAGTTTTGAATGGGCCTACTTCTATGCACATACTTCCTCCATGCCCACCCCCACACGTCACAGACTGGAAAACTTCAGATAGTTCTCCATTAGGATATTATTTTCAGAAAAGCATTTTTAAAAGATTAAACAGAATTGCAAAGGTAAGGGGAACATCACTGGTCAACTTTCCCCACTTCTCCTGAAAGATGATGAACCTGAAGCCCTTTCTACTTCAATATAAATGAAGTGGTAACACCATGCCAAACACATCACATCCATTATCTTAATTAAATCTTCAGGATAACTCAATAAGATGGGCACTACCACTACCATCATCTGCATCCCTATTTAACAACTGAAAAACACTGAAACTTAGAGATGCTAAGGTTGTCCTTGGGGCTAGTAAATTGAGACCTGATGAGACCCAGTAATGCAAGACCTGGGTGACAGTAATGCAAATAGTAGAGGATCAACAAATCCTTAACAACAACAAAAAAAGTCAATGAAGTGATCAGCAAACACTTCTTCCAAGAGGTAGAAGAATGGCATCTGGCTAGGCTGTCACAAATGATGGCTTCAGTGGGCATTCCAGTCTGGAATCCACATAGCTACGGAGGAAGAAAAGTGACAGAAGGGTGTACTGTGAGCCTGTACTGGGAGAAAGGGAACCTCAGGGAGAAAGAGGGAAAGGGGAGGAGTCAGAACATGAAGGGTCTTGCCTGCCTCATGAAGGAATTTAGATTTTATTTGTAGGCCACTGGAGGCTCTTAGAAGCAAGGTCTTAAAAAAAAAAAAAAGTAAACTGAGTTTTAAAAATACAAATCTCATGGGAGTATCCAGGTTGAATTACAGGAGCAGAGCTTAGTATGAAGGAGGCCAGCTGGGAAGCTCTTCCTCTTCACTTGTTGGCTCCTTCCCTCCTAACCAGGCCTAGAATTTGCATCTTACTCCCTCCACCACTGGATTCTTCCATTCTGTTTCGTGATTCTCATAGTCCAACATTCTAGTTGAATTACTACATCTAGGTCAGGTGACAGGGACCTATACTTGGGCAGTGAGGATGAAGACAAGAGGACAAGTTTGAGAGGCAGTTGCTAGGGCTTAGCCACAGCTCAAAAAGGGAGAGTTGGTGAAAAAGAAAAGCAAAGCAAAACCACACGCAGTGGCACATGCCTATAGTCCCAGACTCTCAGGAGGCTGAGGCAAGAGGGTTGAGAGTTAGAGGCCAGCCCCAGAACCCCAGAAATTTGGCAAGACCCTGGTTCAAAATACAAAAAAAAAAAAAAAAAGCCAGGTGCTGGTGGTGCACACCTGTAATCCCAGCAGCTTGGGAGGCTGAGGCAGGAGGATTGTTTGTTCAAAGCCAGCCTCAGCAAAAAGCAAGGCACTAAGCAACTCAGTGAGACCCTGTCTCTAAACAAAATACAAAAAAAATAGAACTGGGATGTGGCTCAGTAGTCTAGTGCCCCTCAGTTCAATCCCCAGGACCATGTTGGAGAGAAAGAAAGAAAAGCAGTACAAAAAACAAACAAGCAAAACCCCAGTATTTCAAACTTAGGAGTAAGGAACAGATAATGGGATATGGAAAGGAAGGGATGATTAACAATATCATAAAGAGGTGAATAAAATGGCTTGACTAAGGTCTCAATCCAGCAAGTACTTATTAAGCAACTATTATGTGCTAGACATTAGGGGAACAATGAGTAAGATGGGTTTTGCCCTCAAGTATCACCCAGAGAGAGGAAAAAAGTAGGATAAACAGGTGTGCACATATATATGCAACAGAATATGTTTAAAGAATAAAAAAAACCTTTAAAATCTATGGACCTCATGTGCTGAATTACATTACAGCAAAGCAGAGTGTAATAAGGAAGTACTTGCTGTTCTTTCTGCTGGACTTCTGATAATTCAAACAGCTGATCTTTTCTCATCACTCAGGTCTTAGGACAGATGTTACCTTTACACACACTAGGGCCCTTCTAGTGGGTCACTCTATCTCAAGACCTGTTTCTTCATTGCCAGACACGTATCTATACATGCATGCATATAGTGTGCTTCCCCCACGAGAACGGAAGCATCACAGAAGCAGAAATTTGATCTTGTTAGTTGCTACCAGCTACATAGTGAGCCCTCAGGAGAAAACATATATTCATAATATATCGCATACAGTACATGGAGGGGAGGCAAATAAACCTCATCAAGATTAAGACCTCAAATCAAAATAGGCCGGTTTCCAGTTGCTTACAGCAACCTACTGAGAACTTAAGAGACTCTCAAGAGCAAAGCCATTTTGAGGCAGGGGTTGAAACAAAATCCAGGGGTCCCACACGAGATCAGTGTCTCCACTTGACTGTCTTGCATAGATTACAGGAGTACCCACCCGGTGTGAGATATTTGACAATGAGGCCAGCCAGCTGCCAGGCTCAGGTTTTATTTCCGTTGTCCTTCTGACGTCAGAAAAAGCACGAGTTTGTTGCACAGTTTCTTCTATCAAGGTGACAAATTACAGCCTCGCTAGGCCCCACATTCTGCCAACCATACATTTAACGTCCCACTCCCCCTTACATTCAAAAATGTAAAAAACTCATTGCAGAGATGTCAAACCCCCTTCCAAATGCAAATGAATACAGTTTCCCAGCGGCCGGGTTTTTCCACTCTTACTACGTGCATCACGGTAGACTGGTCTGAAAAAAGTACGCGATCCCGGCGGCAGTTAGGTTTCCACGGAAGAAACAGGCTCGTAAAAACTCCAGATCCGCGCCGCAGAGCGAGACACAAAGGACTCAATTGTTAGCACCACCTTCCCCGGCCAAAGGCAGCCTGTGAAAGGCACTGGGAACGGCGTGACGCGGTTACCGCGAAATTCCTTTTGCCGCCATATGCACTCGTGCTTTTAGTGACTACAGTTCAGAAGAAACCCAGGGCCTGGAGATTCGGCAACCAAGCGGCGCCCAGGCATCGCGATCGCCTGCGGGGTCCCAGGGGGTGCTAAGAGCTCAGGCGCGCAGAGAAGCGGATTATTTGGGGAGGGAGACGAGGGCGGGGCGCACGTAAGATCGAAGGCGCGTTTTTCCTCCAGGAGGGAAGCCTGAGAGTTTAACGGCCTTTTGTGGCAACATTTAGGGACCCGAGAGAGGTGATGGGGTGGGGGGAGGAGGTGAGCCTGGAGGGGCGCACAATCCGCGAGGGGCCCGGCTCAAGCGGTGGCCTTTTGTCCGCCGGCTCCAGCGGATCCGGGTCTCGGAAAAGAACTACCTCTTTTGCCCTCTCTCTCCATTTTGTAAAGAATCTCTTCTGGGCGGGAAAAGACAATGAGTCACTGCCAGCATCCTTTGATAGTTCCCCCCCGCATCTTCCTACTCGTCCTCATTAGAGACCCGCAAAGCGCGAAGGAGGGGCGACCAACGTGCTCCTGTTTACTCTGCTCGGCGGCTTGGCTCCCTAAATAGTGGCCAGTACCTAGACCCTGCCAGCCGCACACCGGCACCCTTGGGGACAACACACGCGCTTCTCGGGGCCCTACCGACTCAGGAAATACCCTCCCCCCCCAAGGGGATTCATACACTTCTCGGGCACTCGGCGCCCTCACATTGTCTGCTCTCTCCTTTCAGACCTGCGTGGTCGCTGAACCAAATGAAATGTAACCAGACCTGACGCCACACTCTGCCACCATAGAAACAGATCAAAAAAGTAAGCCACAGCCCCTTCAAAGGTGAAATCAGGGACCCTGACGCTTCCTCGCATTGCCGCACCTCAGGGGAGAGCAGGGGACTAGGACTTTTCCTTTCCGAAAAGCAAAATCTGAAGACATCAGGCGCAGCCGCGCTCTGCCTCCTTCCATGCTGGGAGAATTTCTACGTTTCAGCCTCCTCTCGCGGCTCAAACCATCACTCCTCTCCCTACCGCCGCTTCCCCAGCCCTCCCTAGGGTGAAAATAATCACCTTACCTTGGGAAATAAAGGGAAAGGTGGCAAAAGGCGATGTCAAAGTGTCCGCCCTTCCGGATATTCCCAACTGCTGTTTGATGTCCTTTGTGTCAAGGTCTGGCTCCCAGGGCAGGGAAAAAAGGTGGTCCTAAATCAGCGAGGGTTGGGCTGGGAAGCTTGGCGTGGCAGATTTCGGAGGAAGGTGAAGGGCGGAGGTTCCCAGCGACCTTCAGGCGCAATGGCGTGGCTGCCCCAGGCCGCGTTCTTTTGGCTCTCTTCCTTTTGGCTGATTGAATTCGAATCTCCTCCCGCCCCCCAGCCTCCGCCACCACCAACCCTCACCCACACTCTTATCGCCAGCCTCTCACTTACATCGACACGCTCTGGCGTTCAGGGTCTCGAGCCGTAGTCATTTCCTACTGGGAGGCGCGTCGTCCTTCTGCAGTCTGGGGCTTAAGATGTTTTAACCGGGAAAGTCAGGCCATTCCTCCACCGTCTCCTCCCCTTCTGCGCGCCCGCTTTCAACCAAAGCTGCGTGTCACTAAGTGGTGCTTGTCACATGGTGTCATTGCTGGCGGCCGCGCCTTTCTGCCTTCCTCTAGCAGCTCTGACGTTGCAGTGACCGAGGCTGGAGGCTACTGAGCTTCGGGGGAAGGGATGAGGGAGGATGCGGAGCGCGCGCGTGAGGGGCTTACTGATGAAAGCTAGGAGAGTGGAGGCTCCACGCTGCCAGGACACCTGCCCCGCGCCCTCCTGGGGCCCGGCAGCGTGCTCCAAACTCGGCTGCGGTAGTGGTTGGAGAATGGGAACCTTTGGGGTTGAAGGTGGAATGGCCAACTGGGCATCCGCGGAGGAAAGGAAAGCTGGGCTCTTGGGGCGGAGGGCTACATTTTGGGGTACGCCAGAACCAGCCAGGGCCTAAGAAACGAGAGGAGTTGCATTGTGGGAAGAATGCAGCCTGAGGATGGCCGCAGGAGTGACTGGCGGGAATGCAGCCCAGAAAGCTGCTGGCAGCGCCTGGAGCTACGGGCAGGGATGGAGCCGTGTGTCGGCTCCTAGGGTGGCCGGTAGACGGCCCGGGTTGGCGGGAAGGGGACTGGAGTGGTTGGGGGAGCTGGGAGCGCAGAACCTTTGGAAATCCTTTGTCCCTAGCCCGCCCCAAGAGGTTCCTTCCCTCTTCCGGATCCTACACCCGCAGACCTCGCCAGCCCTCCCTGAGATCTGCTCTGTGCAGCTCTGTTTTGGGGACTGGGTGTGAAGCGCACCAGAAGATTTGAAGGGCTGCGAGCGCGCACCTGCCTAGGCGCGAAGAGACCAGAGTCGAGTATGGAGGAGCCCGAGGACCTCATGCGATTCCGCCTACCCGCCCGGCGCCTCCCAGCGCCCAAATCGGGGATGGGTTGGGGGCAGGGGGAGGCAGGCAGGGGCGACCGAGATCGTTCCCCCTTTTTTTCCTGCTTTTTCTTTGTTTCAAGCACAGCCCCTTTTAACAGGCTGGGCACTTCTTGCAGAGGGATGTGTCTCCTTAAAATGGCGACAGGAAATCCCACCTGCGCGTCAGCCAATTAGACTGTCGTTCTAGCGCGAATTTGCAGGGAGGAAATTTGAGCTTTTTATTGACAGAGATGGTTTAGTCTTCGTGTTCCATCAAAACAGGAAAGGGAAGGTGAATCATAATTCAGAAATTAATCTACCTGCAGTCGTTCATGGGGGCAGACTGAGTAGTCACTGTGTGGCAGGGGCTGTCGCTTTTTAATCTCCGCTGGAAAAGTGAGATGGCACCCAGATTTTAAGTTTCTCATTATTGATTAAAATTCTCATTCTCTTCGATGGCAGGCGTTGTTCTTGTCTAGTTCGATTGGCTTCCTGAGAACACTGTTTAGGAGACATATTCTTGATTATACCTGAGAAAGTAAAAGGGCAGTCAAGGGGAACTGAAGGGTACCAAGGTTCAGCCTCGCTCAGCCCACCTGAGCTCAACTCTGAAGATACTTATCGCTTCCTTCGCCTGATTATCTTTTGTCCTGGTGCTGTTTTTCTAATTTGTAAGAAAAGGAGATAATAGTACACACATCACAAATAATCTGTAGGTCATCAGAAACTTGATTCTTTCTACCCTGTCCCTGGAGGAAGTTAATTTAGAATGAAATTAATGATTTTAGGTAGTGTGTATCTTGTCTGGAACAAATAATTGTTATAAATAAGAAACCTAAGTAGGTAAAGTAGATAAACTGTGAGCCGAGTTCAAGCCTGTTGAAATGTTAATTTTATTAAAGATAGGATGTATAGCCATCCATTCGTGTTTAAAATAATGTGATTCCCAGCATATCTTTTGATTCCAGTTTTAACTTAATTATTAGTTCCTATACACCAAAAGACTGCAGTTACCTTGCACTTTTGAATAGGATTCAGTGGTTATGTCCTGAGGCCCTACTGTTGGCCAGCTATTGTACTAAGCACTTTATATGTACATATTTACTCATTCAATAATTTTCATCCCTCAATTAGGTATTATCCTTATTAGATAAATAAGAAACTAGGTTCCAAGAGGTTAAATTTGTCGTGTTTACAAAAGATTTTGTAAATAGTGAAGGGGGAAGCAAGTTCCATTTGGTTCTAATATAAGTCCATGCCCAGTCTTAACCACAGTGTTTCAACCATTGGGTAATCAGGCAAAAATCTTCACCCAACCTCTGGATTTTAGTTGACAACCTGGAACTGGAGGAAACCGAGGCTGTGATGAAGGATTGTTGCTGTGTGGATGTGGTGGTGGAAGGGGGAAAGAGGCAGTGTTCAGGAAGAGTGCCTGGTAACACCACTGTGAGCCTTTTCTCAGAACTGCTTGTAGGTGAAACTTCCTTTTTGATACCCTTTGGTAACTCAGCACCTGAACACAATCGCTGTGGTCTCAAGTGGGGTCTTCAAGGGATGTCTTGACCATGGCTCCCCTCCTTAATGTGTTCAGAGACAAGCAGCAGGTTAAGCATCTTACCCAGGATCTCTAGTTTAATCCTCACAACCTTTCTATTAGGACACACTATCCTAATCCCTGATTCAGAGGTTAAAAGATTTATTTCAAGTCCACACATTTTAATGGGCACATGCAAGTCCTGAATCCAGTGTTGACTCCAAAGCCACTTTTCTATGTCTGACTCTAAAATGTCCCTCGATTCTGGAGTAACCCTCTTTGGAGGGTGAGGAGGTGGGAAGGGCCCCAACCCACTCAGACTTCAGATAGGAAGTACTACTGTTTTCACAAAGTCCACAGAGTCAATTTGCCCAGTATTAGGTTTTTGAGCTCCAAGGGCATTGTTACTAGTATTGAATGTTATTTGTAGACCTTTTCCGATTCAGCAGATTTCCCTAACATCCTTAGGAGACATTAAAAAGTTTTATCATAAAAGGAAAATTGGATAAATTCACCTGAGTGATCTCCAGTAGCACCATCAGCTATTTTTTTTTAATATTTATTTTTCAGTTTTCGGTGGATACAACATCTTTATTTTATTTTTATGTGTTGCTGAGGATCGAACCCAGCACCCCAAGCATACCAGGCAAGCGTGTTACCACTTGAGCCACATCCCCAGCCCTATCAGCTATTTTTTATGGCACTAGGAAAGAGAGACTTTCCAAAGTTGATTTGTGAAGGAAAATTAATTGTACCCCAAGAAAGATTGAATGTGATCTTAAGTCACATCTGCTCTCATCCCAGCTTCACCCTGTTCTCCCTGCAGTTGCACTTGCTCTCTGCTTGAATTATCCAACAGGACAGCTGCAGAAGGGGCCATGCTGGCTGCTTACAGAAAATACCTGCTTTCTTCCATGGGTTTTCAAAGTCTTTCAAATATATCTGATCTGATATTAAGTAGATTGCTTGTATAAGAATTTTGAGTAACAGGGTCAAAACTATTTTTAAAAAATATTTTATGTTTTAGTTGTAGTTGGACACAATACCTTTATTTTATTTTTATGTGGTGCTGAGGATCGAACCCAGGCCTTACACATGCTAGGCGGGTGCTCTATTGCTAAGCCACAACCCCAGACCGGGATCAAAACTATTTTCTGAATATAGTTTTTCTTTTTAATCTGTAAAGGACTAACACAGGGCAACCTGAATTTTAACAATATATTAAAAAAAAAAATAGGGCTGGGTTCATTGGTGCATACCTTAGTCCCAGGGACTCAAAAGGCAGAGGTGGGAGAGTCTAAAGTTCAAGGCCAGCCTCTGGAATTTAGAGAGGTCCTAAGCAATTTAGCAAAATCCTGTCTCAAAATAAAAAGGGCTGGGGATGTAATTTAGTGGTAAAGCGACCCTGAGTTTAATCCCCAGTACAAAAAAAAAAAGAAAGAAAAAAATAGGGAAGTCAATTGATGAGGTTATTTAGGAATGAGTGTCCTGCAAATTTCCTGTATGTAACAGGAGCAGTGCTGCCACCAGATGTCCAAATCCTACCTCAGTAAAAACAGGTTGTGTATTCTGAGACCACTCTTTTGTTCCTATTTATATGGTCTACCCTAGAACAACAGATGGTCTTTTACAATTCCTGGTTTTTCTTGACTGATGAAATCACATTTTTTTTTTTTGTCTGATTAATCCTTGTTACCATCCTCAAGGTTCTTTGGATCACATCCATACATGACAATATTTTGACACTAAAATTGGTGGAATAGCCACAACACAAAATAAATTCACAATGAAAGGAAACAGCGACTATCTTGGCCATCCTTCCACAGATACATGACACTGTGTGGTCTAATCCCCCTTGATGGTAGCACTGTAAGAGGTCAACAACCCTTACTGACTCCAAACTTAATTTAAACTAAAATCCTAAAGCAGAATGAGCCTCAAAAAAAAAAAAAATCTGTTATCTCTGGTTTTCGCCTAGGTTAGCTTTCTTAGATCACGTATGTTTGTTTGTCAGGGGAAACTGAAGGTGACGTTCATTAGTTATTGCAACTGTATGGTGATACAATCTCATTCATTCAAGTTCACTAAAGAACCAAGGCCAAATGAGCAGTCCTGGGAGTTTAGTGTCTAATTTGCCCCATGTTTATGCACCATTATGCAGATCAACTGAGTGCAGCTCCCCTAGCTAGTTTAAAATGGGGTAGTGATACCCATCTCATAATCAAACGATTCAAAGTCTGCAAAGTACTTAAGCAGATGTTTGGCACAAAATAAGCACTCAATAAATGGTACCTATCATTATTTGCACACTTTGCAGAGATGAGCAGGGGGCAATGAAATGTCAAAACACAACTTCACAGACACAAGGTATTCTGTCCTGTTTACTTT